>NW_021703776.1:68297101-68849523 GCF_005190385.1 Monodon monoceros | reverse complement strand
TAGACCTAGAGTCTGTCATACAGAGTGAAGTAAGTCAGAAAGAAAAAGACAAATACCGTATGCTAACACATATATATGGAATTTAAGAAGAAAAAAAAAAATGTCATGAAGAACCCAGGGGTAAGACAGGAATAAAGACACAGACCTACTGGAGAACGGACTTGAGGATATGGGGAGGGGGAAGGGTGAGCTGTGACAGGGCGAAAGAGAGTCATGGACATATACACACTAACAAACGTAAGGTAGATAGCTAGTGGGAAGCAGCCGCATGGCACAGGGAAATCGGCTCGGTGCTTTGTGACCGCCTGGAGGGGTGGGATAGGGAGGGTGGGAGGGAGGGAGACACAAGAGGGAAGAGATATGGGAACATATGTATATGTATAACTGATTCACTTTGTTATAAAGCAGAAACTAACACACCATTGTAAAGCAATTATACCCCAATAAAGATGTTAAAAAGAAAAGAAAAAAACAAAGAGGCATATTTTAATAAATCAGTAGAGGAGATAAAATAGAATACTAAATATATATACATATATATGTGTATGTATGTATATATTTGATTAATTCCAAAGAAGTTAGGCAAGGAAGAACAGAGAACCATTAAGAAAAATAGAAAACAAATAGTGAGATGCCAGATTTAAAATCAACACTATTGATAATTATATTGAATGTAAATGAAGTAATGGTTTCAATTAAAAGTCAGAGATTTTTCAAACTAGATCAGAGTTTCTCAGCCTCAGCACTACTGACATTTTAGGCCACGTAATTGTTGTAGGAGGTGCACTACAGGCTATTTAACAGAATCTGTGGGCTCTACCCAGTAGATACCAGTAACACCATCCCTTTCCCTTCAGTTATGACAACCAAAATTGTCTCCAGATATTTCCAAATGTGCCCTGAGGGACAAAATCAGCCCTGATTGAGAACCACTTGGCTAGATGAAAACCAAGGCCAACAATATGCTGTTTACAAAACACCACATGTTAATTATAAAGACACAGATAGTTTTAAAGGAAACGGATGGAGAAAAGATGCAAATATTAACTGTAAGAAAGCTGGTATGACTATATTAATATCAGACAATGCAGATTTGAAGAAAAAGGGCATTTCCAGAAAAAGAAATATTTCATAATGATAAAAACAATCTACTTATTAAAAGGACTTAAATGTGCATGCACCTAGTAACAGAGCTTCAAAATACATGAACCATAGATTGACAGAAACAAAGAAAAAAGACAAAATCTATAAACATATTTGGAGACTGAAACACTGCTCTTTCATTAACTGCTAGAATAACTAGATGAAAATCAGTAAGGTTATACAAGATTTGACGCTTTTAACCAATTGACCTAAATGATACTTCTAGAATATTACAGTCAACAACCGCAGAGTATATAGTCTTTTCAAGTGCACCTGGAAGGTTCACCAAGATAGACCATATGCTGGGCCAAAATACGAGTCTCATTAAATTACAGATGACTGCAATCAAACAAAACATTTTCTATGAAAACAGGAATACATTAAAAATCAAAAATGAAAAGGTATCTACAAAAATCCTCAAATATTTTAAAGTAACATACTTCTAGATAACTGCTGGGTCAAGAAAAAAGTCACAGGGTAATTTAAAAATATTTTAAATTCAACATCAAAGTTCTTCAGAATAATTTGTTTTCATACACCCTTTCTCAGGACCAATTGGCTTTGGATGGTCAAAAAAAAGCTTCATTAAAACCATTCAATTGCTTTCCTTGAATCCTTGGTCAGTCAGTTACCCTTTGTTTTTAACCTCACACCTATAGGAATGGAAAGCTAAGAAAAGCACTATTATATTCAGTTTGTTATTCAGGGAAAGGTGGAAAATAACTAAAAAGATTTCCAGCTTCCTTTATTTTATAAGTCCAGATATTATTGTTTTCTTTGAGTGTAATGGGTATTAGGACTGTAGAAAATTATGGTTATAACTAGCTTTTTGCAAGTAAGGTGTTTGCAAGTAGGAATGATCTTATAATGTTACCTGTGATGTGAAAAGGAATTATTTTAATGATGGATTTTGATCAAAATAAAATTTTTAAAAATCTACATGTAGACATACCAGTGAAATTGCAGAAAAAAAACCAAAGAAAAATCTAAAGCAACTAGTTTTTTATTTAAGGATAGATTATCTTCAAAGAGGCAAAATGTATACTGACAACTCTACTTAAGCAAGGGCAGCAAGAAAAATCAAAGCACAATAGAACTATGAAATCAATGTGCTGAAAGAAAATAATGACCAACATAGAAGTCTACATCCAGCACAAATATCCTTCAGGCATGAAGATGATATAAAGATATTGTTGGGCAAAAATTTAGAGAATTTACTACCAGCAGAACTTCAGGAAGGAATTAAGTATATCCTTTGGGCAGAAGGAAACATTCATGGTTTAGAAGGTTAGCTATGTAAGAAGGAAAGAATTCCAAAGAAAGCCATAAATACATGGTAAATCTAAATGAACATTGACTATGTAAAGTAATAATAATAACCTGATGTTTAAAGTATAGAGAGTATTAAAATAGAAAGCATATGTAAATAATAGCATATTGGTTGTATTTTCCTGTGGAGGGTTAAAGTACTAATTAACTTACCATTTCTATCTAGGGTAAACAAAAATTGCCAAATTTTCAGACTAACAGAGAAAAAAGTGTAATTAAAATACTTAATGACTTCATAGAAAAGCAAGAAAGGGGAAAAAATAGAACATAGCATGAGCAGAATAGACAGAAAACAGTAAAATGGTAAATTTAAACCCACATTTACTGTTTTAAGACTCTTGAGGACAGTTCATGGGTGTATGATTGAAAAGAATAACTGATCTAATCACTTTATTTTGTCCAAAGAAGTTCTCCTTAATAAGTTCCCATAATTGGAAATTTTAAAATGCTACTTCTCGGGCTTCCCTGGTGGCGCAGTGGTCGAGAGTCCGCCTGCTGACAGGGGGCACGGGTTCGTGCCCCGGTCCGGGAAGATCCCACATGCCGTGGAGCGGCTAGGCCCGTGAGCCATGGCCGCTGAGCCTGCGCGTCCGGAGCCTGTGCTCCGCAACGGGAGAGGCCATAACAGTTAGAGGCCCGCGTACCGCAAAAATAAATAAATAAAAATGCTACTTCTTGGATGCTTTAGATACCCTCAGCACCAGCAAGGCACTCTGCATGCATCCTGTCTTTTTATCCTCACAATGAACCTGCAAGGTGGATTTTGTATACCCAAATTGGAGATGAGGATTGCCTGAGGTTGCTCAGGCGGTAAGTGACCAAACAGGATTCAAAACAGTTCAAACTCATCCCAACCAGAATATGCATCCAACCATGACACAATTCTTACCATTTAATAAACAAGGTTTGGTCATGTCATCTAACTATATCTTAAGTTTTTAACCGCCCAGAAGAAACAGAGGGACAAACGATTTGCAACAAACCCAACTTTTAAAAAGTAAAATTCCTGAGATTCCTCAAGTTAAATAAATAGATCTTTAAAACAAATGTACCAAACTTAGCCTACAGTCCAGTGCAAAGATACTCATATTCAAAGCAAGCATTTATGGAGATGCTATGCATCTTATATTTTTCCATTTTGTGGCCCACGGTGCATATGCATTTCAGTTTCTACTTAGATCTTCATGTAATTCTGCCAAGAATATGCATTCATTTATTGTTAAAAGTAGTTTTCATTTCTGAAGTGATTTATACCGGAGGACAATATAAGTACATTAGAAGACATAATAATTTGCAAATTCATTTCCAGCCAAGATTTGTGCAAAATAAAATCTAATTTATGCCAAAGGATATCAAACTTGCTAATCAATTCTTTTTTAATGACTTTCCAGGAAGAAACTCGTGTTGGCTATGATTCTTTACACAGCACTGTTATCTTCCAACCATATTGCTTTTTACAAGTATTCAATCTATTTTTATGCTCTTTCAGAAATAAGGGTTGCATTATCTATTTACCACAAAATGAGAACTTTGTTGCTCAAATGATAAAAAAGGAAGACTTTGATTGTTTTCCTTCAAGTCATTTATTTCCAGGTATGTTCACGTTTATTTCCATCACTTCTTTACTGCTTGATCCCTAATGCCTTCTGTACTGATCTGTAACTGTATTTTAATACTATTCAATATAATGCTGAAGTGACTCTAGCTTGTCCCAAGACCATTACAAGAGAACAAGTTGGAGAAAGAAAAATCGTCACTAGAAAAGATAAATGGGTGACACACTGGACCTTAAACTCTGTTTCTAATGGAAATTCCCATGCAGTAGATGAAAAGTTACCAGAAAACATGAACTGCCTCATTAACTTTATGCCCAAGTTCTATCAGCAATTGATTTTTAATGCCTATGTTCATCATTTATGAGCTCTTCCCATTCTTTATATACATGTAAAATTAAGCTTTATAAGATGAACTAGTTCCATGGTGATGCTCACTGAATCATCTATATAAAGCACTTTAAAGAATAATTCACGGAGAAGAAACATAAAGCTGATGAGCAAGAATTGTTTTGTGATACAAATTACTGATTATCAAAGTCAAATGTGGCAGCTATAATTGCCACTCTATTTGAAATAACCTTAATAATTGTCAACATATCATGAAGATATTTTTGGAAAAATGGGCAATATTGTTTTCTTTTTTTGTATTTCCACAGCATCTTTCAGCCAAGGTTTCTGACAATACTACAGTGTGGCCATCTGCATCACCAACATATTTGTCATTGACAGAGAGAAAACAGATTTGGAAATTGTTGCACATCAAAACAAAGCCGATTAAAGTGAGCCAAAGACATCAGTTTTCAAAGCGGCTTCTAAAATGCCAATTCTATAGACTCAGTAAATAATCCATTGAGCTTTGTAGAGTTGCGTGGAATAGTTTTTTTTTTCCTTTTAATAGAGAGCCATATTTTAAAAAGTAAGTAGAAAACTAGGTTTTAAACATGATTTTGTTAGTTTACTTATAGTTGGTGGTGAACAAAACTGTTAAGGCTAGCTTTGCTGTTACTGGAACTAAGTAAAAAATAATTTTCCAGAAGCCAGGTTGATATGGGAGATATTTTTTACTTTACCCCTAGAGGATAGCTAACATTGGCTCACATAGCCAACCTCTGTTGTAAGCCTTGATATATGTTAACTCATTTAATCCTTTCAACAATCCTGTGAAGGAGGTACTATTATTATCAATATTTCAGGAATGAGAAAATGAGGCAGAAGGGAAAAATAAATCACCTGGATCCTTCAGTAGGAAAGGGAAGGATCCCATCTAGGTGGTCTGGCTCAGAAGCTTAATTCTAACCAAAGTGCTATCTCTCTTCAATTGAAGTGTTCAAATTGAGTGTAAAATGTTTTCTTTCATCAAAAGCATAGAAGAATAGTTGGAGGAATTCTAGTATATTGCAGGAAGCCTCAAAGAATCTTTAAAATGGAGCCACTCATTAATTGGATTAGTGAACCATCAGTGGGTTCTTCCCTCTCTAACAGAAGACTGACCTGCAGACTTTCACCTCTGACACTTAAAGTCTTGCTCAGTGCTCTACTTTATATCATTTAACCCTCACAACAACTTTATAGAATACAATGGAATTATTATCTTCATTTAAATCAACACACGATGTGGACTTCTGTGAAAATGAGGGCAGAGGACACTACAAATATTCTGAAAACGCCAAGGGTTAAATATAGTTCTACATCCTTTTTATATATTTGTGAAAAGTTTTCCCTTAAAAATTTGAGACCTCAAATATCAACAGATATTCTGATAGTCTGTTCTATAACAAAGTTTTCTTTTTCTTTTCTTTTTAACTGAAGCATAGTTGATTTACAATATTGTGTTAGTTTCAGACGTACAGCAAAGTGAATCAGTTGTGTGCATATATATATATATATATTTAGATTCTTTATTTAAAAAATTATTTATTTTTGGCTGTGGTGGGTCTTCGTTGCTGCACACGGGCTTTCTCTAGTTGCGGTGAGCGAGGGCTACTCTTCGTTGCAGTAAGCAGGCTTCTCATTGCAGTGGCTTCTCTTGTTGCAGAGCACGGGCTCTAGAGCACAGGCTCAGTAGTTGTGGTCCACGGGCTTAGGTGCTCTGCAGGATGGATCTTCCCGGACCAGGGGTTGAACCCGTGTTCCCTGCATTGGCAGACGGATTCTTAACCACTGTGCCACCAGGGAAGTCCCAGATTCTTTTCTAAGTTATTACAAGATATTGAATATAGTTCCCTGTGCTATACAGTAAATCCTTATTGTTTATCTACCATATATATAGTGGTGTGTACCTGTTAATCCCATACTCCTAACCCAACCCCTTTCCCCTTTGGTAACCGCATGTTTTTTTTCTATGTCTGTGAGAGTGTTTCTGTTTTGTAAATTCATTTGTATTATTTTTTTTTTTAGATTCCACATATAAGTGATATCATATAATATTCGTCTTCCTCTGTCTGGCTTACTTTACTGTGATAATCTCTAGGTCCATCCATTATAACAAAGTCTTTCTAACATAGATAAGTTAATACAGGAGATATATGGGGTGATGATGTTAAGATAATGTGGAAACTGGGTTGGTTCATAGACTGTTTTTCCAAGTCAAGGGCATTTGAAATTGCAGAAACAGAAAAAGGAAAAGAAAAAGCCCTCTGCTGGGCTGGTAACCTGGCAACATGAGCCCTTTTTGGCTGTATTTTAGAAAAATTAGCAGCAAGAGCCTATTCGCAGGGCTCTCTCGGAGAGAAGCACCAGAGCCTGGGGCAGTTCTTGGCTGCTGGCAGGTCCACTGCCTCCTGTGCCTGCTGTGAATGCAGCCCCACAAGCTCTGATCTCCATGTCGTTTGGCTTCGTCTCAGCAGAGACTAGTCCTTGCCTAATTAAATTTTGTCCTCATTCCTAGTCTACTGTTTTGTGCGATCTGTATTCCTTGTGGCAGATTCCAGCTACACTGAGCTGCCTGCCTTGATGGGCCATTTTAATCCCCAGTTATGAATGAAGATTTTTTTTTTTTTTTGGTGATGGTTGCTGTTATCAGTGCTCTTCTTATCATTATGTAGGATAGCTTATAATGCAAAACAATGAAATAATCATAAACATAATCAAATGGAAAATCTTTTTTAAATGGTAACATATTTTCAGATATTGCAGTTCTCTACCTCCATGTTTGCTTTTTTCTACCAGATTCTAAACCTGGTGTGTGAGACGGGAGAATATCAAAGTTGCCAAGGAAAAATTCTGTATAACTCATACCTTTCTACCCTTCCCTTCTGCAAGACTATGTTACGTTGAAAACCACCATTCTTGAGGGGGAAAAGTGGAGTATAACCTACATTTCCCTAATCCCTCAAAATTTTAAACTCAAGAGTTTCAGGATCCTTAGGAATTTATAGATTTTTTTTTTGATGTCAGGTAGGAGGGTTCTATGTTTAAATGCACTTATGTAACAAGCTTTCCTTAGCGCAAGTAAAAGCATCCTGTTTAATGTTAAGTACTACCATGTAAGATGTATCAGTATATATTTTTTGCAGCAATTTTAAAGATTTTTTCAAATCTAGATTGACGAAGAGGCTGTTAGTTTTAAAAATATCAGTTAAAGGGAAAAAACTAAAGACTCCTCCTAATTCTCTGAAGGTTTTCAGAGTAAAATTATTTCCATCTTGATTTTCACTTAAAGAAATCTTAGCTTTTTTTTCTTACTTTATATATGTATGTACTTTGTCATTTTCTGTATCTCCCAAGTGGCTATTCTATCCTGAAGTTGGCAGGCATTCCTTTAGGCTGGTGGCCCTCAGGTGAGTAAGAAATGCAGTTGAGATTGAAGAAATGCTGTGTCTGCTCAAACTATCTCCTCTTTCTTCCACTGTGTCTGCTATCTAGCTTGAAATATTTGCTATTAAAATCATACCCCCCATCCCCAAGTTAGACAATTGGGGAAATGTTGAGAATCTCTTTTATTAGTTGGGACAACTGAGTTTTATTTATTTACAATTTATACTCTACGTATTGCCAACATATTTGCGGCAGTCAACAATAAAACTTGTGTCCATTATGGAAATGAAAAGTAATCCTTCCCCTCTTTCGTACTTATCCCTCCTAATAATAAAAAAGCAAAAGTCAACTTTGAATCAACATTTGTTAAAATTGTCAGAAAACATAAGCCAAAATAACATTTGATTATTTCATATCAGAACATTCTGGTAATCTTAGGCAAAGGGGAAACTGGATAGGTAGGAAAAAGGTTTTATTTAGGATTAAAGAAATGTGCCAGTTACTAAGATTTTGACTCTCCTTCCAGCTGTTTTATGTGATACTGGAGTGGGGACTTTGCAAACCTCTTTGCCAGATGGCTCCCTATTAAGCTCTACCAATTGTGCTCTGTGTGTGTGGGTGTGTGGGTGTGTGAGAGAGAGAGAGAGAGAGAGAGAGAGAGAGAGAGAGAGAGAGAAGTTTTAAATTCGTACAACATCTTTCCTTTGTTCTTCCAGCTCTAGGGGAGGTAGCTGCTTCCTCATTTTCTCTTTTTTGCCTTTTCAGTCACCCAATTAACTTTATACTTAATTGATAATTACTTATGTTCTATTTTCTCTGTTAAGTGACTAGTCTGACTGCAGTCTCCTGACTAGATCTTAACGGATACCAGGCAGTGTCTCTTAACATGTTTACTTACATGAAGCAGTAAGCCTCCTAAGACAGTCACACACTCTTCCTGAGCTATTAAGGCAAAGGTCTTCCCATAATATCCAATTTTTGTTAAATATAATGTTTCTTTTAACAAAGAAGCATGTAAAGCATTGTTTTATTCCCTTTTTAATTTTTGGTAAAATACTTACTGTAAAGATTGTAATTTGCTTCCTTTGGATGTGTAAATGGACTATGTTAGTCAGACCCATGATTGCATGAATCACACATGGGTAGGAAAGCTCCAAATCACCCCCCCAGGGCTAATTTTTCTATATGATAGCTTGGTAAATAAAATGAGGATTGTGGTCCTAGAAGCTTAAAAACTAAACCCAACTGGAAACCTGGTTTCTTTAATGATTCACTATCAGAATATTTAAAAACAAAAAAATTTTAAAGTTGTTAGAAAGACTGCTAGTTCTATAAAGAAAGGTGATTATATTAAGAGTCAGTGATTATTTTTTGCATGAAATTTAACTTTCAGCTTTCTGACAAGCCACAGCACCATTGTTGTTATGGACAAGTAAAGTTCACTTTTTCTTCCACAGATTAGTCCATTCATTATAGGAAAGTACAATCACCAAGGCTCAGGGATTTCCAGGACTACTGTATAATGAAACATATGGCCAAGGAGTCCAGAAAAAAGGGCAATATAAGGGCCAAGGTTATGAGGCAGGAAGGACCTGGATTTTGAGTTCAAAAAGAAGGTAGAAGCCAAATTTACTTAGGATAACCATAACAGTGGAGTGCAGAAGACAGAGGAATAGCATATTTAAAATGCTGGAAGAAAAAACTATCAACCAAGAAATCTATAGCCGGCAAACTTTGAGAGAACTTAGACCTGCCTAACAAATATTTACTAAAGAAAGTCCTTCAGACTACTAAGAAATGACTCAGGATGGTGACTTGAATCCACAGGAAGAAACAAAGAGCACCAGAGGGCTTCTCTGGAGACGCAGTGGTTGAGAGTCTGCCTGCCGATGCAGAGGACATGGGTTCGTGCCCCGGTCCGGGAAGATACCACATGCCGCGAAGCAGCTGGGCCCGTGAGCCATGGCCACTGAGCCTGTGCGTCCGGAGCCTGTGCTCCACAATGGGAGAGGCCACAGCAGTGAAAGGCCCGCATACCACAAAAAAAATAAAAAAAGAGCACCAGAAATGGTAAATATGTGGGTAACTATAAAAAAAAAATGTATAAATATCCATTTTCTTTTCTTATAATTACTTTAAGAGACATATGATCCAAATGTCCATTGGCAAGTGGAGGAGTAAACAATGATACAGAATATTTTCATTATGACAAGGATCCCTATGTTGCCCTTTCATAATCATACTCACTCCCTTCCCCACTGTACCATCCACTCCACTCCCTGCCCTGTCCCTGACCCCTGGCAACCACTAATGACTCCTCAATTTGTATAATTTTGTTGTTTCAAGAATGTTGTATGATGGAATCACACAGATATTATCTAACCTTTTTGGACTGGGTTTTTTTCACTCATCACTATTCCCTGGAGATTCATTCAAATTGTTGCATGTATGAATAATTCATTTCTTTTTATTACTGAGTAGTATTCAAGTTATGAATTCCAGTTCCTTTAGTCATTCACCCACTAAAGAATGTTTATTTCCAGTTTTTGGCTATTCTGAATAAAGCTGTTATAGACATTTGTTTACAAGTTTTTACATGAAGATAAGTTTTTATTTTTCTGGGATAAACACCCAAGAGTACAACTGCTGGATATTATGGTAGTTGCATGTTTAGTTTAAGAAACTGCCAAACTGTTTTGCAAGAATGGCGAGGAATTATCTTTTAAAAACTTCTAGGCATCTACAAGAGACCCACTTCAGACCTAGAGACACATACAGACTGAAAGTAAGGGGATGGAAAAAGATATTTCATGCAAATGGAAACCAAAAGAAAGCTGGAGTAGCAATTCTCATATCAGACAAAATAGACTTTAAAATAAAGACTATTAGAAGAGACAAAGCAGGATACTACATAATGATCAAGAGATCGATCCAAGAAGAAGATATAACAATTGTAATATTTATGCACCCAACATAGGAGCACCTCGATACATAAGGCAAATACTAACAGCCATAAAAGGGGAAATCGACAGTAACACATTCATAGTAGGGGACTTTAACACCCCACTTTCACCAATGGACAGATCATCCAAAATAAAAATAAAGAAGGAAACACAAGCTTTAAATGATACATTAAACAAGATGGACTTAACTGATATTTATAGGACATTCCATCCAAAAACAACAGAATACACATTTTTCTCAAGTGCTCATGGAACATTCTCCAGGATAGATCATATCTTGGGTCACAAATCAAGCCTTGGTAAATTTAAGAAAATTGAAATTGTTTCAAGTATCTTTTCCAACAACAACGCTATGAGACTAGATATCAATTACAGGAAAAGATCTGTAAAAAAAATACAAACACGTGGAGGCTAAACAATACACTACTTAATAACAAAGTGATCACTGGAGAAATCAAAGAGGAAATTAAAAAATACCTAGAAACAAATGACAATGGAGACACGATGACCCAAAATCTATGGGATGCAGCAAAAGCAGTTCTAAGAGGGAAGTTTATAGCAATACAATCCTACCTCAAGAAACAGGAAACATCTCAAATAAACAACCTAATCTTGCACCTAAAGCAATTAGAGAAAGAAGAAAAAAAATCCCCAAAGTTAGCAGAAGGAAAGAAATCAGATCAGAAATAAATGAAAAAGAAATGAAAGAAATGATAGCAAAGGTCAATAAAATTAAAGCTGGTACTTTGAGAAGATAAACAAAATTGATAAACCATTAGCCAGACTTATCAAGAAAAAAAAGGGAGAAGACTCAAATTAATAGAATTAGAAATGAAAAAGGAGAAGTAACAACTGACACTGCAGAAATACAAAAGATCATGAGAGATTACTACAAGCAACTCTATGCCAATAAAATGGACAACCTGGAAGAAATGGACAAATTCTTAGAAATGCACAACCTGACAAGACTGAACCAGGAAGAAACAGAAAATATGAACAGACCAATCACAAGAACTGAAATTGAAACTGTGATTAAAAATCTTCTTCCAACAAACAAAAGCCCAGGACCAGATGGCTTCACAGGCGAATTCTATCACACATTTAGAGAAGAGCTAACACCTATCCTTCTCAAACTCTTCCAAAATATAGCAGAGGGAGGAACACTCCCAAACTCATTCTACAAAGCCACCATCCCCTTGATACCAAAACCAGACAAGGATGTCACAAAGAAAGAAAACTACAGGCCAATATCACTGATGAACATAGATGCAAAAATCCTCAACAAAATACTAGCAAACAGAATCCAACAGCACATTAAGAGGATCATACACCATGATCAAGTGGGGTTTATTTCAGAAATGCAAGGATTCCTCAAAATACGCAAAACAATCAATGTGATATACCATATTAACAAATTGAAGGAGAAAAACCATATGATCATCTCAATAGATGCAGAGAAAGCTTTTGACAAAATTCAACACCCATTTATGATAAAAACCCTGCAGAAAGTAGGCATAGAGGGAACTTTCCTCAACATAATAAAGGCCATATATGACAAACCCACAGCCAACATCGTCCTCAATGGTGAAAAACTGAAAGCATTTCCACTAAGATCAGGAACAAGACAAGGTTGCCCACTCTCACCACTCTTGTTCAACATAGTTTTGGAAGTTTTAGCCACAGCAATCAGAGCAAAAAAGGAAATAAAAGGAATCCAATTCGGAAAAGAAGAAGTAAAGCTGTCACTGTTTGCAGATGACATGATACTATACATAGAGAATCCTAAAGATGCTACCAGAAAACTACTAGAGCTAATCAATGAATTTGGTAAAGTAGCAGGATACAAAATTAATGCACAGAAATCTCTGGCATTCCTATACACTAATGATGAAATATCTGAAAGTGAAATCCAGAAAACACTCCCATTTACCACTGCAACAAAAAGAATAAAATATCTAGGAATAAACCTACCTAAGGAGACAAAAGACCTGTATGCAGGAAATTATAAGACACTGATGAAAGAAATTAAAGATGATACAAATAGATGGAGAGATATACCATGTTCTTGGATTGGAAGAATCAACATTGTGAACATGACTCTACTACCCAAAGCAATCTACAGATTCAATGCAGTCCCTATCAAACTACCACTGGCATTTTTCACAGAACTAGAACAAAAAATTTCACAATTTGTATGGAAACACAAAAGACCCCGAATAGCCAAAGCAGTCTTGAGAACGACAAAAGGAGCTGGAGGAATCAGGCTCCCTGACTTCAGACTATACTACAAAGCTACAGTAATCAAGACAGTATGGTACAGGCACAAAAACAGAAAGATAGATCAATGGAACAGGATGGAAAGCCCAGAGATAAACCCACACACATACGGTCACCTTATCTTTGATAAAGGAGGCAGGAATGCACAGTGGAGAAAGGACAGCCTCTTCAATAAGTGGTGCTGGGAAAACTGGACAGGTACATGTAAAAGTATGAGATTAGATCACCCCCTAACACCATACACAAAAATAAGCTCAAAATGGATTAAAGACCTAAATATAAGGCCAGAAACTATCAAACTCTTAGAGGAAAACATAGGCAGGACACTCTATGACATAAATCACAGCAAGATCCTTTCTGACCCACCTCCCAGAGACATGGAAATAAAAACAAAAGTAAACAAATGGGACCTAATGAAACTTCAAAGGTTTTGCACAGCAAAGGAAACCATAAACAAGACAAAAAGACAACCCTCAGAATGGGAGAAAATATTTGCAAATGAAGCAACTGACAAAGGATTAATCTCCAGAATTTACAAGCAGCTCATGCAGCTCAATAACAGAAAAACAAACAGCCCAATCCAAAAATGGGCAGAAGACCTAAATAGACATTTCTCCAAAGAAGATATACAGACTGCCAACAAACACATGAAAGAATGCTCAACATCATTAATCATTAGAGAAATGCAAATCAAAACTACAATGAGATATCATCTCACACCAGTCAGAATGGCCATCATCAAAAAATCTAGAAACAATAAATGCTGGAGAGGGTGTGGAGAAAAGGGAACACTCTTGCACTGTTGGTGGGAATGTAAATTGATACAGCCACTGTGGAGAACAGTATGGAGGTTCCTTAAAATACTACAAATAGAACTACCATATGACCCAGCAATCCCACTACTGGGCATATACCCTGAGAAAACCAAATCCAAAAAGAGTCATGTACCAAAATGTTCATTGCAGCTCTATTTACAATAGCCAGGAGATGGGAACAACCTAAGTGTCCATCATCAGATGAATGGATAAAGAAGATGTGGCACATATATACCATGGACTATTACTCAGCCATAAAAAGAAACGAAATTGAGCTATTTGTAATGAGGTGGATAAACCTAGAGTCTGTCATACAGAGTGAAGTAAGTCAGAAAGAGAAAGACAAATACCATATGCTAACACATATATATGGAATTTAAGAAAATAAAAAATGTCATGAAGAACCTAGTGGTAAGACAGGAATAAAGACACAGACCTACTAGAGAATGTACTTGAGGATATGGGGAGGGGGAAGGGTAAGCTGTGACAAAGTGAGAGTGAGGCATGGACATATATACACTACCAAACGTAAGGTAGATAGCTAGTGGGAAGCAGCCGCATAGCGCAGGGAGATCAGCTCAGTGTTTTGTGATCTCCTGGAGGGATGGGATAGGGAGGGTGGGAGGGAGGGAGAAGTAAAAGGGAAGAGATGTGGGGACATATGTATATGTATAACTGATTCACTTTGTTATAAAGCAGAAACTAACACACCATTGTAAAGCAATTATACTCCAATAAAAATGTAAAAAGAAAAAAAATCCCAACAACTTCTAGGCTTGGAACAGGGAGCAGATCAAGTCTATTGAATGGTGTTTGCCGCCAGGCTATGGAGCAGGTAAATGAGCTAAAGTGAAGGGCAATAAGGCCCTGAGTGCTGGCAACATGGATGGTGGATTACAGGGCCGCTCTGAGGCAGTAAGTCAGATCCCCAGGCCCATGTGCTCTCCAGCAATCGCTCAGCATCCTACACCAAGAACAGAGACCGCCAGAAGGCTTATGAGGATGGTTGCAAAACCATTGACTTAAAACCTGACTGGGGCAAAGGCTATTCCCAAAAAGCAGCAGCTCTTGATTTCTTAAACTTCTTTAAATCCGCCACTCGAACCTATGACAAGGTTTTAAAACATGAAGCAAACGATCCTCAGCTCAAAGAGGGTTTACAGAATATCGAGCCTCAGTCAGCAGAGATGAAATTCAAGAATGTTTTCAACATGTCCGATCTGTACCAGAAGTTGGAGAGTGATCCCAGGTCAAGGACACTGCTCATGGATCCTACCTACCAGGAACTGATAGAACAATGTCAAACAGGCTGTCTGACCTGGGCAAAAACGGCAACATCCCCAGATCGTGACTACCCTCAGTGTCTCCTTCGAGGCTATCTGGGCAGTATGGATGAGGAGGAAGAAGTTGAGACACCTCCACCACCACCTTCTCCCTAAAAGGAGACCAAGTCAGAGCCAATGGAAGAAGATATTCCAGGGAATAATAAGCAGGCACTGAAAGAAAAAGTTGGGGAAGGTTGCCTGTAAGCAAAAAGACTTTGACACAGCCTTGAGACAGTATGACAGAAGCAACGGCCAGGACCCCACCAACATGACTCGCATGACCAATCAAGCAGCCATGTATTTCACAAAGGGCGACTAGAGTGAATGTCAGGAGCTTTGTGAGAAGGCCATTGAAGAGGGGCTAGACAAGAAGACTATCCTCGACAGATTGCCAAAGCTTATGTCAAATTGACAGAGCCTATTTCAAAGAAGGAAAGTACAAGGATGCCATCCATTTCTACAAATCTCTGGCAGAGCACTGAACCCCAGATGTGCTCAAGAAATGCCAACAGGCAGAGAAAATCCTGAAGGAGCAAGAGTGGCTAGACCACATAAACCCTGGCCTGGCTTTGGAAATATCCCCAGGCCAGGAAGCACTATACAGAAGCCATCAAACAGGAACCCAAGAGATACCAAATTGTACAGCAGTCGAGCTACCTGCTTCATCAAAGTCCTGGAGTTTCAGCTGCCACTCAAGGACTGTGAGGAGTGTATCCAGCTAGAACTGACCCTCACCAAGTGTTATACACGGAAAGCAGCTGCCCTGAGAAGCAATGAAGGACCATACAAAATCCATGGATGTCTGCCAGAAGGCACTAGACCTGGACTCCATTGTAAGGAGGTAGCAGATGTTCACCATGACTACACGATGGTCCTGTACAACCAACATGACAGCCCTGAAGATGTGAAGCGGTGGGCCATGGCCAAGGTGCAGCAGATGAGTGACCTGGCCATGTGGCTCATCTTGCAACAGATGCAGAAGGACCCCCAGGCACTCAGCGGACACATGAAGAATCCTGTAATAGTGCAGAAGATCCAGAAGCTGCTGGATGTGGGTCTGATTGCAATTCAGTGATGACTTGCTCATCATAACCCTTCCCTTCACCCTCATGTGGAAAAAGGAGCGGGAACTGTGGCAAGCAGCATAGAGCAGACAAGAGAGAAGGGGAAAAGGCGAACATCTTCTCTATATGTTTATACAGACCTATGTGGAAGATACAGAGACTTATACTGGAGTCATTTGTGCGGCCTCTGGGCCCTCCTAGCACACACACGGTCTCTCCTGCTGCCCCAGAGTTTCATGTGTCCCACCCCTGGCGCTCAAGTCACTGTCCCAGCTGCTCTCGCATAGTTGGTGATTTGGGGGCCGGGAGTAGGCATGTATGTGGAGGGGAGGGTATTCTTCCCAACCTCAGGCCCCAAGTGTCTTCACACTATTAGCTCCATGACCCCTTCACCAACAACACAAGCCAGTCCAGCATGGTCACATGTTTAAAAAAAAAAGAAAAGAAAAGAAAAAGTAGTTCTGTTTATTGTTAGTACTGACCAGACAAGAGAAGGACAAAGAAAATACATCTTTGTTCAAGCTTAGTTCTTTTACAGGAATAGGAAACTAGAAGTCAATTCAGATCCTCTTATCATAGCTTAATTAATGAGAAAAGGTGACAGTGCATTATTATCAAGGTGTCTTTGAAAAAAAAAAGCAATTTATTAATAAAAGCAGCTTAAAACTTCACAACTATTTTTAACGTTGACCTAAGAGCTCAGTATCTGTAGTGCTTTCACGGTCTACTGATGTAATATTTGGCACTGAGCAGACTGAATGTTTTACTCAACGTTTTGGGATTAAAATACAGAAACGTTCTTCCCATGTTCCCAAGTATGTAAACCTATTTATCTTGATTTATTTTTATAAAAGAACAAGGCCTCAGAAATACAGATACATGTTCTCTTCCCCAAAACAAAATGAACTCTATCCTTTGAAGCTGAAAAATAAAAATTTCAGAAGATTTTTGAATAATTTAGAAAGTTCTAAACCTTGAGACATAATATTCCAATTATGAAATCGTTACTGCACAGCAAGTAATTTTGGCCCAAATCTGTTCTCTTGAAATCTGAAGTCAACAGGAGTTCTCTGTAGGAGAAAATCACGTGCAACCAGTACAGGGCCACTCCTAAACTTAAAGCTTTTCAGTTCATGAAATATTTATGCATCCTAAACTGGATTTAAAAGTCATCACAGGCATCTACCTGCAGGCAAACTATTCAGTGTTTTCTGCTTTCTCCACATACCAGCTGCCTAGGGTCCCACCCACTCCAGTTGAGTATTTCATGCTATTCTCTACGCAACTCTATTCCACCACATCTGAATATCTGAATGCAAGAGATCATAGCTCCCAAGAGAGTTGGTGCAGGAAGATCCCTAGAAGTCCTATGTATAATCACTGCGAGGTCTTCAGTTTCTTTTATACAGACAAAAGTCACTTCTCATCATTGATGACATTTGCCTCCTCATTCTATCCAGGTAGGAGCTGCTACAATGTCTTTCTTTGTTCCTATCAGTTATGTATTATCAACATTCATTTTCCCCTGTAGCATTTTGTATTAATTCACTATTCTTATCCGGAAAATAAAATTTTTATTTAAATTTTTTCTAATTAGTCCAGTAGAATTCCTTCCTTTCCCATAATAACCCTCTTAACGATGAATTTTTATTTCTTATTAGTTGTTATAATACTGGCTTACTTGAAGGAGTTGTAGCCTTTCCTTATATTGAATAAATATAACACATATTCAATGAGTGCCTACTATTTTCACTGTGATATCACTGGAAATTCTGTGGTGTAAAAGATGGATAAATTTCCTACCCTAATGGAGCTTACAGCCTAATGGTGAAGAGAGACATTAAACCGATCATCACACAAGTAATTAATTACAACGCTAGCAAGCATAAGAAAAAAAAATGCTACAAATGTACACATAAAGGGACTGGTAATCTGGCAGGAATTGTAGGCTAGCAAAAATGATGCTCAGGGCTTCCCTGGTGGCGCAGTCGTTGAGAGTCCGCCTGCTGATGCAGGCAACACGGGTTCGTGCCCCGGTCCGGGAAGATCCCACATGCCGCGGAGCGGCTGGGCCCGTGAGCCATGGCCGCTGAGCCTGCGCGTCCGGAGCCTGTGCTCCGCAACGGGAGAGGCCACAGCACTGAGAGGCCAGCGTACCACAAAAAAAAAAAAAAAAAATGATGCTCAGCCCGAGATCTGATAATGATTAGGAGTTAACAGAGACAAACGGAAGAAGTGTGTTACTAGAGTGAAAAGGATTTTGGCCTAGTTAGGAACTCATAGAACGTCACTGTGTCTGGAACTCAGAGCATAAAGGGGAAAAAGCTGCAAAAGAAAGCTGGAGCCAGATCCTGCTGAGTCTAGTAGGCTCTGAATTTTATTCAAGCTGCATTTGAAGTATTTTTAAGCAAGGGATTGCCGTGATCAGCTTTGTACTTTAAAAGGATCACTCCTGGAAAATGAAACAAATTAACCATATGACTTAGATGGCGGGTGGTGGTGGTGGGGGGGTGCCGAGAACAAAAGTGGATGAAGGAGGACTATTAGGGGTCTTTTATAGATGCCTAGGAGAGAAATGATGGATTTCTTGGATGATTGTGTTGGTATTGAAGAGGAAAAATACCTTAAACGTAAAGCTAATGAGATGTGGTTTTTAACCACAGCAACTGAATGGCTTGGATAGGTTTAAGATATATGATTTCGTTGGGACATGTTTGAATATGGGCTAGAATATGAGTTCCAGGATGATAGCTTTTTTGGCTTTTTTGTTCACTGTTGCAACCTGTGCCTCCAGAGACATTCAAGTGGAGATGTTGAATAGGCAGCGAGATCATATGGAATTGCAGCTCAGAAGAGAGATTTGGGTTGGTATTAAAAATGTGGGAGTCAGGACTTCCCTGGTGGTCCAGTGGTTAAGAATCTGCCTTCCAATGCAGGGGACAAAGGTTCGATCCCTGGTCAGGGAACTAAGATCCCACATGCCGAGGAGCAACTAAGACCCAACACAGCCAAATAAATAAATAAATATATTTTTTTAATGTGGCAGTATATTGTATATTAATGCATATATGAGGAATCTAGAAAAATGGTACAGGTGAGCCAATTTGCAAGGCAGAAATAGAGACACAGATGTAGAGAACAAGCGTATGGACACCAAGGGGGGAAAGCAGGGTGGTGGTGGTGGGATGAATTGGGAGATTGGGATTGACATGTATACACTAATATGTATAAAGTAGATAGCTAATAAAAAAATAAAATAAATAAACTTTGTACCTGTTTTTAGAAAAAGAAATGTGCGAGTCAGCAGGATGTAGAATGTAGGTCCTCTCAGAAGCCAGGACAATACCGAGCTCCTCTAGGGGAAGGCTGAAGAGTGGGAAAGCCAAGATCAAGCACCGGTGACCAGCTCGCCTTCTAACATCTCTCTGCCGCACCATGTGGTTGCCAAAGCATTTAATCATTCTCATCATGATCTCTGTGAGACCCAGTCCTTGTGCTGAAGATGTTTAGGCCCCAGTATCTCCCATTACAGCATTCAATTTAGACCTGTTCCACAGGAATACTAAGCCCTTCATCTCTCTCTCTCTCCACTCCTTCTTTCAAGAGCAGTGGATGGAAGGAAATTTAGGAAAATGGGTTACAGTATAAAATGGAACATAATGCTGAATTGTTGATGGAAGATACAGACTTTTTAAAAATTAATTTATTTTAATTTTTTCGGCTGCATTGGGTCTTCGTTGCTGCGTGCAGTCTTTCTCTAGTTGCAGTGAGCAGGGGGCTACTCTTCATTGTGGTGCGCGGGCTTCGCATTGTGGTGGCTTCTCGTTTCGGAGCACAGGCTCTAAGTGCGCGGGCTTCAGTAGTTGTGGCACGTGGGCTCAGTAGTTGTGGCTCACGGGCTCTAGAGCGCAGGCTCAGTAGTTGTGGTGCATGGGCTTAGTTGCCCCGCGGCACGTGGGATCCTCCCAGACCAGGGCCCGAACCTGTGTCCCCTGCATCGGCAGGTGGATTCTTAACCACTGTGCCACCAGGGAAGTCTGGAAGATACAGATTTAATGCTTGACCCTTTCTAGCTATCAGGGCCCAAGTCAGGGTGATAGGGTACGTTTTTTAGCCAGGAAGTCATTTCTACACTCTTTATAACTCAGCATACATTTCACACTTAATTTTTCCTTAATACAATACTGGTTAATAAAATGAGATCTCTTCATAGTATGACAGTTGTTAAAAAGGCAAAACTTCTAAAAACCAAACTGGTTAGAACCGGTTTAGAACCAGATTCATTTTTAGAAGTACCTATCTTATACAACAATGAATTCAAAAGTGTAATTTGTTTATTCTATCTATGTGCTTATCAGAATGTAAACTGCACTAGATAACCAGTACAAATTGTCACCGAAATGGAGAAACCAGAAGTCACTGAGAGTTATGTTAAAAGGCAAAAACAACCACCAAACACTCTGCTCTGTGTCCAGAATAATTAAACATTACTTCTTTCGTAAGCAAGTTGAAATGATTTCTTTTCAAAAGACAGTGTTTAAAGATGCAGTCTGCATAAGATGCTCTTCTCAGTACATGGCAACCAAAGAATCTCTAGTTAATGAAGTTCATTGAATAAATACGGCTATCATCGTAACTGATATCATTAGTTGAAGAGAGTTTAAATTTTTTCTTAATACTATTAATATACGCATTACATGACCTTAAAAAAACCTGTTAGTCTAATGAAAGTGTTGTTAGGCTGGTGACACACAAACAGGCCATTCTATACAAGGGGAATAATGATGCTTGCCTCAAAAGATTGTTGTAAGAATTAACTGAATTAATGTTTGGAAAGCATTCAGAGCGGCCTCTGACACATAGCAAGCCAAATTAGTGTTGGCTGCTATTGCTGCTGTGACTACTTACAGATATAGCTTCTGTTTATCTGCATTAGAGAGATCCTCAGGGTGGGGATTACAGCTATGTTGGAATTACAGTGATAAATTCTTTTGTGTGTGTGTTTGTTTGGTTTTTTTTTTTGGCTGCATTGTGTCTTAGCTGCTGTGCGCGGGCTTTCTCTAGTTGCGGCGAGCGGGGGCTACTCTTCATTGTGGTGCGTGGGCTTCTCACTGCTGTGGCTTCTCTTGTTGTGAAGCACAGGCTCTAGGGCACATGAGCTTCAATAGTGGCATGCAGGCTCAGCAGTTGTGGCTTGTGGGTTCTAGAGCGCAGGCTCAGTAGTGGTGGCTCATGGGCCCAGTTGCTCCACGGCATGTGAGATCTTCCCTGACCAGGGATTGAACCCATGTCCCCTGCATTGGCAGGCAGATTCTTAACCACTGTGCCACCAGGGAAGTCCCAGGAGATAAATTCTAACACCCCCAGCAGATGTCTGAAACTGCAGATAGTACTGAACTCTGTACATACTATGTTTTTTCCTATACACACATACTTATGATAAAGTTTAAGTTATAAACCAGACACAGTAAGAGATTAACAATAGCTAATAAGATAGAACAATTATTACCATACTGTAATAAAAGTTATGTGAATGTGATCTCTCTCTTTCAAAATATCTTATTGTTCAAGTTTAATACCTGTTCCATCTTAACTAAGTATGTAACGTGCACTGTGGCTATAACATGTGTGGTTTGAGGTACACCAGGAAAACTACCATGAATTTCTTTTTCCCTTTCCACAAAATCACAAATAAAAGGTCTTTGCAACCTCAGCACATGATTTTTTTTCTTAAGTTGAAACTTTCATCTTTTCACTTAAAGGAAGCACTTTATGACTCCTCTTTGGCATATCCAAGTTGCCAGCATCACTACTCTTGCACTTCGGGGGCATTATTAAGTAAAATAAAGGTTACTTGAACACAAGCACTAAAATATCATGACAGGCCATCTGATAACCAAGATGATGCTAAGTGACTAATGGGCAGGACATGCTGGACAAAGGGATGATTCATGTCCCGTGCAGGATGGGGCAGGTTGGTGAGAGAGAACAGCATGCAATTTAAAACTTATGAATTGTTTACTTCTGGAATTTTCCATTTAATATTTTTGGACTGTGGTTGACTGTGGGTAACTGAAATTGTAGAAAGCAAAACTGTGGCTAAGCGGGGACTACTGTATTTTAAAAAATATGTTACATTGGGTACTAAGCGGGAATTCTGTACATAAATCAAATATTTCTAAGGCACTAGAAGAGCCACTATTCAAAAAACTTCTTTAAGCACATAATTGCTTTTTCAGGACTACCCCTAAGAAAGTAAATTTCCCTTCTGCCACCACATTCCCCTAGCAGCTGTGCCAGTTTGCCTGTGTCAGCCTATTTGAGAACTGGTTCCAGCCTGTGTTGGAAGGGAGTTTGTGGCAAGAGTTGACATGGCCAATAACCTTGGCTAATATGTGTCTCAGCTGTGAAAATCACTGATTGACGTTTTCCATTATCAGTCATTCTTACCTTTCCTGAAATGGTCAAATGCCAGTTCTCTGTCTCCTGGCCCACCCTTCATTTTTCCCTAGGCCTACTCAAAGTTAGTCCTCATGACCCTCAGCCAATGTTTGTCCTGGCTCCTTTCAACGCTTCCTGGAATATCAGAACAGGCTGATCACTGGATTCTGTCTCTGGACCGTTCTGACCCCCTCTCAAATCTACAGTCTTTACTTAGGCCCTTTGACAGTTTTTCTGGTTCTGCCGTCCTGTAGGCCTGTCTGTTGCTGGCTGCACCTTAGTATAAAAGATGATTGAGGAAATTGCTGCGGACCCACAGGTTTCTATATCTTTGAAGACAATTATGAGTCCTCCTGAATTCTTTTCTTGCCTTCTGCTCTGTATCCTCCTCCCCCTGCCTGAGCGTTTCGTAAGAAATGGAAGGAATGATGAGCATGCTAGTAGGTAGATGGGTATAAATCATCGTGGCCCATTTCAAAACTGTTTTCTCTCCTTCCCTCCTTCCCTACAATACAACCTGCAGCAAAAACGCTGGGTTAGCTTCCTTCTGGTCTCCCATGATGGAGCTGGGAGGGGCCCAAGCCTATACAGAGTTGATTGACGAAGGTTTTTCATCTTGGTTCTTCAGAAGAAATCAAGAAGAAAATCCAGCATTTGTGGCAAGGTCCCCCAGCATGCCCACCAATGGAAACACCTAGGAGTACAGCACATGAACCCTGTTTCCTGCCTCACTGTAGACACAAACCAGGACAAGTTAGAGCCACAGACCTACTTCCAATAAGAGCTCTACTCAGTCCAAGGAGATGGTCCAAACTTAAGGATTATTGGTGCTTGTGAATTCACACAGGCCTATGGCTGTTGAGCCAAGTCTCAAGAAGCAAGTGGAGGTCTTTCCTATTCTTCCATTGCCCGTTAGCTTCCAGCACTGCTAGAGCCCACTCAACTAGAGAGGACTTACCAGTAATTTTCTAAAGTGAGCCAACCATTGTAACAACATTCAGCAATAAATAGGAATGAATTCCTGACACACATAACATGGATGAACCTCAAAATAATCATGCCTAGTGGAAGCCAGACAAGGGTACAAACTTACTATGTGATTCCACTTACATAAAATTCCAGATAATGCAAACTAATCTATAGTGACAGGAAATAGATCAGTGGTATCAAGAGGATGGGGAGGGAGCCCACAAGAAGGAAAGGGAGAAAAGGATCACAACGTGGCAGAAGGAAACTTTTGGGGGTGATGGATATGTTCATTATCCTGACTTTAGTGCTGGTTTCATGAGTATACACGTGTCCAAACTTACAAAACTGCCCATTTAAAATATGTTCTATTTATTGTACGTTAATTATATCTCAATAAAGAAGTGTAATTTAAGAAGTGTATATCCACCTCCAACTATTAATATGGTAAATTATATTTCTGAATTTCCTAAAGTTAAACCAACCCTGCATTCATGGGAATATATCTCATGTGGTCATGATGTATTAGTTTCTTAATGTGGTATTGGATTCTGTTTGCCAATGTTTTTGCGTTCTCAATCTTTTTATTTTGTCTTTTATTTCTTTAGGTAGTTATTTATTGCCAATATTGGAAAATCCCATTATCTGAATTCCATATTATCTAAATCTATCATTTGTTGTGTTTGCAGACTTTCAAACAAGAGTTTGTTAATTTTTCACTGGGAATTTTTATTTGTTTTAATGTCATATGTTGGAATTCTCAAGGCCTCAAGGAGGAGATGCTGTCTTTAGGATTTGTATTTGTATATGGCAGGTACTAGGAATACTTCCAGTCTGGAACTATTTTATTTTTCAGTTTTGGATTTTCCTGTTTGTCAGTAGTATAAATTCAATGAATAGTATAAATTTAAACCCCCAAATCACAAATGGATAAGGTTAAAAATTCTCAGAAGGGATGATATTGTTGTTTTGTTATTATTGTTTTTTATCCAGTGCTGCAGCCCAGATAAATTTCCTATTAGCTGCCCTTTGCTGGCTGTCAGATTTGTCTTCTTACACATTATTTCATTGTTGTCACAGCCCCTTCAAAAGGGTCCTGACTTTATATTTGCATCTCAGGGTCTGTTTCCCTGTTTCCCATGGAAACAAAGCTTACCCCTTCATTTCTTTAACAATTATAAGCCCCAAAGCTTTAGATTCCAGGTATTAGCATTTGCTCCGTGATAGGGCAGGCTTTTATTTACTTATAACCTTGATTTCAGCTCACAGTTTTTTCTTTTGGTTCTTGGGAATTTACTTTCTCACAAACTCAGTCATTTTTTTAAATATATTCGTTGTTCAGGATCTATGTGTACTTCAGCAGGATAGCTTTTCAGAATATCTGACCCATAATACTGCCCCAAATGGAACCCCACTATGAGACCTCTCTTTTCATTAAATTGGACTTCTGTGTAACATATAATCTGGTCTGAAAGCAATCAGTAGGTGAGTACAAGTCTCATTCACATTTCCTAGGCTATGCCCTTGGGCTTTTTAACATCGTTAAGAATCTTTAGGGTTTTATGAATCATCTTTCCAGGATTTTCTAAACTGTTGATTGTCGCCAGTGGGGACAGCAGACACAAATAACAAATGCTTATGGTGCTCTATAGCATGTTACCAGGAATGAGGGCTGTGAATTTCTCAGTTCGATGATTCTCTTCTCTTAGCTTAGACAGCCACTGGTCATTAGGCTTTGCATGCTTTACTAACTACTCACTCACTGCATCATGACCAGTGACCACAATCACTATACCACTAAAACAATTAACTATCTCAGAAGACAACTGAAGTCCAGCTGGTTTTCTCACAGAGCAACATAAACTTTGCTTTAGCATGAGTTCAGTGAAACCTGAAACACTTCTACGAGGTTGAACCACGTAAACTAAGTCGTCCTGTCACAATGATTGCAGATCATGTGTGAGAAGCAACCTAAAGGGTTCACACGTCAATCAAAGTTTGCATTTCCCACCTGGGATGGAAAACCCAAGCCAGAAAGAAGGCAAAGAACAGCCCTGGTGCTCGGGTTATTGAGCTATTACCAGGTACCAATATTAAGAGCCACACCTGTCCTGCTTTTTTTTTTTTTTTTTAGCTATTCTCAATTACATTTAATGGGAATTAAATGGAAATCCCCACACAATTACCATTTCTTGTGTTGTTTCCAGGCTAGATCTCACCAAAGGTGGAAGATTCCCACCTTGAAAAGAGGGGACTAAAACCTAGTAGAGTGGGCATGGGGCTCAGTCAGCCTTGCCTTGGTGCTCAATGGCCTTGCCATTGCCTGGTCTCTCTGGTTGTTTCTGACCTGCTCTCTTGCTCCTTCCTGACCTCTTCATCTAGTGGTTCTCAAATTGTTGTCTGCATCAAGATCACAGAGGAACTTCCTAAAAACATTTTTTTAAAAAAAGTTCTGATTCCACTTTAAAACTAGTGAGTCCTGAGGATATATCCAGAGAAAACCATAATTCAAAGAGATACATGCACCCCAATGTTCATTGCAGCTCTATTTATAATAGCCAAGACATGGAAGCAACCTAAATGTCCATCGACAGATGAATGGATAAAGAAGATGTGGCGTGTGTGTACACACACACACACACACACACACACACACACACACACACACACGCACACACACTGGAATATTACTCAACCATAAAAAAGAATGAAATAATGACATTTGCAGAAACATGGATGGACCTGGAGATTATCATACTAAGTAAGCCAGACAGAGAAAGACAAATATCATATGACATCGCTTATGTGGAATCTAAAAAAATAATACAAATGAACTTATTTACAGAACATAAAGCGACTCACAGACATAGCAAACTTATGTTTACTAAAGGGGAAAGGGGGGTGGGGGAGGGAAAAATTAGGAGGTTGGGATTAACATACACATTACTATATATAAACTAGACAACCAACAAAGACTTACTGTATAGCACAGGGAACTACACTCAATATTTTGTAACAACCTAAAGGGAAAAGAATCTGAAAAGGAATATATATATATATGTGTGTATATATATATATATATATATATGTACATATACACACACACACATATATATATAACTGAATCACTGTGCTGTACTCCTGAAACTAACACCATATTGTAAATCAACTATACTTCAATAAAATACAAAATAAAATAAAATGAAAAAACAGAAAACTAGTGAGTGAGAAACTGAGAGTGGGGCCGGGAGTGCTTAGCAAATTTGTCAGGTGACGACACAGATTGTCCCAGCACTACACATGGAGAAACGCTCTAAGGTCCCTGTTTCTGACTGACTGGGGAGTTACTCTGGCTCTTGGCCCTCTGATATTTGTTCACCTTGTTCACCTGACCTCCTGTGTATGTCTATCTGAACTGATCTATTTGGCCCTGCCCTCTGTTCCCCCTGCACTCTTCATCCAAGTGGGCTGTAGCTTCTTGCTTCAGCTGCTCTGTGACTGAGGCCTGCCTTTTGCATGTGGTGTGGTGTTATGACCCCAGCAGATCACATCTGGGGGAACTGAGGGGTCCAGTTCCTGAAGAAAAACCATGTGTGACTTTTCAGGCCTGACTATAGGCAATTACAAAGGCTTTGCTTGGTAGGCCTTACGGGGGATTGGTGCTCTCCCTATGTCAGACTTGGTGCACAGCCAAGGCATTACAGTCTCTGAAGGGCATTTCAGTCAAGAACTGGAGCCCGTCTGGCCAACCCAGGCACATTTCAACCAAGGCATTCCTCAGGTGCCTCTATGGGGGAGGACTTTGAAGATACTTTTTTCAGACTCTGACTCAGTACCCTGTACTTTTCCACTCCTATCCTTCATTTCCTCCCTGCCTCATGCATGACCAGCACAGTCCCCTATGGGAGAAAATGGAATGGGGGCAGTTGACACCTTTTCCAGGTTTAGACTCTTGCTTCTACCATAGCAGTAAGTGATTAAAGGGTCAGCTGTTAATTCTTTTCGGGCCTGTGCTTTAACCAGCTACTCCAACACCTGTCAGCTCAGCTCTTTCTCAAGCTTAGCTAAGCTCCTGACACCAAGAGATCCTGAGCCGAAACCAGTTAGTTTCAGAAACTGTGTGAGATAATAAATATTTGCTATTTTAAGCTGCTAACTGGGGTCACTTGTTATACAGCATTCGATAGCTAATACTAATACTTTTCACTTATCTTATGTACATCTGGACTTTCAACCATTTCAAAGTGTTTTCACATCTATTATCTCACATCTTCCTAAATATAATAGCTTACATTTACAGAAAACTTACTTTGTGCCAGGCAGTGTATTAAGTACTTAGCAGGCAATATCTAAGCAAACTGCCACAACTACTCTGAGATGGGTCCTTTTATTGTCTCTGCTTTATAAGTAAGGAGATCGAGGCACTAGGTGTTCGATAATTTGCCCCAAATTACACAAATAGTAAGTGAAGTCATGAGTCAAACCTTTGATCCTACCACTAAAATAAAATAAAGCCCAGAGAAGTGATGCTATTTGTGTAAGGCCATACAGCTGGCTAGTCCTGGAGGCAAAACCAGGAATCTCCTGATTCCCCATCTAGGAGTCTGGGATCACCAGGGGTCATGAACAGACTTAGAAAACAGTTTTAGCTGCTAGCTGGGCAGAGAGATTTGCTCAGAGGGCAGGTGGTAGGAAATGCACTCGGGTGGCAAAGTCTTATGCACCTGCATCTTCACCTATAGCTGGAATAATCATCTGACTGGATGTAGAATCCTTGCCTTCTGATGAAGCGGATCAAGCCTTCTCCTCACTTCCCAACACCACCAGACAAAAGTCCCTTCAGCATGACATGAAAGATAGTGAAGAATAAGGTACCCAAAATAAAGATACAGATGGCATTATTCAAGGACATTGTCTCCATGGAAATATGCACCCCAGGGGTGGATGGAGCAACTGCAGAGGAATAGGATTTTAGGGGGATGATTTTCTGGACTTAAGAGTTCACTAATTTAGGCTTACTAAATTGGAATTCATGATAATTCTGGGAAGCACTGAGCTAAAGCTACACACTGTGGTATAACAAGAAGCTGTATTTATCTGTGTATTTGTTGGATACTATTGGAAAAGGAATGCTTAAACTATTTGTGATAACAAAATCTTCAAACTTTCAAACTCTTTGAAGCACTTGAAATGCTATGTGGAATAAACCTGACAGGGTTCTAAGGGGAGTTGTCATTAGTACCTGGGGAGTTTGGAGAAAATTCAGATTTCTAGGCTTTCTCTCAGATACTGATTCTGTAGGCTTTTCGTGGGCCTGGGAGTTAACGTCTTAAAGCAACACCAGGTGTTTCAGATGCAACTGACTCATGCACAGTTGTTGGGGGATCTCTGCTAATTACACAACCATGCATCTTATCCATTTATTTATTATTATCTTAGTTATTAACAGATACCTTAAGGACTTCCAGTCCTGTAATAATTGAAATCTAGGAATGCTTTCAAAAATGCCCTGTGAAATTTGCAATTACTAGTTGTTCACACTGGAACTTTATCAATTTATCACCACTGCAGTTATACCAAATTAGTAAAATTTCATTTGCAACTGGCATTCTCCCGCTCCCCACAGGACTTGTAACTATGACAATGTACCTGGAACCTGAAGACTAAGCCCCAGTCCAGGCTCTCGCAACAGTCCTTAATCAGTAGAATTTAAGAAACAAATGACCACCACTGTACCTTAGGTCTGGATGTCCTGGAAATTGTCCTCGTACCAAGTTCCTGCCTGAGCCCCAATTCTAATAGCAGCATCCTTGTACCCACGTCCCAGCATAGGGGTCTTTCCAGATTCCTTTATCAATTTCATCAGTAACTTCTTTGTGTTCTGAACCCAAGGGCTGAAACTCCACCAATGAGCCGGCAATGGGTCTTTTAAGCTTTCTGGCTTGACCTCTGACCCTCACATGCTACGAGATTGTGCCGATGGTCCAGCTGCCTTCACTGATTACCTTCTATCATCCATTTAAGGAACTTCCTTAATCACCTCCCACCTTCTGCTGGATGACAATTCACTATGGCCCTCCTCCAACCCAGTTAAAGTTCTGATATTGGTTGTGTTTCTTACAGCCTTGGAAAAAACCCCAATAGTGTTTTTTGAAATAATACCTATGGCATACTTAAGATATATTAAATCTCTTTGGTTGTAATCACTTAAGAAAAAAACCTCTGAATTAATTTAAGAAATAAAATAAACTACCAAAATAAAACCCTCACATTTTTGAACATAACAAAAAAAAAGCAGACTCACAGATATAGACAACAAACTAGTGGTTACCAGTGGGAAAAGGGAAAGGGAGAGGGGCAATAGAGGGGCTAGGGGGTTAAGAGGTGCAAACTACTATGTATAAAATAAATAAGCTACAAGGATGTATTGTGCAACACAGGAAATATAGCCAATATTTTATGATAACTATACATGGACTATAGCCTTTAAAAATTGTGAATCACTATATTGTATACCCGTAACATATAATATTGTACATCAACTATACTTCAATAAAAAAGAAAACCTCACATTTTTAACAGAATTTAAATTTTCTGGTTTTTTGGGTGATTTCTTTGTATTTTATTCAAGTTCATGAATAATGGATCACATTTCTTGTAAGATGTCTCATTACGTTTGCAGCATACAAATATAGTTTCTTAAAATGGCCTCCTGTCAAATACATATGATTTCTATTTGTCTGCTGTTAATGTAATTGACTAAACACTAGATTCCACTGATTATGCTTTCCCTTGTAAGCCACTTACTTTATAGGCATAAGCAGCTGTGTTTATGCTTCTGTCATTTGGGTTTCATTATGAAGTTTTCAGCACAGGATTCAAAAGCAATAGTCAGTCTAAGCACCCAGGCACCAACGGGCAGTTCTTTACCAATTAAGGCAGTATGCCATCAACACTTGTGTATGTCATGTAGAAGGATACACAGATGCACATAAAACCACTGCAAGCACAATGATTGTGAATTTGAACAGGAAGAAAAACACTGTTAACTCTTCAGGAAGGAATTGATCAACAAAGACCTGAATTTAACCAAGACCATAAATGCTTCCTCTCCTGCCCCTCCCTCAACTGAGAAGTATGAAGAGTTTTGTTTTTTAACACAGGTGTGTGGTATAAGTATTCAGAAAGGTGGAGTTAAGAGAGGCAAGCAGACAGAGGGGAAACGGAGAAAGGCTGTAGAAAGCAGCCACCAAGCAGATGAGGAGAAAATCCATGCAGAGAAATGGCAGGTAAAGGAGCCAAGGGAAGGACACTGAGGGGAACTGAAAAAGGACAGGAGAAACATTGTGGCAAAGAAGCTCCATAGTCACCAAGGAGGTGTCTGTTAGCCAAACCTCTGTGACACGTGATTACAGTTATTTATTTCGACAACGTCTTGAAGAATAATAGAGGAAGGGCTGGTTTAAAACCTGGTCTGCCTTCCACCATTAGCATAACCTACGCCAGTTCCACAGCCTCTGCAGGATTCAGTTTCCCCATTTGTAAATAATGGGTAGCAGGTGGCCAGGTTTGGGTGAGGATTAAACGAGATAACAAAGTAGTATTGGTTAAGAAGCTAGGCCTTGTGATCAGCTGCATAGTTTAAATCCCAGCTTCTAGCTGGGGGACCTTGAGCAAGTAACTCACCTGTGGGGCTTAGTTCCTTATCTTTAAAACATGGATGATAAAAATAATGCCTACATCCATGTGGCTGTTATGAGGATTGACTGGAAAATCACGTGTAAAACATGACGAACAGGTTAGAATAGTGCCTGGCATTTTGTTAGCACTCAATAAACACTGACGCTTAGGAATAAAAGCAGGTGTGAAGAGTATGGTATCGATGAGGATGTCTCCGTCTTGGGAGGGCAGACACCCTTTTGCTTTTTTTTTTTTTTAAATACATCTTTATTGGGAGATAATTGCTTCACAATACTGTGTTAGTTTCTGTTGTACAACAAAGTGAATCAGCCATATGCATACATATATCCCCATATAACAAATGGTGTACGCTAACGCATATATATGCTTCTTTTTTTTTTTTGCGGTACGCGGGCCTCTCACTGTTGTGGCCTCTCCCGTTGCGGAGCACAGGCTCCGGACGCGCAGGCTCAGCGGCCATGGCTCACGGGCCCAGGCGCTCCGCGGCATGTGGGATCCTCGCGAATCGGGGCACGAACCCGTGTCCCCCGCATCGGCAGGCGGACTCCCAACCACTGCGCCACCAGGGAAGCCCTATGCTTCTTTTTTTACTCCTAGTATCTTGCTGGCATATCGCGAGCGTTTACCGAACATGTATTATGCTATCAGAAATGATAGAAAGCTTTTCTTTTCTGATGTTTTGCACTCTTATGTTAACAACACTTACCTTTGCCTTGTGTATTGTTGATTAGATGATTATCCAGGCTTTCAACTGTTCTTTTCTTTGGAAAATGCTATTTAATTGCACAAGAAATCTTCTCTTGGTTTAAAAAAAGAATGATGCCTAAAACCCAATTCTAAGTTCCAACTCTAATCCTGGTTCTTCCCCCCAAACAACCATTTTATTGACTTTGGTGAATATCCTTTCATACCTTGTATTTTACACACATATATGAACTTAATGTGTGTACCTTTCTTATTCAGGATCCCACCAGAGGAACAGAACATTCTAATGTCCATGGGATCAATAGTAATGGCCTCTCTTTCATTTCTGATAGTAGTAATTTGGTCTTGTCTTTTTTCTTGGTTACCTGGCTAGAGGTTTATCAATTTTTTTTTTATCTTTTCAAAGAACAACCTTTGATTTAATTTTCTCTATTAATTTATTTTCAATTTCATTGATTTATGCTCTAATTTTTGTTTTCTATTTTTTTCTTCTTGCTTTAGGATTATGTTACTCTTCTTTGTCTAGTTTCTTAAGGTGGAAACTTAGATTACTGATTATAGATCTTTCTTGTCTAATATATGCATTCAATTCTATAAAATTCCCTCTAAGCACTGCTTTTGCTGCATTTCACAATTTTGACAAGTTCTGTTTTCATTTTTATTCTCCTCAAAGAATTTTTAAATTTCTCTTGAGCCTTCTATAACCCAAATTTTATTTAGAAGTCTGTTGTTTAATCTCCAAATATTTGGGGATTTTCTGGCTCTCTTTCTGTAATTGATTCTTAGTTTAATTGCATTGTGGTCTAAGAGCCTACTTGGCATGATTTCTATACTTTCAGATTTGCTGAGGTGTGTTTTATTTGTATTAATCACCAGAATGTAGTCTATCTTGGTGAATGTTCCATGTGAGCTTGAGAAGAACGTGTATGCTGCTGTTGTTGGATGAAGCATTCGATAAATGTCAATTAGATCCAGTTGATTGACATTACTGTTCAGTTTAACGACATCCTTACTGATTTTCTGCCTGTTGGAACTGTCAATTACTGATAGAGGGGTGTCGAATTCTCCAACTATAACAGTAGATTTATCTATTTTTCCTTGCAGTTCTATCAACTTTTGCCTCATGTATTTTGACACTCTATTGTTAGGCAAGTAGACATTAAGGATTTTTATGTTTTCTTGAAGAATTGATACCTTATCCTTATATAATGCCCTTCTCTATCCCTGATAATTTTCCTTGCTCTGAAGTCTGCTTTGTCCGAGATTAATATAGCTACTCCAGCTTTCTTTTGATTGCTGTTAACTGTGGTATATCTTATTTCATTCCTTTACTTTAAATTATCGGCATCTTTTTATTTAAAGTGGTTTCTTGTAGACATACAGTTGGATCTTATTTTTGTATCCACTATGATGGTTTCTGTATTTTAATTGGTTTATTTAGCCCATTCACATTTAAAGTGATTATTGATATTGTTGGATTAATATTGGCCATATTTGTATCTGTTTTCTATTCATTGCCGTTATTGTTGTTGCTGTTATTTGTTGCTGTTGTTCTTCCTCTTCCTCTTTCTCTGCCTCTTCTTTTCATTTACTCTTTTTCTGCCTTCTCTGATTTCTGCTTTTAATTGCATATCAATAGCCTTTCTTAAAATGTTTTTAGTTGTTGTCCTAGAGTTTACAAGATACATTTACAACCAATACAAGCCCACTTTCAAATAACACTGTACAGCTTCATGAGTAGTATGGGTACCTTCTAACAGAATATTCCTAATCCCTCCTGTCCCCTGTAACATCGCTGTCATTTACTTCACTTATCCATACGCTACAATCACCAAATACATTGTTGCTATTATTATTTTGAACAAATTTTTATCTGCAGGATTAGTGAAAAAAAGAAAACAATTTTATTTTACCTTCATTTATTCTTTCTCTGACACACATCCTTTCTTTATGAAGATCTAAATTGCTGACCTTTTTCTTCCTTCTCCAGAGTTTCTTTTAACATTTCTGGCAAGGCAAGTCTACTGGCAATAAATACCCTCAATTTTTTGTTTGCCTGAGAAGGTGGTAATTTCTCCTTCACTTTTGAAAGATAATTTCACTACATACAGATTTTTAGGCTGGTGGTTTTCAGCCTTACTAGGGTAGCTCTAGAATAGACTTTCTCTAACAGCATAGGCCTTGGTCTTAAGGCCTGGCCTTTGTGGTGCCTCATCTGAATGCCTGTCATTCGTCAACATTCTTTCTGGGCTGGAGCTCCAATGTCTCCCAGACTCTTTGTTTCAATCTCTACCTCACAGCAAACACTCTCTGGTGAGCCTGTGTCATCTTACGCAGAACTTCTGTGCCCTCCCTGACTCTGCTCCCTCTTCAATTCCTACCCTGCACATTCCGGTGACTATATCTACCCCAATTCTTATTCTTCTAACTGGGACTTCCATGCTCGGCTCAGACTTTAGCTCACTGAGCCACAATTAAGTGTCTCCAGGCAGAGAGCTGGAATGATTATGGGATATTACCTGATGAGTTTTCTTTTCAGCGATCACAATCTTGTGCTGTCCCTTGTCCAATACCTGAAAACAATGGCCTCATATATTTTACACAGTTATATGGTTTTTTATAACATAAACGCTAATCTAGTGCCAATTACTCTGTAATAGTCAGAAGCAGAAATGCTTCTTAGTCGTTACTGTTTTCCCATTATCTGACACAGTTCTTGGCATATAGAGGCAATCAGGAAGAAATCGACCCATGAAATGATACGTAAATCAATGAATTCAGGGAAGGGAGAAAATAGAGGAAAGGGAGAAAGAATGAATTTGAGAGAGTTTGGGAGGAATGACGATATCAGTGTACTCAAGCAAATGAAACCTTTTAGTATGGAATCTGACTCAAACTCAGAACATTTAGGAGTTAGGCTTAATACCTCTGGGGGGAAAACTTACTCAGTAATGGCTCAGGTATTCTCCATTTGTCAATATAATACTTATTGAAAAGTCTGAGCCAAGATTTCTGGTTTGAAATTCACCTTACATATCGTATAATTAATAAACTAGTTCCAAGATAAATCAAGGCATATATGTATTTTATAATATTCTGATTTATAGTAATTGTTAGATTTCAATGTTCTACTCATGTGTATTTTTGAATGTTGACAACTGACAGGATAGTGCCAGATTTTGAAATCTTTTTTTTTTTTTTTTTTTGTGGTACGTGGGCCTCTCACTGTTGTGGCCTCTCCCGTTGCGGAGCACAGGCTCCGGACGCGCAGGCTCAGCGGCCATGGCTCACGGGCCCAGCCACTCCGCGGCATGTGGGATCTTCCCGGACTGGGGCACGAACCCGTGTCCCCTGCATCGGCAGGAGGACTCTCAACCACTGCGCCACCAGGGAAGCCCTTGAAATCTTTTAAGTTTTGAGGAAATCGATCTGTCTTTAAGGATTTTTAAAACTTTGCTCCCTACTTCAGACATATTTTTCTGGGCATTATAATCAATCAATTAATTATGTCATTAAGATACATTATTATTACTATGTGATGAAGTAATCAATTTGCTTTTTAGAGATAAATTTTAGAAGAATAATTTAACCAGTCTTTTATTTCTGTTCATCCTTTTATTTTTTTAAAGCATATTTAGATGAGCTTATATAAAAATAAGACAATACTTTTTTTCTAAACCATTTTCTTCAAGCTATTTATTTCTATAACATCAGGTAGTTATCTGTTTTCAAGGTAAAATTTCTAGATGCTGCAGTTAATTTAAATAAAAGCCATTTAATTTTTTTGGGGTCTAATTTTATTTCTCAATTAATAAGCTCTGATTTATCTCTTACATTGAAAATACTGTCTTGCTAATATTTTCTGAAAATGAAATGAATATATATCACAGAAAATTTTTAAATATGATATTATTATAGAAAAGGCAGAAGATCTTTTCTTAAATGTAAGCATAATCCAGTGAACTATTTAAGGGTGATCAAAATATTTTATAATGAAGAAAATAAGATAAAGAAAACAAGAAAGAAAGAGATTTGCAGATAAGGAATTAGGATTGAAGGGTAAGTACCTGACCTGACTTTAAAAGTCTCCAGCTACTCGCCTATTATAAAACCTTGTGGCCCAGGTAGTGGGAGAATTTAAGTCAAAAAATTTTTTTGTCTTGAATAATATTTTATTTTCAAGTAAAGATTGAAGGAGACAGGGAAAGTTATCTTTGGGTAGTCCTGAAGGAAACAACAAAAATTATTCATTTATAGAAACTGGACTTCAGGGAAAAATTATGTGAAGAAGAATAGCCTGAAGAAGAGACAGTTGAATAGGAAGGTCCAACATCCTTCAAAGGTATGTATCTGTGTTAGAAAAGATCCTAAGTGCAGAGATAGAGATAGAGGAAACAGATGAGAAAGGCCTGACCTAGAGACCAGATGTTCCCTAAACCTCATAGCACAGGTAAACCTACTGATATTGACACTGTCTTGCTTGATAATATTTCAAAAGTACAATTAAAAAGATGTTTGCTTAAAGGAGCTGAAATAGTGGGTAGACTGAGACAAAACAAAGAAAAACTAAGATAGAAGCTCAGTTCATGTCAGACACATTTAAATCATTCCAGCTTAATTTTTGTAACGAAAAATACCAAATACCAGTATCATAAAGTACAATATTGTTAATATCATGGTTGCTGTAATATAAATTGCCAAGTAGAAGTACCAGCTGAACTTGACTGTTTTCCAAGGAAGATATTGTTGCAGAAAAAGCACATGAATGGCTCTCTTTTGGCACACTACATACATGGTGGCCTTTAATTTCTCCTCTTCCTGTTTCTCATTCTTTTCTCCTTTGCTTAGTATCGCTCTTCTGAGTCTCCAAAAGGAAACAATTTGAAAGAGAAAGACATTTATTTTTATTGCCTTATGGAAGTCTGTTGCAGCTTATAGTCTATTTGTTTTTGGGTTTTTTTTTTGTGGTACGCGGGCCTCTCACTGTTGCGGCCTCTCCTGTTGCGGAGCACAGGCTCCGGACGCGCAGGCTCAGCGACCATGGCTCACGGGCCCAGCCGCTCCGCGGCATGTGGGATCTTCCCGGACCGGGGCACGAACCTGTGTCCGCTGCATCGGCAGGCGGACTCTCAACCACTGCGCCACCAGGGAAGCCCTATAGTCTATTTTAAAACATAATTCAATCAAAATATTACATCTTTTTTATCTGGGTGGAGAACTTATAGTGATTTCTATTCTTTATTCTTCCTTGGGTTTTTCCAAGTTTTCTACAATGATCATACACTACCTCTACAATCATAAGCAAATAAATTTAAAGGAACTTACGGATTTATTTCTCTCATTCCAGTTAGGCACTTTATGATTCTATTGTCTCTTTGATACTCTGATCACACCTCTTTTAAAAATCTGGAATTAGTTAAAAAAATTATTTAGGGAATTCTAAATTGTTTGGCTTAAAGACATTTTAATTGAGCACATTTGGTAAATTGAGGATCAAACACAGCAATCTCTCCCAGGTTTAGGGGGAGGGGAGGACAATGAGGGGAAAGTTTTATACTACAGAGTGATACTTGTAAAGATCTTCCCAAAATTTAAGAATTCTAAAAATAAAATGGATAGTGAAATAGAGAGAAAACCATTTAGAAAAATTCTGAGTAGAGCTGAAATGAACTAAGGCTAATCAGTAGTTTTGTAATTGCAAGATGGAATGCCTTATGCCCTGAGAAAACCATAATTCAAAAAGAGTCATGTACCATAATGTTCATTGCAGCTCTATTTACAATAGCCAGGACATGGAAGCAACCTAAGTGTCCATCGACAGATGAATGGATAAAGAAGATGTGGCACATATATACAATGGAATATTACCCAGCCATAAAAAGAAACGAAATTGAGTTATTTGTAGTGAGGTGGATAGACCTAGAGTCTGTCATACAGAGTGAAGTAAGTCAGAAAGAGAAAAACAAATATTGTATGTTAATACATATATATAGAATCTAAAAAAAAAAAAAAAGGTCATGAAGAACCTAGGGGCAAGACGGGAATAAAGACGCAGACCTACTAGAGAATGGACTTGAGGACAGGGGGAGGGGAAGGGTAAGCTGGGACAAAGTAAGAGAGTGGTAGTGTATATATGGACATATATACACTACCAAATGTAAAATAGATAGCTAGTAGGAAGCAGTTGCATAGTACAGGGAGATCAGCTCAGTGCTTTGTGATCAGCTAGAAGGGTGGGATAGGGACGGTGGGAGGGAGCGAAACACAAGAGGGAAGAGATATGGGGATATATGTATATGTATAACTGATTCACTTTGTTATAAAGCAGAAACTAACACACCATTATAAAGCAATTATACTCCAATAAAAATGTTAAAAATTAATTAAAAATTAAAAAAAAGACAGAATGTCTGATGAGATTGTAAGAGTTTACATAAGGTGTTAGCCTCCAAGAAATTAAGAAAATCAGTTATATTCTGATACATTAATACAAGGTGGAGGAAAAAGCTAAGTTGAAATGATTTTAAAGTTTTCAGGTTTTATTGTTACTACTATAAAGAACAAGGCAATAAGATTATATCTGTATTGAGAGAGATCATAGTTCTTGGTATACATACCACACATAGTGAATTGTTTCCATGTTTATTCTGTTTTCAATCAGAATATTTTTTATTATTTTTTTACCTGAAAAAATAGTGGATAATTTTGTCATTGGTGAGTCATGAAAGCCTTATTATTAGATACAGAAGATGGTCCTGGAGTTCTTTGTGTTGTCTTTGAAAACTTGCATCATTATAAATTTTCTATATCATATCATTTTTATACTTCAGGATTTGTTAGCAGTGTTCAGTTTCAAACTGTGAATTTTTTTCTTTAGTAATGATTATTCAGTATGTGTTTTGTTGAAATGCTAAACAACCAATCTGACATAAATTTGTTTTCTAAGAAATAATAATTTCCATAATATTTTAACACACCACTATAAGCAGAATCTTTTAACAAATTGGGTAGCAAATGTAAATGCAAATACACAAACACTTATTGTTAATGATTTTACTGCTATATTTCAGATCAGCCCTGCTTATTAATTCAGTAAGATAGCGAGCTGCCCCTTTCAACAAAAATACTTTACTTACATCACTGAACTATCACTAAATACAGAAATGCCTACGTTATAAAATAACTTATATTCAGACCAGTACTTTCTAACCAAGGAGATTTTTTACAGATCTCATTAACTATAAGGTGTACATGCACTAATTTACTAAAATTTGACCTAATAATGACATACACAGAGATAGAATTGCTGTTACTCTCTCACTAGACACTTGACTCACCAATGCCTAGAAAGCTGTGCAAATACAGACTTCTCCAACTCAGCTATCAGACCTAGAGAGATTTAAGAATGTTTAAAGGAAATGCAGGATTAATACACTGGAATTGTCAGTGGTTAAAAGCTCCTGTTTCACCTACATTTTGTATTAAATAGGCTTCGATTGGAAATTTGAATATGTTATCTAAATTCCAGACAAATGACATTTGGGATTAAGAAATATGGGAGTCTTTAGGGCTTTCACAAATATTCCTGTTTTCTCTACTTCTGGGTAAAAGGCAATAATGCACTTCCTTGTCCCCTTGAACCTCAGGTGTGGTCAAATGACTTGCTCTGGCCAATCAAATGAGAATGGAAGTGATCAAGGTCATTTGTTGATATTATGGTCTTCATCTATCTTATTACTTTCTCTTATTGGGCAGGAAAAGGAATGCCATTTATTGGGTCCTCTTAAACACTGCAGTAAGAACTGCTTAGTGTCTTAATTTTTCTCCATTTTCTTTAATAATGAAAAAATTTAAGGCTTTAAATTTTCCTCTGAGTTTTCACTGGGTCTCTAGTTATGAAGTGTAATGAAATGTTCTTCTTTTCAGTGCTTTCTAAAAGTTCATAAATTTTCTTTTGATTTCCTTTTTGATATAAATAAGGTTTATAAGAATAGATTACTTTAGGGCTTCCCTGGTGGTGCAGTGGTTAAGAATCCACCTGTCAATGTAGGGGACACGGGTTTGAGCCCTGGTCTGGGAAGATCCCACATGCCGCGGAGCAACAAAGCCCGTGAGCCACAACTACTGAAGCCTGTGCACCTAGAGCCTGTGCTCCACAGCAGGAGAAGCCACCACAATGAGAAGCCCACGCACCGCAACGAAGAGTAGCCCCCACTCGCCACAACCAGAGAAAAGCCCATGCACAGCAACAAAGATCCAAGGCAGCCAAAACTAAATAAATAAAATAAAATAGATTAAAAAAGAAAAAGATAGATTATTTCCAAGAATTATGATATTTTCAGTCACTCGTTTTAACATACTTTTAGTTTTATTGGATCATGACAAAAGAGTGTGGCCTGTAAATATCTACTTCTTCAAATTTATTAAGGTTTTCTTTTTAGTTGATAACACAATCAATTTTTATAAATATTTCAGAAATACATGATAAAAAGCTTATTTTCTAGCAAAGGGCTAGAAAATATGTATACACACATACACACATACACACATTATCCATCACATTGTTTTTAAATTATATGATTCAGTTCTCTAAGTTGTGCTCATTTTGTCCTACCATGTATTAAAGTTTTCCACTATAACTTTATTTTTTAAAAAGCTCTCTTTGTATATCTGCCAGTTTTTACTTATATATTTATCTGTTATATTGTTTGATTCATACAGAATTATGACTGTGTATTTTCTGTAGACTGTATCTTTTTCATTATGAAATTACCTCCATATCTTTAGTAATTTTACTCTAAATTCTACATTATCTCATATTAACATTGTCATGTCTACATTTTTTAAAATGTATCTAATATATCTTTTTCTAGTGCCATATTTTCAACATTTCTTTAGTATTTTAAGTGTGTTTCTTATAGAGAGTTCACAACTAGGTTTACTTTTTAACTCAACTGGATATACTCTGCCCTTCAATAGGAGTTAGTTCATTCATATTTAGTGTAATGACATTAATTTTACTCTTCCATCATGTATGTTACCTATTACTTTTTTTACATTGTTGTTTTATATTTCTTTTTTCTTATTTTTTATTGGACTGATCAAGTTGTACTTCATTCAATTTTTCCCTTTATTAATTTGAATGTTAAAGTTTTTAAAAACTCTTTTAATATTATTTTCCCCTTCTCTGGTCTCATAAAATGCATATACTTCTCTATTACCATTTGAAAAGAAGATGCCACAACAACTGTTTTTTCCCTACTTCTCTTCTCTTCAATGAAGTGAGACCTTTAAATAATTTTATTTTCAATTACACCACTGATTTCTTCTACATTAGACTTTTAACTGAGAGGAATAAACATTGCAGCTGATCTCTAAGCTGAAATTTCCTGAGTCATGAATCCTTATCCTTCGTGACCTGGGAGGTAGGGCAAATGCTGAGAAGGGAGGCGGGGAGAGGCTTCCAGTTAAGTTATCATTTATGTCTGGAACACTGAGGCAGTTTTCATGTACTTATCAGGCACTTGTGGGAAGCACTGCCTCCTCTGAGAGACCAAGGGCTGAGGCTGTGCTGGAGATAACAGTTACAGGAGGATGATGGAAGGCATCATAGCTCTCAGAAATGAAGGGATGGAACACATTTTGGCAAGGGAAAAAAATGGCTTTCTTTAGCAAGTTCCTATAGAACTGAGTTTTAAAGTTAATTTTCTTTCCAATATCCACTTTTGCTTCTGCTTGAATTCAAAGAAATTCAATTGTAAAGTAAAATAATAATAACATATATGTTATCCCTTCTTTCCTCTTCCACTTTCCCTATGAATGAGTGCTTTTACTTTCCCATCCCTACCCTTCTGTACTCTTCACTAACTCTTGAGTTTTGCTAAGGTAGTTTAATACATTTAAGTTTAAAAACTTTTATTAGAATTTACCTTATTTTACATTCCTTCTGTTTCTAGGGGTTTTGCTTAGCATTTACCTTACAATGCTCTTTCTTATCCATTTGGATTTCAATTGCATAAGCAATGTTGATGTATAATGTATAAACCTTCATTTCTTATCACTGTCCTCTTATGTCTTTGATTCCCCATCTTAGGCTTCTGTTGTGTTCTGTGACATTTATTTTTTGTTTTCATTAGTCTTTTCTTGAGAATTATCCTCTCTGAACACTAGCATATCTTCAAATATCTTTAGTTTGTTCTGACAGGTGGATAATTTCTTGACTGTATATAGGAGTTTCACATTGAAATTCTTTTCTCTCAATAGTCCTCAGATACTGTTCCATTGATTTTTAGGTTCTGGTGTTGCAAATGAGAAGTTCAAACCCAGTATTACGGGCCTTTTTTTCCCCTTTATGGTTGCTTGTTCTTTTTGACAGAAAGCTTTCAATATTTTCAACTTATCTTTAGAATTCAGAAACTTCCTAGGATATATCTAAGTATATGTCTCTCCTCATGAATATGGCCAGGTACTTGGTGAACATTTCAATATAAAAATTCAGATCTTTCTTTACTGAGGGACACTTTCTTCCTCTCTTGCCTTCCTTACAGCCTTATCCCTATGTATGGATTTCTCTCTCAGCTGGAACTGCTTTTGTTTCCACGTTTAGCTTCCTAGATATATATCGTCCAATTCTCTTATCTTTTCTCTAATGATTTGTATCTCATTATATTTCTTGCTTTGTGCTTTGAGATATGTTATGGGTTGAACTGTGTCCCCTAAAAAGAAATGTTGACATCTTAACCTCCAGTCCCTCTGGATGTGGCTTTATTTGGGAATGGGGTCTTTGCAGATGTAAATAAGTTATGATGAGGTGGACCCTAAATCTAATGACTGATATCCTTATTGAAAGAGAGAAATTTGGAGATATAGAGACACAAAGGTAAGAAAGCCATGTATTGATGGAGGCAGAGACTGGAGGGATGCAAGTCAAGGAATGCCAAAGACAGCTAGCAACCACCAGAAACTAGGAAGAGGCAAGGAAGGATTCTTCCTGAGGGCCTTCAGAGATAACATGATCCTGCCAACACCTTGATTTCAGACTTCTAGCCTCCAGAACTGTGAAAGAATAAATTTCTGTTGTTATAAGTCCCCAATTCATTGGTTATAGCAGCTCTAGGAAACTAATACAAGATAGTTCTTCCACTAAATGTTTCAGGTCACTAATTGTAGTCTACTTCATTTTATTTACTGAGTCATTAAAAAAATATGTTTTGATTACTGTTTTTAAATTTTAAATGGACTCCACTAGAATCTCCCTAATTCACTTTGATATTTTATAATTCAAGTTGTTTTTCTTTAATTAATTACCAATTAATTAACTTATGGCTGCCTTGGGTTTTTGTTGCTGCACACGGGCTTTCTCTAGTTGAGGTGAGCAGGGGCTCCTCTTTGTTGTGGTGCACGGGCTCTAGGCTTCAGTAGTTGTGGCACACAAGCTCCATAGTTGTGGCTCGCGGGCTCTAGAGCACAGGCTCAGTAGTTGTGTTGCACGGGCTTAGTTGCTCTGCAGCATGTGGGATCTTTCAGGACCAGGGCTCGAACCCATGTCCCCTGCATTGGCAGGCAGATTCTTAACCACTGCACCACCAGGGAAGTCCATAATTCAAGTTTTTAATCTGTCTTATCTAACAGCTGTCTTTCACTAAGCATTTGGTTTTATAGTGTGACTAATTTTCATTTCTGGGTGGTAGGTTCCCTTCAGTGGTATTTTTCTTAATTGACTGACTGGAGCTCAGGTCTGATTCTGGGGTACCCTAAGTTGGCGGCAATCCTGTGGGCGGTGGCAGGCAAAGTGATCTCTACCCCTGTAGTGGCTGCTGTTGATGGAGTAAAGGAAGAAGCCAGTTTCCTGCTAAGGTATTTGGTGAGTCTCTCGGCAACTTCGTCTTCCTGTATCCGACCCCCAGCATCAGGGGCAAGGCAGGTTTGGCTCACCCATTCAGCAACTTCTTGGACTTTGGGGAGTCAGGACAGTAGGTCATGTTCATGCTGGACTAATGTTTATCTCTCCAGGGAGGTCCATAGCTTTCTGAGGCCAAGCTCTTCCCAGGGTCCTCTGCTTTTTGGTCCTTTACCTGGGAGTTTGTTCTGCTCTCCAGGTGTTTTCTCAATCAAGTGGAAGAAAACTCCACACTAGTTCTCCCTCCTGTACCTCAGCAGCATTATTGCTGTACCCACAGTATTTCAGCTGCTTATATCTAAATTTTGAAGTATAATGAAAAAAGTCCAATAGATATATGTACGTTTAACAATAAATAACTTGCTACATCTGACATTCTAGAGCGGTTACCAGCTAAAACTTTCAACATGGAGCAAGTATAGGGAAACTGGTTGCAAAGTATTACAATATGGAACATCTAACTAGAGTAGATAGGAAAATGTAAGAGTATTTATGTAAGCACTTGTTCGGTAAACTTGATAAAATGCTAGTCCCTCTGTTTTATAAATAAACTTTGCCTCTGCTTTAACATGGAAGAATTTTAATTCTATATAAATTAGGTAGCCTCTTTAGAAAAATGCAATTTGAAAATAATCTCATGATTTTAGTAACTGTGGTCTTTATGACCTTGATATATGCTTTCCTAGAAAATAGTTTTCTAAGATATTTGTGTAAGTCATTTAAATATCTAGCACTCATGGGTGAGTTGATAGTCTAACACCCAGTGTAAATAGTTGGATTTTTTCCCATAAACTCTGATTTCCTTTCAAAAATAAATTTTCATCTTTAGTTGGATCAAGATGGCAAGTTTCCCTATGCCTTCCAACCTCCAGGAAAGAAAGGAAAAAATGTATTTCTGAAAAGAATAAATTATTAACAGCACTAGATAATAATAAAGGGATCAAAAATTCTGAGAAATACTTGAAAAATAGAAAGTAGACAAGATCAGATCTCTGGGGTAAATATAGGAAATGATAGCCCAAAGCAAGACGCAGAGAAGGCTGCTATGGCCATGGGGTTAGTTTCAGGGAAGCTGCAAGTTCAGAGTCAAAGGACCCAAGAAATGAAAGGAGCTCATTGGGCACATTTTAGGGTGGCCAAGTGGGCAGCTGCAGTTGGAACCCTGCCCCCTCTCTTGCTTGCACTTGCTGAGCAGAGTGTGTCTTCTGGCTGTGGGACTCTATTTTGGTTTTTTTGTTTTTGTTTTTGTTTTTTGATGGAGGGTGGAGTGGAAACTACCTGGTGAGTGATATCTTCCTACAGGCCAAAATGGGAACTATCCCTTCTGGTATCAGCAAGGCAAGGTAGTGCCCCGGTTTTACTGTTTTCCTACTAGCTTTATGGCTTACCATCTCTCCAGGAAATAGCTACCCAGAAGATAAATTATGGCACACCCTTTTCAGCATTACGTCTTGGCCTCCTCTATGCCAAATTACCCACACACTTTTTCCATGACTTAGTCTATTGATGTCACATCTATCCAAGAATTAAGAATTCCTATTTGTTTCTTGTTAACAGTATCCCTACAAAGCTTTTAAAACAGAACAAAGAGATATCAATATCAGTGCAAACTGAATTCAGTGCAGCATAAAGATGTTAAGAATCGTGCTGCATTAAATAGTAGAGAGTTAACAATTGTTGGTTTTTGTCTCCTTTTAAACAAGCTTGCTCGGAGGACATACCGATCTAGATTTTCCCCAGTGTCTATAACTGCATCCAAAGGGGGATATCAGTTCTGTCTATCTATTACCCTTTCTATATATATATGGAGGACAATGTTCTATTTCTACAAAGAGGGAAACTAATCCGAGTGAGGCATTTCAGTAGATTTAGGACTCACCAGTTAAGAAAATGCTTAAACATCTCTGGAGGCACAGATCTTCACTTGAGTCTTGTCTGACTGAGAGGTTTTGCTCTCTTCTAGGGTAATTGGCAACCACCAAAGTGAATTAGTCATGCATGTCAAACAATTGATAGCATACTCAGTGGGGAGCCCTAAAGATCATACTGCAATCTTATCAATCTCAACTGGAATGAGTCCATTGACCAGAGGACAAATTTTATTTAAGACAAACTTTCTTTTCAGTTTAACTAATCCTAATTCTTGCCCTTGCCATTTGGTAAATTCCTTTTTCTGATTCAAGAGCTCTTTTTAAGATAATCACAAAAATGATAAATGTACAAAATCCCCCCCACCATATCAATGTGTTGGTCCACTGCAATTCTCTAGATGATTTCCCTATCTTGTTTCCATTCCTTATCAATGATCTTTTGAAAAATAAAAATGTAGTCTGAGGAGAGTAAGGAGACTAAATGGGGAAAAGTAGGAACCTTAAGAATTAGCAGTACAAAGGAGGAAACAAAAAGTACTGTGACTAGATTTTGCATGTTAGGGAAAAGCAATGCCCTGCAGGCTTGATAATCAACTGGTAAATGTGAAAGAAATCGAATGGTAATTTGGTAAGTTAAAAAAACAACAACGCTGCATTAAATGGTCTTTTACTCGTTGGCTCTCCAAAATCCATTTTTACTTCTCACAATACATCAATTTCCTTTTCGTGTTTTTTCCACATTGAATCAGCCTTTATTAAATGTGCCCTGTTTGCTCTGATGACTTCTCCAGAGAGAGCTGCGCTGACTTCAGGGAGGGTACTTATTCAGCCTGCAGGAACAATTCTGTGCTCTCCAGTAGAGTGGTACCTGAGGCTATGATTATTTATGCTCCTGCAGTTGTGGCCATTGCTGTAGGGAGCCATATTCCAATGTCTGCAGGATGCAAAGGACTTTCACAAGAGGGTACTTGTATTAGTTTGCCAGGGCTGCCATTAAAAAGTACCACAGACTGGGTGGCTTAAACAGTGGAAGTTTATTTATTTCTCACAGTTCTGGAGACTAGAAGTCCAAAGTCAGGGTTTCCGCAGGGTTGGTTTCCTCTGAAGGCCTCGCTCCTTGGCTTGTAAATGACTGTCTTCTCCACATGCCCTCACATGGTCTTCCCTCTGTGTTTCTGCAGCCCCAACCTTCTCTTCTTAATAAGGACACCACTCATATTGGATTAGAACCTACACATACGATCTCATTTTAATTTAATTACCTCTTAAAGATTCTATCTCCAAACACAGTCACATTCTGAGGTACTGGGGTCACGAATTTCAGGGGATGGGAAAGACACAATTCAGCTCATAACAGTAGTCTTCTCCTCTCTAGTAGAGGGTGTTCAAATGGTGAGATCTGCTCCATGCTTCAAAATTTACCAGAGTGAGAGTCAAGCAGATCATTTATCAGAGGGTGAAAAGTTTTAGAAGAGCATAGACATCTGCAGAAACTGAAATTTGCCTCAGCATGAGCACCAAAGCAAGATGGCTTGAATAAAGGGCTGTGAGGTAGTTTTTTTTTTTTTTTTGCAGTACGCAGGCCTCTCACTGCTGTGGCCTCTCCTGTTGCGGAGCACAGGCTCCGGATGCCAGGCTCAGCGGCCCCCCAGCCGCTCCGCAGCATGTGGGATCTTCCATCGGCAAGCGGACTCTCAACACTGCGCCACCAGGGAAGCTCCCTGTGAGGTAGTTTTTTAAGTTCAACATTTGGACACATACTAACTCCTCACTTCTTTGTCCTTCAGGTTGGTATTAATTACAAGGTTAGGAGTAGAGAACAGGGTTAGCAGAAAAAAGGACTATTTACCATTCTTCACGTCCCCAACCTTACCCTCAATTTCCTCGTCTCTTGGGAGGTGAAGGCTACTCCATGTGGGCTCCCTCAGCTTCCCTTGCTCTCCACTCCAAGCTCTTTGTTCCTTCATCCATCCTGTGTCACTTCCCTCCTCACTCAGAGGGTACAGGCCCTTCTATCTTCCCAAGGCCAGCTCCTCTACATGTGTCTTTTCTTCCGTGGTCAATCAGAACCTCCAAGACCTTTCTCCTTCAGTGACTTTTTCCTATCTCCACTGTCTCTCCCTCTCCAGGGAGAGGCCATAAGTCTCTCCTTCTCCACAGGTTATTTCTCCTGAGTTCACCAGAGTTCCAGTATTCTAAAAGCAAAACAAAACACAATTCCCTCTAATTGTGTGCTATCTCTCCTCTTTACTGCCAAAGATCTCAGAATAACTGTACACTTGAATTCATTGGTCAGTCGTCTTCCTTAGTCCTGGTTCAGAGATGGGCACTACTGACAACATCTCCTGAAGCACTTCCCTCCCTTGGTTTGTTCTGGCCCTGCCTGTCCTCGCTCTCCCCATAGCCCAGCTCTTGACCCAGTCCTCTTCTTGCCCTGTGTCCTCTCAGGAGGTGATCTCATCTGCTCCTATGGCTGCAATATAAACCTCAGTTCAAATATTTACCAGATCAATATGATTCGCCTTGACCTAAGCTCCTGACCCACACTGTCAACTGGTTCCCGAGCAGTTCCATCTGGATGGTCAACAGGCACCTCCAACACAACATGAGCAACACCAAATCGGTCATTTTACCCTAATACCCACCTCATTTTTTTTTAACAAGTAAACTGCAATTAAAAAAAAAATCCAAGAGAGAAATGTAAGGGAAACCTATAGATTAAGAGACTTAAGAGACATATCAACTGTGTGGATCATATGTTGAACCTGATTCAAAAAAGCTGGAAAAAGATATGGTACAATCAGGGAAATTTGTAATATCATGAACTTACTGCTAAAGTTTATGTGTGATAATGGTATTGAAGTTATGTTTTAGAACAGTCCTTATCTTTTTGAGATGCACACTAAAATATTTATGGATGAAATTATGTGATGTGTGAGATTTTTCTTTGAAATCCTCTATCAGGAAAGGGACTGGGGGTTATAGATGAAATAAGATAAAACATGAGTTGAAGCCGGTGATGGTTACACAAGGGGTCATGCACATAATTATCTTTACTTTTGTATTTGTTTAAAATTCCTCATCACAAAAAGGTTTTAAAAAATTAAAGATTAGAAATGAAATTAAGTTTTAAAAATCTACACCTCCTTCTCATGTCTCTAATTTTGCTGACAAACCCTTCTTCCTTCATCTTTGTCATTTTGCTATCCTTCACCTCCCCACGACCTCAAACATACAGGAAATGTACTGAGCCCTGCTTGTTTTTCCTCCAAAGCATACTTGGTTTTCTTCCTCCTCTCTCTTTTTTTTAATCACCTGGGTGGACAGGTTCTCTTTTTTCTTTCATTTGTAATAACTTCCTGTCTCCCCAACCCTGATTTTCCTAAGAGCAGAGTTTATTCTACCAAGAATAAATATTATTTTAACCAGAATAAAATAATATTCTAATTCCACTTGTATTCCCAGACCATTCCCTAGAACAGACTTATTCTGAGAAAACAGAATAATCTCTCAGAGGGTTTCCTATCCAGAATGAAGCACAAAAGCATTTCTGACCTTGTAATTGGTGGGAGTGAGATTGGGAAGGAAGGTCAGGACTTGATTTTCCATTTGCATTCCAAACTTGAGTTACACTTTTCTAATAATTGTTCAATAGGCAGAGATAGCTGAGTGTACTAGTTAAGAACCAGACAGCCTCCCAGCTCCAGGGGTTTGGTTCCCTACTAAGTAAAGTAAGAAAACAATTGTGCTTATGCCATAGGATCATTATGAGGATTAAATGAGATAATATGTATAAAATGCTTAAAATAGACCCTGGCACATAGTAAGTGCTATATAAAGTTGGTAAAATACAACTCCTTTGGTGAGTTAGCAAATCCTTCTGTTTTGTTTTTTAATTAATTTTTATTGGAGTATAATTGCTTTACAATGGTGTGTTAGTTTCTGCTGTATAGCAAAGTGAATCAGTCACATGTATACATATGTCCACTGTTTTTTCGATTTTCTTCCCATTTAGGTCACCACACAGCATGGAGTAGCGTTCCCTGTGCTGTACAGTAGGTTCTCATTAGTTATCTACTTTATACACAGTAGTGTATGTATGTCAGTCCCAATCTCCCAATCCATCCCACCCCTCCCCCGCAGCAAGTCCTTCTGTTAATAGAAACTGCCATACCTCATAGAGTTTCCAGATTATATTTTCTAATTTTAATGAAACTAACCTTCACAAAATGAATAAATATCTTTAAAAGATGTCTGCAAAGGAAATGAGAAATAAAGACAGACTTAATAATGTAAGTACAGGCAAACAGTAAGAAAATGGCAGACCTGATTCTTCTATTCTTAATGTAAGCCCTTCGTAGCCACGTTGCAATGTAGAAACAACAATGATGAAATTAGATCTGACAGGAAGTCAGCCAAAGAAGAAGAAGAAGAAGAAAGAAGTAACCAAGAATACTATTTGAAATATGAGTATATATATCCACAATTGTTAGGAATGAGCCCCTAGGTTCTGAAACACACAGAGCTCCTGTTTTGTGAGTCAACAAATGAAAGATGCATCAGAAAAGATATAGTCTCCACAGTAACTTCTTAGGTTGAAAAAATGTTTTGTGGGAAAACTGTGTTAGTTGGAGCTGCAACTTTAACTGGAACAATTTTCAAAAGATTATTCAAGGTCAATATTACAGGAAAAGTATTAAAGTCAGGAGTGAACAAAATGCTAAAACACATAGCAATGTAATTAATTATATAAAGACAGGACATTGAAATATAGTATATTCCTAATATTTTATAAAAAGATGAGCAGCTAACAGTGAATTTTAAATTTCAAGCAGTTGACTGGCTATCTCATACTTAAGAGAACTACTGGATTTAAAGACGGTGGATATTTCTCTTTTCCAGAGACAAGTGTGATGACTGGTGGCAGTTTGATAGTATGCTATCCATCAAATGTTCTCAAACACATGAATACACCTAATCCATCCTTTAAAAGTTAAAAAGAGAAAGAATGCACCAAATTTTTGAAGGAAAGTCTTTCAAAATAAATTGTACTATGGAAACAGTACTATGAGAACACATATTTGAAAATGTTCCCATTGCTATGCAATGTTTGGGGCAAAACCAATGTAATTTATCACTCTGGTACATTTTTATGTCTGAACACTTTAAAAACTTGGAAACAATTTTATTATTTGTTTTAAAATCTTTCAAATGAAGAGTTTCATTGGGCTTGAACCCCTTTTCAAAAAAATATTAAACTGCAAAACCGTCCAACTTAGTTTGCAAAAACAAGTGATAGGCATGATGGGAGATGGAAATTTACTAGTCATGTTTCAACAAGTCTTTGCTTCATTGCTGAATAGGATTAAGAGTGATTTAGTAAGTACATCCAGCCATGTACTTCATCCATTCAGATCTAGAGTTCTTTGTTAGGTATTTTCCCAGCTAAGGCACCATTAAAACCAAGCATCAAAATAAACTGTATCAGAGCTAGGACTTTAAAAACAAAGAAGCATTTCAATCATACTACTCTCACTAAAAATATTAGTATAATTTAATCACTTATAATATAATAACCTATTTTTTAAAAGAGCAATATGATACTTTGTACCACAAATACAAAGTACCTTTTAAAAAGTTTATTTGAAATAATTTTATCATTCAAAAATTTATATAGTAAATTATAAATATTTATAATATGCATAATGTATTAGTAAAGCATGTGTGTATGTATATACATGTACGTATACACATGTGTGTATGTGTGAGTGTGTGTGATTTCCAATTAATTAAAATCAAATTCTACTTCCAGCAAGATATTGTAAGGAATTCCACAGACCCACTTCCATTTTACCAGTGAAATTGGTGAAAATTATTTTTAAAAAAACAACCCACCATTTAAAGTCATGGGAAATGGTCTGAAGGATATACAGCAAATAAAGAGTTCAAAATCTAGTAAAACTTAGTAATAACAGAGGCTGTGGTATTTGAACCAGTATTTACTTCTTTGCTATTCCCTCCCAGCTCAGTGAGACAAAACTCCTCTCCAGACTGGTTCAGACAATTACACAGGGCTCCATCTCCCCACAGGTCCCAGCTAGAGAGCTGTCATCCAAGAGAAGCACAATGTCAACATTTCTCATCCTGTCCCCAACTACCTGGTGCTGAGGTTAAGTTCTGGGTGAATGTAGCTGAGAACTGGGGGCTGTCTTCTATCCATCACCCACTGGTGTGATGCAGGCTCTACCTTGGGTACGGAATACTGAGAATGCTGGGGCCCTTGCCATGACTCATTTGTAGTCTGTAAATCAGAGGTTCCAAGCCAGGAGAGGCAAGCTGAGAAGACCCTGAAGCTACTGGTCACCCCCTCCACCAAGTGCTCAGCTCCTGGAATGAATGTATCACTCAGAGAGAAAAGCAAACTTGTCCCCACCTCCAGCCCAAGCCCTGGCTCAGAGACTTTGCTCAGAGTAAGAAGCAGGCCATAAAATAGACAGCTCCAAATCTTGTCCTAAACTAACTGACTCCATTTGTAACAGATTGTAGAGAAGTTAAAGTCTAAGCATCCTCTCAAAAGCAGTGAAGGTTCAGTGAAAGAAAACTGGGAAGAAATTGATAGATTCATTGGAGATAAAAGCTAAACTGTACATCAACTAGTTTGTCAGAGAGAGCAGACAGCTGGGAAGAGACATCTGGGAGGAGCCCTCCTGGGCTCAGTAAAAATCTCAAGCACCCACATCTGGAGCACCCCTTCAAAGAAGCCTGAATTTGATTGGATCAGAGGATGGTACAATCTATGCCCAGGGCATGTTGAAAACAATAGAGCAGTCAGCCAGCAACTAGTACTGAATATTAACAAATAGGTGTAGTCAGGAAGAAGACAAACTAAGAAAACCCTGGCAAAACCCAGGGTGATTGTGGCCTACCCAAGCCTGCGCCCCTAACCCCCTACCTCCCATCCCCCCTGGAGCAACATCAGAGACTTCATATGGCAGGGAGGAAATAGATTTCACTAAAAAAATGCAGCCAGCGACTCAACAAAGAAACAGCAATAACAAACCCTGGTATGGGATGAGAGAGACCAGCACCCAGAGTCGCTACAATATATTTTCTAAAATGTCCAGTTTCTAACAACAACAACAAAATTATGAGACACAGAAAGGAATAGGAAAGTATGATCAATATCTTAAAAATGCATGCAACAGTAGCTACCTGTGAAGACAACCAGATCACTGGAATTAACAAAGACTTCAAAGTAGTCGTTATAAATATGTTCAAAAACTAAAGGAAATCATGATTAAAGAAGTAAATAAAGGTATGATAATGTTGTATCAAATATAAAATATCAATAGATTAAAAATTATTTTTTAAAATGAAGATTCTGGAGTTTAAAAATGAAATGAAAAATTCACTACATACAAGAAAAGAAAACTGCAGACCAATATCTCTCATGAGTGTAGACAAAATTCTTCAACAAAATATTAGCAAATCCAAAAAGGTTTAAAAAGAATTATACTCCAGGACCAAGTGGGATTTATCCCAGGTATGCAAGGCTGATTCAACATTTGAAAATCAATTAATGTAATCCATCACATCAACAGACTAAAAAAAAAAAATCACATGATCAAATCGATAGATGCAGAAAAAGCATTTGACAAAATCCAACAACCATTAATGATTTTTAAAAAAAGCAAAACAAAACAAACAAAGAAAAAAACACCTCTAGGTAAACCAGGAATAGAGGGGAACTTTCTCAACTTGATAAAAACCTACAACTAAAATCACACTCAAGGGTGAGAAATTACAACATTTCACACTAAGATTGGGTACAAGGCAAAGATATCTCCTTTTATCACACCTTTTTATCATCACACTGGTAGTCCTTGCTAATTCAATAAGGCAAAAAAGGAAATAAAGTGTATACAGATTTGGAAGGAAGACATAACTGTCTGTTCATAGATGACATGATTGTCTATGTAGAAAATCCTGAAGAATTGCCATAAAAAGCTCCTAGAATCAATAAGGAATTATTGCAAGGTTACAGGATACAAGGTTATTACACAAAAGTCAATGCCTTTCATATACACCAATGAAGAAATTGAATTTGAAATTAAAAACACAGAATGATTTACATTAGCACCCCTAAAAATGAAATCCTTAGTATGAATCTAACAAGATATATTCAAGAGCTATATGAGAAAAACTGCAAAACTGTGATGAATGAAATCAAATAAAACTAAATAAATGGAGAGATAAATGTTCATGGATAGGGAGACTCAAAATTGTCAAGTTGTCACTTCTTCAGAACTTGATCTATATATTCCATGCAATCCCAGTCAAATTCACAGCAAGTTATTTTGTGAATATTGACAAACTCATTTTAAAATTTACATGGAGGGGCAAAAGACCCAGAAGAGCCAACACAGTACTGAAGGAGAAGAGCAAAGTTGGAGTACTAATGCTATACAACTTCAAGACTGCTATGAAACTGCCTTGATTTTCATCCTCTTCAACTCAGTGAATTTTATATTCACTGTAATCTTGAAAACTAGACAGTGGAGGAAGAAAAGATCATCTAATCATTCCCAGGGGGCCCTGATAAGAAACTTTCTTCCTTTTCTCAAGTTCTTCCTTTTCTCTCTCTCTCTTTCTTTCTTTGATTTATTACCATTAGTAACCTTACACTTCCAATCACTGTGTTACTTTCTAATACGTAGGTTGTACCTAAGGAACATAAAACTGGTTAAAAAAAAAGTGAAAAAAATCAACCTACCAAATTATAAATTTACTCGTTTATAAATTAGTTTCACTGGATTTTCAAAACTGAACTGACACTATAAACATCATCACCCATACGCACAGCTGGAACCCAAACTTGTCTTTTTTTTTTTTTTTTTTTTTCCTGCAGAGACTTCTGGTAGCTTTGCTTCTGGTTGGAAATACACATTCCCTTCTTCATTTAGTCATCATTGATTTTAATAGCTTGAAAATCAACATTTATCTAATTAACATTTATCCCCAACTTTAAGCATACGTACCTAGATCTGAATACATTCTGCTAGAAGATGAAGTATGTCTTTCTGATAATTTTACCACTGTGATAGTGTAAGAGATGTCCAGAGACCACTAGAATCTAGAAGAAAGACAATTTTAGTAAGCCAAACGTAACTGTTTTCTTTACTTGCCTCAATTATCTTTACCGTTTTGGCTATTTTACATGTAATATGAACTCCATACATTTTTAACACAAAAAGATTAAATGCTACTCACAATAGGAAAAAAGAAAAACATTAAAACTGGAAGAAATTGTTATCTTCTCCAAACAGATAGGTGTAGTCAGGAAGAAGACAAACTAAGAAAACCCCAACTAAGAAAACTAAGAAAACCTTATTGCAATAAGAAGGCAAATCACATTGATATACATGGGAGTGGGGGGTCATTCAGGTTATGATTCATGTTATATTTGGTTCCAATACATTCACATTTATTTGGCACGAGCATACCTATGGCTCTTTTCTGTGGCTTTACTGAAGTGTATTCGCTTTTCTGGTATCATTATCCTTTTCTATCTTAAAAAATTTTTTTTTCTCTAGCCCTTTTGGACAAATTTAGAACAGAATGTGTTCTAACTATGGTGAGTCAGGAGTGTAACCAGTGTAAAATGGGTTATCAGAATAATTTATTTAATGTTACAATAATCTCTTCAGTGTATTGTGATATCTTTACGAAAATGGTTAATGAGACTTTGTAGTTAAATGACCCATGGTGGGGAAAAATGCAACAACAACAACAAAAATTTGATAGTATATGAATTAGACTCAAGCTTTTCTGGGCTTCCAAAAAACTAATGGGAACTCCTGAATTATGAATTTCTTCCCTAGGCAAGTCAAGCTATAACTTTAGGAATTTCTGTAAGAAAATTACAACCTTGCATTATTTTCAGTCTGAAGTCAAAATATTCTTCTGAATTTTGGCTTAAAAACTTAAATAATTTTCCTAAAGTCACCAGACACCAGATACCAATCTCAGGGATGTTGCACAAATTTAATGTAGACACATTTTAAGTTCTCCAAGAGTGGCAAAGATGCAAATAGGCATACAGTTAATTGAAACAGAGTCTCCAACTGTTCTAGAGATTTGGGAAAAAAGAAAAAGAAAACAGTCTATGAGATGTGGCCATCAAATACACAAATGTTAGGCATTCAGGCCCTACATGTGTTCTCTCTCAACCCATGTGTTTGAGTCATTTAGAGTTGCTTGCTCTGACACGCAGTTCATAGTTCTAATAGTGACTCAAGGGAAATAAAACCATTTGATGATGGTCTAAAATCATTATTATGAGTTCTCATACTTTTTTTAAAGCAGGAAAACTTTTTTTCAAACAAAATTATACATGGAATTCCCAGGGTAGAGTGTTGATTTTTAAAAATAAGAGCTTAGAGTATAGATTTGTTTTAAAAATAAGAGCTTACTTCATAAAACACAAGCAAGCAAGATAGATTCTCTAAATTAGGGGTTACCCACCAAGGCCTCAGGGCCAAATCTGGTTTATCACCTGTTTTTAATACAGCCCACAGGATAAGAATGGTTTTTACATTTTAAAGCTGTTGAAAAGTATCAAAAGAAGAAGAATATTGCATGACACATGAAAAGTATATGAGATTCAGATTTCAGTGTCCATAAATAAAGTTTTATTGAAACACAGCCATGGTTATTTGTTTACCTATTGTGTATGGCTGCTTTCACATTACAACACAGACTTGAGTACTTGTGACAAAGACATTATCATCCACAAGACAAAAATCTTTACCATCTGGCCCTTATAGAAAAAGTTTGCCAACCTCTGCTGTAAATGAGAACATTGTAGCTCACTTCCTAAAAACAGGTTTTGCAGCAATTTACTTGCCTCTTACATGTGAGTATGTTACCTACTCTGCCCGTTGTAAATACCCCTGGGAACTGTTCATTGCATCTACTTGAGGGCCAGTTTTGTCATTGGTAAATTGGGTAGGTGACTGCCCAGCTCTGTGCTTCATCCTGTGAAGAATCTCAAGGAAGTTAAGTTGTAACTTCTGCCCTCGAGGAGCTTAAAATCTAGCTCAGAAGAAAACAATATTCTGTTCTGCATTGAATCAAAGGAGAAACAGCTCATTTCTGTGATTTCTATGAGGAAACCCTCATACTAGGCCTGTGTGTAAAGAGCCAGTCAAAGTGAAGTTTGGGGAAAATGAGGAGGGAGTTTCCATCACCGCAAAGAAAAGAATTTCAAATTGAATATCGGACCTCCCTGTTCGTAAAACATTCCACCTGTTGCTTAGGCCGCCCCTTTGCTCTCCTCTGCTCTTTCCATTCTTAGTTCTGTCCATCTCTAATGCAGAGGCAACAGGTATTCCTTTTCTGCCTTACCTGCTGCTGACCCATGCCCACAAGGTCCCATCTTTCACTCCAAGCAACTTATCAAAGTTTACTTTTTATGTTTCCTAAACAAAGATGATTCTCTTCCTAAGAGAAACTCTGATACCACCTGTTAAGATAATACTACTTAAAAAAAAGGCATTTCAACTGAGCAGGGGAAGGAGGAAGGAAAGCATTCTTGGTGAGAGAAAATTTGGAGACAGGTACGGGGTGGTAGGAAACAAGCTAAACAAGAGTGGAGTTTGAATAATAGAGGTTAGATGGAAATAAGAGACAAGCAAGCAAGATATGGCCAAAGGGCTTGGCAAAGGTAAAACTTAGCAAACGAATGGAGAATCATTGTAAGTTTTTGAGCATATGAGTAGCATAATGAAATTCGCACTTACTGAATGTGGGTATTGAGGCTAGATTCAGGGGGACACACTTAAGGCCAAGTGGTCAGATAGCAGGATGTTGTAATAGCCCAGGTGGAATATGGTAAGAGCCTGGACTTCAGTAGGAGCAATGGGGATGGAGGGGGGGAAAATGTCTATAAAGATTTTCTAGAGACAAAACTGATATGACATAGCTTTAGGGAATGAGGGAGGTGGGGGAGAGAGGAGTATAAGATTTGACCCTGGATGACCTGAAGAATCGTGAAGACTTTATCAAATATATTATTACCTTAAAAATAAATGTATAATTTATATCTTTCCTACTTTCATAAAAAGAAACCAGTCTTCTTATAGAAAAGGCACGTACATAGGGAAATAAAATTAAGACAGACTCTAAATTAACAGAAAAAAAGGAAACAGGATGATGTAATCTTCTGCCTGAGTACTAAATTTAGCTCTGAACTTCCTTGCAGCTGAGGCAGGTGGCTTCACAGCTGTAACTATCTATACTATTTTCTCCAGAGACCATCACTTGCCTGGCAGTAAATTCTGGAAAAAAATCACAGTGATCTTTACTGAGTAATGTAATAGATACACTCTCAGTAGTGGTTCCTTAAAACGATGCAAAAAAATGCTCTTCATGTGGCCAAAGCATTGATCACCACTTAAGAAAATCTGTGGGCATGGTGTTATCATAGTTCTATGAAGGCTTTTCTAAATGAAATGAGGCTGGTATGGATCAAGTAGGATGATAAATGAGCCTGTTCAGGACTAAGGTGCGGAGCTGAACTAAGGTGGAGTTGCAAGCCGTAGCTTGCACCAGAGATACCCAACCCACGTTCTAGAGAAAAAGGGAGATACTAAGACTTGACTCAAGAGTCAAGGAACGAGAGGACAAGGTGAAAGTGAAGCTAGCAGGTCACAATTCTTCAAGAACCTCTGGCCATTTCTCCATCTTCTCTGGAATCTTATTGACAGAGAACAACTAGTCCATTACTTTCACAGAATCCTCACAAAGTGAACCCAAACCACCTTTCATTTCAATGGGAAGTTATCACACACGGCCCCTTCCCAACCTGTTCCTTGGCATGGTGTGGGAGGTGAAGGAATGCTGAGGGAGTGAGCTTGGCGGCATTCATATGCTCCACCTGGAGATAGCGGGAAAGAAGCATGAGCCATGTGAAATCTTAAGAAGAGGGTATTTAATAGTTACAACTTTCCTCCCTTATAGTTGTTACCATTAAAAATTTTAAAACACTTCCCTTCAAAAATTTCAGAAAAACATATAGTAAATCCTAGGCCGAACACAAAATGCGTGCCCTCAAATCACCCTGTCCTACTTAACACACTGTAATTGCTTGTTCTCTTGTCTGTCTTTCCAGCTGAATGATAAGTTTCAGAGGTCAAGACCTTGTCATCTCATTCATCACTGCATCCCTGGCACCTATCATTGTGTTCAATAAATACTTGTTGAATAACGTAGAATGAAAGTCTTGCCACATTTTTCTCCTTTAGCTATCTCTACTGTTCTTGATCCTGACCTAATTTCTTCCTAAGTAAAGGGACTGTCTCTCATTCTGACTCAAGAGTCCTGAAGCTGGGTATTTGGAGTTATAATTATTAACTGCATAGAATTTTGTCCTATTATTTTTGCATTAACAATAAGGGTATATATCAAATATTCTTTTGTCTTCAATCCCCTCTATTTCCTTCTCTGTAGTTCCTCCCAAAGTCACCAAAAAATCCTGTGTTTCGTGGAAATCCCTATTACCTCTTTGCTTACCTTGTAAAGAAAATTAATGGCATGGCATTTATTGGATGTTTACCATATGCCAGCCTTTGTTCTAAATCCTTCATTTACAGATAAGGAAAAAGAGGCACAGAATAATTTTTAAAGGCGCCCAAGATTCAGGGCTATACATGTGCAGATTGTGCATTGCACAACTCCAGGGCGTGCCGTTAGACACCCTACACTGCTATATGCAGTTTCTCTGCCAAGGTGATAGAGCGAGTAGTCAGTGTAGCTATGATTCCACCCCAGGCGATCTGGCTCCAGTCCCTACCCTTAACCATTATACTAATCTAGGACTTTTTCCTTTTACATAATTCTTGTCCCCATGGGCTTATTCCTAGGAATGTTGGCAATACCAACCCCTCCAAGCTCACTCTTGGTAAGTCCCTGATTCCATCAAGGTCAATTCTTTTATATTATTCAGGGACTATTCATTATCATGCATATTGATTTTATACTCTAGTTAAACAGACCTTCAAGTAGCTAGAATGGTAACTGGTAGGTCACAGGTAGAAGTTGAGGAAAGCAGAGAGAATTATTCTTTAACCTAAACCAGAACTCTGTCAGGTAAATTAGTTCCTTTCCTCATACATTTATAAAATATTTTTTTTATTATGCTAGCAGGATGCTTGAGGTCTCCTTTATGTTTGTAACAATAAATATACATTTATATTGCACTTGTAATTTTTTTATTGATATTTAAAACAAACAAAAACAACAAACTGACTTCAGCTGCTTCTGCCTTCAAATAAAGGGAGAGGAGATAGAAGGGGAAGATGGACTCTCCACATAGAAACTAGCAGCTGAGCTAAGGAAGCAAAGCCTCAAAGTTGAATCCTATTAAAACTTAAAATCACCACATAAATGTTCTTCTAAGGGTGGAGACACTGGTAGGTGGTCTTGTATTCAGCAAAGTAGTTTCAATCATTGGAATAAATCAAGGTTTGTAAACCACCGCACTACTGGCATTTTGGACTGGATAATTCCTTTTGAGGAGGTGTGCTGTCCTGTGCATTACAGGATGTTTAGCAGCATCCCTGGCCTCTACCATGAGATGCATTTCGCACTCTTCCCCCAGCTGTGACAATCAAAAATGTCTCCAGATGTCACCAAATGTACCTCGGGGGGCAAAACTGACCCAAGTTCAAAACCACTAGGATAGACAAAGGTAGGCTCAGACATGAATAGAGACCAGAGTTAGACTGTTCCAGGCCAGTAGTTCTAAATGCGTGGTCCTTCGACTTGCAGAACCAACATCACCTGGGAACTTGTTAGAAATGCAGAATCTCAGGCCCCACTCCAGACATATTAATCAGAATCTGTATTTTAAAACGATCTCCAGGTGATCCAGGTGCACATTAAAATTGAGAAGGACTGCTTTAGTCTATGCGAGAAAAGGAAGGCACTTCTGGAGAGAGTGGCATGGACATATATACACTACCAAATGTAAAATAGATAGCTAGTGGGAAGCAGCCACGTAGCACAGAGAGATCAGCTCCGTGCTTTGTGACCACCGAGAGGGGTGGGATAGGGAGGGTGAGAGGAAGACGCAAGAGGGAGGAGACATGGGGATATATGTATATGTATAGCTGATTGACTTTGTTATACAACAGAAACTAACACACCATTGTAAAGCAATTATACTCCAATAAAGATGTTAAAAAAAGAAAATGAAGGCTCTTTGGAAACGCTTTAGGTATTAAGGGATTCTAGACAGCTGAGAGAAGGCGAGACTGACAAGGGTCTGGAGAAAGGGGGAGGGGGAGAGCAATATGGTGTTGGGCAAAAATTTTCTAAGGCAGATGGTTAAAGACCTCCAGAAAAATAATGTTTCATTTTCAATTAAATTGTTTGCTGTGCTGTGAAACAATCCCTTGCCCCTCACATCCTATGTCCTCTATGTATCCAAACCTGCACTACTACTCTGCTATAGGCAAGAGCCCTGCATTTGTACTGAAGAAAAGCTGGCTGCTCTGTATTTGTGTTGGTCTGGGGCAGACAGAAGAAGCCAGTTGCGGGAGGCAAGACACAGAGAAGAGCAAGAACTTAAAGGAAGCAGGAACTTAAAGCAAGGGAAGCACAGGCCCCCAAATATTCAGCAACGTGGGAAGGGGCGGGGTTGCTGGTTCCATACATGGAATGGGGATGATAGTAATTTTCACGTTAAAGGAAGAAAACCCCATAAAGCAGGAGAGCGGGGCTGGGGACAGGCATCTGTAAATTTGCATTCAACTCTATGTTCTATGACTTGTGTGTCAAACTTGGTTACTTACGGTTTCTAAGGAGATGTGTATTTCCAGAAATAAATCTTTTTCTGAGATTCCTCATTTCAATTAATTTGTATTTATAACTAAAATCGCCATATAATGCAAATCTTCATGTGGATATTTTAGTAACGATCTTTCTATTAACCTCAAAATAAACAAGGGAAGAAGCAGAGCAAGTGACTGACATGCAACAGCCCACGCAATGGAATGGGTGCTGCAAATAGGTAATGAGATTATATTTGGCATATTAGCTCTAAATAGATTGAAAAAAATCTATTGGAGCAAACTTTAGCATGTCAATCAAAAATTCTAAAACATGTATCAACTCAATTAAGACTAATTGTATTAATTAATTTGAACAATACACACAAACACACCAGGAATCAATTGTTTCAAACAGTGGCAAGTTAAAATTTATGTTGAAGAGATGTTTGTTTTTTAAACAATCTGCTAGATTTCCATTTTTAGAAAACAGTTTGGCAGTCTGTTAAAAAGTTAAACATACATTTACCATATGATCCAGCTATCCCACTCCTAAGACAACTGAAAGAATATAGCTATACCAAGACTTGTACATAAATGTTCATCGCAGCTTTACTTGCAAGAACCCAAAGTTAAAAAACCAAATGTCCATCAACAGGTGAATGATAACCAAATCATAAACTGTCTATCTAATGGAATACAACTCAGCAATAAAAAGAAAATAACTATGTATACACATTAACAGCATGGACGAATCTTAAATTATTTACACTGGGCTTCCCTGGTGGCGCAGTGGTTAAGAATCCGCCTGCCAATGCAGGGGGCACGGGTTCGAGCCCTGGTCCGGGAAGATCCTACATGCCGTGAAGAAACTAAGCCCGCGCGACACAGCTGCTGAGCCTGTGCTCTGGAGCACGTGAGCCACTACTACTGAGCCCACGCGCCTAGAGCCAACGCTTTGCAACCGGAGAAGCCCACGCCCCGCAACAAATAGTGGCCCCTGCTCACCGCAACTAGAGAAAGCCCGCGCCCAGCAACAAAGACCCAACGCAGCCAAAAATAAATTAATTAAAAAATTATGCTAAGTGAAAGAACCCAGACCAAAAGAGTACATATTGTATTATTCTATTTATATAAAACTCTAGAAAATGCAAACTACTCTGTAATGACAGAAAGCAGATCCATGGTTGCCTGGAGAGGGGGGCGTGGGAAGTGAATTACAAAGGGGCACTGAGAAAATTTTCAGGGTGATGGATATGTTCATTATCTTGGTTGTGCTGATGGTTTCACGAGAGCACACGTATGTCAAAACTCATCAAAGTGTACACGTAAACATAAGCTATTATATGTCAATTAACCCTCAATAAAGCTGTTAGAAAACATTAGGCCAAAAACTGTTTTTAAATGATGATCAGCCAAAAATTAATCGCAAAAGGAATGAGTGCTAAGTACATTTAACATTTTTCAAGCAAAAATGAGCCACACTTTCCTACTACATAGGAATCATTCCAATTAATCTTCAGCAGCAGTGGAGCTCGTTGTACTTTTCTTTAGCACAGTCCAATGCTCAGCATGTAGGCCACTGTAATTTTGGATGTTAAACTGCTCTCTCTGTGTCTCTCATATTAATTAAACCTGTTATTCATGTTGCGACTGATATCTGGTCCACATAAACTTTTTATTGAAATAGGCCTTGGGACAGAAGTCGATCTCTATGGTTGTGAGAAAAGGGTTATCTACCCTTATTTAAATATATCATTTTGTTTATGTAAAGAGCCAGTCGAAGGCATGCTGCACGCATTGCACGCTCATTTATCCAATGAGATAAATCTGTGAGAATGCTTTGTAAATTATAAAATACTAGAGAGCTGGAAATGGTTACTGCTACTGCTCCTGCTGCTAATTAACTAGGATGGTGACTGGTGCTTATTAATTCATTTAGTCAATATAATTAGCTAATTTAGAAGACTCGAATTCCAAAGTGAGCTGATGCATTAATAATAAAGTTCACATGAAACTGACATACAAGTAAATGAGCTACGTGCTCCACAGGCACACTCCCAAAATGGGTGCGATCAGCATTGCCTTTTCCTTCTCTAAAAGAATTATATTTATACACATATACACAGGCGTGTGGCAAGGGACAGGGGTGGACTGTGTACATATGGCAGCCCCAGGGATTATTAAGATCGTAAAGACATGAGAAAGGTTAGGTACAGGCTAGGCATATTTTTCATGTCAAATAAAACTCTGGTCAATGAGTGTCATAAACGATTAACATGAGGTCAAATAAACATCTCAAATAACAACCCCTCTTTTACTTTTCCGCATGTTAGAGAGTATCATTTTGAAGCAAAGGTATCTCACAATCTCCTGTTTTACAGAAGCCTCTGCAGCTTCTTTTTCTACCCCCTACATTTGACCTTCCCTGTTTCGTTCCCAGCCTCCTTTCTTTAATTCCCTCTGGTCTGCTGGGCTCTTGTAGGAAAAACTCACAAGTATAGTTTCTCTGCCTCATTGTCTCCCTAGGCTTTTTCTTTCCTGCAGGGATAATCTGTGTCAATCAAATCCTTACCCAACTCCTTCTTTCACATAAATTTTTTCAGAGCAATGTCACAATGGTAAGTTTTGCTGAAATCTGTAGCTTTCCTTGCTCATTTTGAGCACATCATATACATAGAGATCTTTGCATGCTTATTTATTTGCACATTCCAAAGGGTTTGAAATGAAAACATAGTTTCCTACTTCTCAACTGAAGCCTTTAAAAACCTGGAATTATCTTTGACTCAGGCCTCTCTCTTATTTCTGAGCCTGCAAATGGTCTGGGATTATCACTCTTGGGCCTGATTTCCCTTCTCAGTGCACCATATAATGGATTTTTAAAAACACAACCACAAGAGTACTGATTTAATTAGTAGAAGCCTATAGACTCAAATTTGTAAACAATGTAATATGATGATATAAATATTGGTTTGCATTTCGAATCATGTGAATATTTGTGTGGAGCAAAGAGTAAATGACTGGATCATCTGGTAGTAACTGGTAAGAGCCACAATACCCCATTAGCCTCATAAAAAGAAGATTCCTTTCCCATGAACTTGTTTGGATTAGCAAGGTCTCTCTGGCCAAGCATGGACACTGCCTTCTCTACTGGGACCTGATGACAGAAGGAACTATAACCCAGGGTCCCAGGGGACTGGCAGGATGCTGAGGCCTGACTCTATTAGAGCAGACTGAATATCACTCAGCTGGAGAGATTGCAGGATGCACCTTTTACTGGGAAACCCTCCCAGCCGTAGGAGAAAGGATCAAAACTTATATTTTTAATGTAACGTATATGATATGACTGATCTTTGCTGCAAGGCGCAGCCAAAGATAAAACATCCAAAGTGACGGTCCATGTCCACCATCAATACAATCCAGATGGGACAGATACTTTATATGCATTATTATTGTTATTATTAATTATTATTAATACTCACATTTACATTATAACTCAATAGTAAAGCTTTTACAAACGAAGAATGGAAGAAAGCTATTGCTTTTGTCTGCCTGACACCCCTTTCTTCCCCTCACAGTTTTTTGGGGCACTATCTCCCACCCCCCCAGTGGTGCCAATGACAGTGAACTTATCCCTCCTCCCAGGCATGTTTAGGTCAACCATGGAACCATAATGATGGTCCAGGGATGAGCTAATGACAATTATACAACAGCAAAAATGATAGCTTTGTGCTGGCAACTATTCAAAATATTTTAAATATTTTAAGGCATTTAATTCTCACAACAACCTTATGACTTAGGTCCCAGTACTTTTCCCATTTATCAGATAAGGAGACAGAAGCACAGAGAGAACTTGCCTAAGGTCGTGAGCTAGTCTTTTCTCAAAACTTAAGAACCATAGCTATGGAAAGAGTCCTTTTCTCTTGGTGAAGGAGCTAAGAAGAGCTACAGTTACCAGTAGCCACATCCCTTACTTCACAGTGAAATCTGCTCACACCCCTTCCCCAGAGAGGAAGAGAGAATCCGGGCAGTTTTAAATCTCTAGTTTCATTTCTTGAGTCCCCCCCAGTTGCCTTGGTTTGTGTTTCCCAAAGCTTGGTTGTTCAACTTTCCCTCAGATTTGGGAGTCAGTCCAGTTTACTGTCCAACACTTTTTTTTTTTTTTTCAACACAGATTGAAGTGAGATTCAGTCACTTGCCAGCAAAAGATTACTGATTAACACAAGGAGAAGGAGGTTTAGAGAGGCTGGATGGTAGAGCTGGGAGTACAGCCAGGCTTTTCTGATTTGAAAGCCCCTGTGCAGTCCACATGATCAATCCTCAGCCGGCCTGCCCTTCACAGAATCTCACCACTGTAGTTCCTTCCACTCACAACTGCACAGTTAGCATTTCTTAAACAATGCTTTCATCACTCTTCAATTTCTCTAACAGCTTTCCACATTTCCTGATGCATCAAATCCACAAGCGTCTGCCAAGTTTTTGATGTTTTCCAAATCAGGTGTCACTTAAATTTGGACTTTCCCCACCATCCACCACCCTTCAAGAACCCAACCCAAACCAGGTGGTTCACACTTCTGTGATTTCTTTACTCAAGTTCTTTCAAATGACTAAAATTAAACTCACTCAAGACTGAGTTCAAGTCTTGCCCCTTTCCAGGAATCCTGACTATTTTAATCATTATTAATTTATTTAACCAAGAGCGTTGGAACTATTTTGTCTGATAGAAAGTTAGCTTAACAAGGCAAGTGGGACCAGTAAGTATATTTATCTTCATATCTATATATACTTTTATTCCATCTGTTAGAAATTTCATGAAAGTATTACTAATTGGAAGTGTAAAATAGGAGTTGTAAAAAAAAAAAAAGAAACCAAATTGTAGAACTGATTCCATTTTAAGTAAAAGTGAAGTTGATTTCCCTTAATACTTTTATCTTTCAGGTAAATGGCTCATGTTTTATTTTCTGTTCAGTGATATATACACCAGAATTAAGATAAAAATCCAACTGAATGGAAAAAAAACAAGGACTATGATTTTTCTCCAAACACATATATCTTAGTTGAGATGTATTGCCTTTCCTGCAAGTTCAAAGCCCTTCCTCTGTATGAGGTATGCGGCTCCCCGTTGATGGTCTTCAGTGAAGCTGGGCTTGCATTCCTGACATGTCCAAGCAACTCACTCTTTAGCACACTCAGGAATATTGTAATCCAATTAAGTGGAAAATCACAAAGCCCACAGCTGCCAGGATGAGCCACCATTGTCCCTAAAAATGCTATTTATATCTTCCTTCTTCTGAACCTTGGAGTATATAATTTTTTAAGTAAAAACTGCTTGAGCCCTTGACTTAGAGCCATTTATATCGCACTTAAGATCCTCCACTTTTCGTAAATAATGTTCCTACAAGCCTTGTTTGGTTTGTTCTTTAATTCCCACAACGTCTGGAAGTGATTTTTAAAAGGTAAATCAATGAAATATTTAGACAATATAGGAAATATTCTCATGCCTTCGGGATGAGAGACTGACTTCTTTAACAAAATATAAAAAGTGCTAACAATAAAGGAAAAATTGACAAATATGACTTTATTGAAATTAAAAATGTATGTTCATCAAAAGACACAGTTAAGACAGTAAAAGGCAAGCCATAGACTAGGAGGAGATATATGTACACATATAACCACAAATCAGTAAGAAAAAGACAAACAACCCATTTTTTAAAAATGAGCATGAGCCTTGAACCACTGCTGCACAAAAGAGGAAATCCAAGTAAACAACAGACTTGTGAAAAGTGACACATTTCACTAGTAATTAAGGAAATGCAAATTAAAAATGCAATGAGATATAACTAATCACCTACCAAAACAGTTAAAAGACTCAAAATAAGGTATTTATAGAACCCTACAGCTCTGGTGGAGACATAAATTGTTACCACAATTTTAAGAAACTTTTTGGTATTGTCAACAACAGCTGAGAATATTCATGCTATGACACAGCAGTCTACTCCTAAATATATAACTCAATAGAATATGTGCACAAAAGTGTTCGTGGAAGCATTATTCATAATAGCCAAAACCTGATCAAAGGCCAAATGTCCCACAGCAGTAAAATGGGTAAATTATATTCTATAAAGGAACACTCTATAGAAAGATAAATAAATAGCTACACCTAATCACATAGGAGAATTTCAAAAATACAGTGTGGAGTAAAAGAAGCAGGGGTGGGGGGAAGCTGTATGGTTGTATTTACATAAATTTCAAAAATCAGACAAAACTAAACCATAAAGGTAAAGGTTAGTGGTTACCTTTAGAAGAGAGAATTCATAGAGCTATATAGTTATGATCTGTGCATTTTTCAATGTCTTATGTTAAACTTGTTTAAAATGTATTAAAAATTATTGGCACTGGCAATTAGAAAAATCACTGGATTTCTCAGAACATTTTCAATAGAGTAATTTGGCTAAAAGACAGATTTAAAGTTTTTATATAAGGTGAAAGTAAGAAAGAAATGGAGGCTGTTGATAGATAAATGTTGAAAAGATTGAAGCCACTCAGATAGGCTGGGACCCGGGGCCCTTTACTGGAGTGCTTGTACCTGGACAGATGTCTCCTAGAGCAACAGAACACAAGGAACTATAAGGGACTAAAAATAACCACATATTGTATATGTGCAGTTGGGGCAAACTACGAACAATAAGATACAAAAAGGCCCAAACCTACTGCCACCTCTGAGGTGCCGGCAGCAAAAGCAGGGTACTGCACAGGATCCCTGCACACAGCACCATCAATGAGGTGGGCAGACCAACTAAGCCCCGCCTCCAGCCCAACCCACCTATCCACCCCTACCCGCCCTCCGTTTAAGGAACCAGCACACACTCCTCAGGGAACGAGCAAGGACACCTCTTACTTGTTTTCTCTCCCCTTTGCTGAAGCAGGAGTCTCAATAAGGCCTTGCCTGAATTTCTCCTCTGGCCTCTTATCAACTTCTATTGATTAAAATGTCCAGGGACCCGAGTTGGTAACACACCCAGTAACAGGTCATCCCAATATAAACAGTGGTAAGCATACCTGTGTATGTGCACATTAAAGTTGCTGATCACTCAATTATTAATTTCACTTGAGTGCAAATCTTCTCAAAGTTGCTCTGGGTCCTATTGTTTAAATTAATCATAGTAACCATAAACTCAGTAATGAACATACAAAACCCTATCCACAGAAATGAGAAATATTTTCAGTTTTGAGATATTAATGGCTAATTTTGGAGGAAAAATAATTTTGACTTTAAATTAATACTACATCTGGCTTAAAAATTTGTTTTTTAAAATAAAGCATATTGAAAGTGAGTTTTAATCAATGCACATAATGTTTATCTCAAGTCCCAGTAAAAATTTAACTTCAGTACTCTCATTCTATTTTTCACATCCTGAGTACGATGACTCAGAAAAACCTATTGTAATTAAAAACTTAATATAAATATAGGAAATATACTTTACTTATAAAAGTTAATACAGAGGCAAATGGAACAAAATAAATTTTCATTAAAGAAAGCAATTAATAAGAACTTTGTTGTCTGTGTTCATAAGTCTGATTTCCTCATTAGAATTAGCTATTCAGTCTTCCATTTTGGAATTTGCTTACTTTCTTTTTATATAACACAAAAGCCATTATCATTTAATTAAAACTATTCCATTAAATAGCTGACCTTTCACTTCAGAAGACTTGGTGCTAAATTTGATTCAAATTCCAAGTTAAAAGCACTCTCAGATAAAGGCAGAGGTATGTTTGTGAGTCTCAGATTCAGGGAGCTGGCTCTAAACCAGCTCTCTGTGCATTAAGGTTCTTTGCCTGAGTCAACGATTCATATTTTGCACATCTTTGGGAATGGTACCCCTTGGGAGTGATTACTGCAACTCTGAGTCACAAATTTGAGAGTGTTAAATTCCATGGTCACTCTTGAGGGGAAAAAACGGAGCTGGAGGAATCAGATTCCCTGACTTCAGACTATAGTACAAAGCTACAGTAATCAAGGCAATATGGTAATGGCACAAAAACAGAAATATAGATCAATGGAACAGGATAGAAATCCCCAAGATAAACCCACACACCTAAGGTCAGCTAATCTATGACAAAGGGAGAAGAGGCAAAGGAGAAAAGACAGTCTCTTCAATAAGTGGTGCTGGGAAAACTGGACAGCTACATGTAAAAGAATGAAATTAGAACACTCCCTAACAACATACACAAAAATAAACTCAAACTGGATTAGAGACCTAAATGTAAGACTGGACACTATAAAACTCTTAGAGGAAAACGTAGGAAGGACACTCTTTGACATAAATCACAGAAAGATCTTTTTTGATCCACCTCCTAGAGTAATGGAAATAAAAACAAAAATAAACAAAAAACAAAAAAAGTTCCATGGTCACAGAGCAATCCAAAAAATATTTTGAAATGTTGATTAAATGTTGAATTCCACCGAATCATAATTTATGAAGGTATTCTCCAAATGAAAGTCAAGGTTAAATGCATTTTGAAAACTTACCAAAAATGTAAACTTAATAAATAACAAACTTTTTTGATGGCTACAGGTTAAGATTATGTCAAAGGGCACGATCATTTTCGTAGCTATTAATACACATTGCCAGGTTACCTTCCCAAAACAGGAGTAACAGGTTTTTTTCTGTGTGCTAGATTCTGTTTTACTTGGATTTTTTTTTCTGGGGGTGTCTTTTAAATTACATTTATAGTGTTAAGATGAGGCCACTGCCACAATACATTAATGTATTAATCTTTCAAATACATGAAGCAAAATGGTCTGTTTCTTTTTTTATTGGCCTGTTGCTTGCAACCAACAACCTCTAACTGATACACCTTCCCACATGTAGAACACTTCCAAATAGTTTACCTGCCATTCTACCTGGACCTGAAACCTCAAAGCAGTAAAGGTGAATTAAGGTAAGACCCAAGACAGAGAAGGGTGAGCAAGTAAATAGTTGGTTGTGGGATTCTATTTTTCTTGTCCTACTTGCACATTTTTCCTGAGACCCGGATATGGGACTGAAAGAAATCTGTGTAGGGCAGCCTTCTGCAGGTTTGCATTTCTGCAAAGACCTACAGGATCTGATAAAGGTATAGGCAGCATTCTATGCAATTTCCTCTCCTCACAGGATTACAGGTAGACCCAGAATGTTTGCCCTAGTAACCTGTGGATGACCTTGGATTACACTACTCTTCCTCTCTCAAGGAAAGCATTGAGGGCTGCCACACACAAATAGGACATGCTTTGAATCTCTCTCTAGTGTTACCAGAAGAAGACAGATAATGAAAAAGTAATGGTTTTACAGGTTCCTGTTTTCTAATTCCATTAGATTCCAGATCAAATATCTAAAAACCTGGGTGCAGAGTATGGTTCCGAGCAGGCTACTGAGAACAAAAAAGACGACCAGTTTAAAGATGAACCAGTACTTTGTTTCTCAAAGAAAATGAAATTAGCAGTTTTTTGGAAAATGGAATGAAATAGAAATGGAATGGAAAAATGCTTATTTTAAAAACAACAATGCAGAATTTAAATTTTCTATTGCAAAAATCTTGACAAGACGTTGGAAATACCATCTTGAAATGATAATGATTTAAGATAAACATAGCGTTTTCCTGGTATAGTAAATAAAATGTCACTGTTAACTTTCTTCCATGGAACAGCTGTAGAGGTTCTTCCATGGAACAGCTGTAGAGGTAAAAGGCATTTTAACAATTTCAGACTATACCATTTATGCCTACACCTTACCAAGTATACCTAGCAATTTGCATACAGCATTCACTTTCAAAGAGCAAGGGAAAAATAAACTAGTAATTCAGCAGAAGACACAGCTGTTAAATTCAATGAATTGAATAGCTGGTGTGAATCTTTGACTTTTAAGTGCATATAAAAGGGACATTAAAAGATTCCTAACCACACAACAATAGATATTCACATTGCCAAATATTATTTTTCTCACTGAAGCCCAGAAATTTTATGCAAAACTTTCATTTGAATTTCAGCCAAAATTTCGAAAGCATTTTACTTTTAAAAAACAATCACAAACCTGTTCCTCCAATCTGTAAGGGAATAAAACATAAAGACTTCTCTGAACTTTCATCTCTATTATCAATAATCCCTGAATCCTGCAGGATGTATCTAATTTGAAAATTTTTTCACCCAATCCATCAAAGCAGGTTGCAGATGTATATAATTTGTATTTACTTTTTTTTTCTCTCACTCAACCGTAAACCCTCTGAGGGCAGAGATTATTTTAGTCATGACTGTACTCAAGGCCAGACACAGAGCGGGCAGGCAGGGCACATCTCTCTTTAGTCGATACACACACAATTGTTCACACTGAGAAAAAAAATATTACACAATTGAGGAAGAGCCTTTGCTACACCTTCTGCAGAGGAACTGTATATAAGTATTTACTATTTAGCATACAGTGTTCATCTGAGTCAGGCCAAGTGCCTAAAATGGAATTCACCCCTTGCAATTCTCAGTGCTTGGGTGAGATTTGAGGGTGTCCAGAGGCAGCCTTTGGTGAGAAGGAGGATGGGCAGGAGAGACCATGGATTGGCAAGAGGGACTGTTCACCTGGATGAGGAGCTGTAGGTGGTAATGGAAACATCCACACCCTGATGCTTTTAGTCTAGTAGGTCCACGTCACTCACTGAATATAGTTCCCAGAGACTTGTAGGATAACTGATTCATCCTGTCACATTCAATATACCCCCAAAGCTATTGTGTAAGACTCATTCATTATTCAAAATTAGTCTGGTACTGGGCAGAGAGTGGAGTATAAAACAAGATCCCTGTTCTCAGGGAGCTTCTATTTTGGTAACTGGTAGTTTGGTGCAGAATTGAAGAAGTCCATCCCCCAAACCAGATGAAAAACAGCAACAAAAATAACAAATAACAATCAGCATTGCCAACAGGAAAGAGTCCAAAACTCAAACTTCACATTTTGAGAAATACTAAAACCAGAGCAATTTGGAACTAAGTGAAAAAAGTGCCAGAAATCAACACGCCTCTTGGGAAAACAGTACAGTGCACTGAAGAAGGAAGACAAAATTCTGAAAAAAGAAAAAGGGCTTCCCTGGTGGTGCAGTGGTTGAGAGTCCGCCTGCCGATTCAGGGGACACGGGTTCGTGCCCCAGTCCGGGAGGATCCCACATGCCGCGGAGCGGCTGGGCCCGTGAGCCATGGCTGCTGAGCCTGCGCGTCCGGAGCCTGTGCTCCGCAACGGGAGAGGCCACAACAGTGAGAGGCCCAAGTACCGAAAAAAACAAAACAAAACAACAACAAATATATATATTTAAACTCTACTTTGAGGGAAGAGACTGGGGCATGTGGCTATCTGTGAAAAAACAAAGTACACCCCGAGAAGAATCCTTCCTTATGATCAGCAGACAGTGACTTGGTGTGGGCTGAAAGAATCACACAGATTCTGTTCTTTAAAACTTTCTAGCGGGGTTTCCCTGGTGGCGCAGTGGTTGAGAGTCCGCCTGCCGATGCAGGGGACACGGGTTCGTGCCCCGGTCTGGGAGGATCCCACGTGCCGCGGAGTGGCTGGGCCCGTGAGCCACGGTCGCTGAGCCTGTGCGTCCGGAGCCTGTGCTCCGCGGTGGGAGAGGCCAAGGCAGTGAGAGGCCCACGTACCGCAAAAAAACCCCCAAAAAACAAAAAAAAACTTTCTAGGAGGAGAAGACAAGCAAAGAGGGTATAAGAAAAAGAATTTTCAGGATAATGTTCTTGACAGTATACATAAGCTTGACCAGATGGAGAGGAGAAAAATGAGAGTAAGGCAAAGCCTGAAGCCACTGGAGGCTTGTGCATCAGATCAGAATGAGAGCCCTTCTGGGGAAGACACAGATCTCAAGTCATGGGGTGGCCTTTGTGTGGGTTTGGAACATAATTTCAAGAGAAAAGAACATGGCAGATATGATACAGCTGCTCAGTCAGGCCTGAGTCCCCTTCCCTCCCCAGGCTCTCAGGCCTTGGCGTTGACGCATGTTTATACTAACAGACTGAAAAAATATTAAGCTGATTTCATTATAACAATGAATTTTTAAAAAGTAACTTAAATTCTTCTCATCTGTTACACCACTTACTTGTCATAGAAATCAGCCATTTTAGGACTGTTGAAGTCTGTAACATCTAAGACATGCTTATTAGTTGGGCATATTTTACAAACCTATTAAAGAAAAAAATGGCATCTCAACTGCATTAATGTGGATTGCTAATGCTTCATTAATGATGCTTAAATGCAGTGATCACTGAGTGAACAAAAGTGTGAGAAATTTTTAATCTCAAAAGTCATTACCGTTTTAAGTCATCTGTTCGTTTATGGCGACTAATTGTATACTTATTGTTACACAAAGTCTATTTCTGTGGTGCAAAAAGCTGTTTTCCAATTACAAGGAATCTAATAAATGAATCTGAATAGTTTGATGGTAATGTAAGCATCCAGTGATTCATTTTTTTACACATCGCATTGCTTCACTGCAGTAAGAAACATCATTGTTCAGTAATACATGGAGAAGAAACTTTTTAGACCCATGATTATTAACTTTTTCAGAAAACAGCAGGCTGAGTTTTTCTACTTATAACTCAATAAAACCAAAATAAGCTGCTGTATTTACTTAAATGGAGCAAGGATTCCAGCAGCCAGGGTTTATGATTGGATGGCTTAAATAACTCTCCATTCCACTGCATTGTCAGAGGGCATTCATTTATCTATTACTTCTGAGCACATGAAACTTGCATAAGGAACATTTTCTCTTGTTTTTCCACATTTTCTCTTCTGGAGATTGAGGAAAACATTGTGGCTGGTTTTCTATAACCCTCAGCTTTGGCAATTATTAAATCTTTAAGTTAAGGTCAGAGCTGATTCTCCAAGTATTCATTAATTGAAACTCATTAATTGAAATTGAAATTGCTTCATGTTTGGTAGCTTCTTATTCAGTATATCATTGGGGTGTGTGTATGTGTGTAAACAGAGCATTTTAAAAAGACTCATCTGAAAATTGGAGCATTGCTTAGACTTTGAAGTTTCAAATACTATGAAGTCATAGAAAAGAAGAGGTCAATGTGTATGTATTAATATGGAAAGATGTACTGTTAAGAAAGCAAGTTGCAAAATAATATTGTGGTATCTTCCTATCTGGATCTGAGTATCTTTAAAGAATATGAATCCTCTAGGAAAAAACTACCTGCTTACACCTCCTGGAAGGATATACCTGAAACCGCTACTGACAAGATAACTGGAAATCAGAAGCAGAAGGAAGATTCACCTCTCATTATACATCCCAGACTCCCAATCTCTCTGTTTCTTCCTACCTCTCTGTCTGCCCCTTGTCAGTTTCCTTTGCTTGTTCCTCCTACTGCACTCACATTCTACATGTCAGCAAGCCTCAGAACCTATCCTAAGCTCCCTTCTCTTCTCCATTCTCCGATAATGACCTCATTTAGGATGATGGCTTTCAATATCCTCAAAAACTGACGACTCTCCAGTCAAAATTTCTATTCCTTACACCTTTCTGGAAATTTTGAATCATATAGCAAATTGGCCACTTAATATAACTGCATGGTTGATGAATGGCATCTCAAATTTAATTTGACAAAAACAAAAACTCTTGTTTTTATCTCTGAATCCTTTTCAGCTAAATATATTAAACCATTATTCCTCCAGGTAATTAAGTCACAATCCAGGAATTATCCTTCATCCCTCTTTTGTCCTTACACTGAATATTCAATTTATCAAGGAGTCTTCCAGTGTTATTTCTGAAACATCCCTTACCCATCCATTTTCCTCCAACTCTTTGACTACAGTCCACAATTAAACAACTATCATATCTCACACGAACTTCTTATAGGACTACTCCCTGCTTCTGCTCTTGTTTCCCCATAACCCATTTCTCCCATGGTAGCCAGAATGATCCAAGTTTTTTTCCCCTCCTCCTTAACATATGCCAATGGCTTCCCATTGTTCCTAGAACAAATCTGTACTTCTTTTTTTTTTTTTGTGGTACGCGGGCCTCTCACTGTTGTGGCCTCTCCCGTTGCGGAGCACAGGCTCCGGACGCGCAGGCTCAGCGGCCATGGCTCACGGGCCCAGTCGCTCCGCGGCATGTGGGATCTTCCCAGACCGGGGCACGAACCCGTGTCCCCTGCATGGACAGGTGGACTCTCAACCACTGCGCCACCGGGGAAGCCCCAGATCTGTACTTCTTACACTGGCTAGAAAGCCCAACTAGAGCTAGGCCCTGCCTACCTCTGTGACCTCATCTCAGATTGCTCCACCCCTTTTCCACTAAGTTCCATCCACATTGGGTTTTTTTTGGTTCCTCAACTAGACCAAGTATGCTCCCACTCTTGTACCTTTCTACTAGCTGTTCCTTCTCTTCAAGCCTTCTCCTTAACCCTCAAATGGCTTATTTTTTCCTGTAACAGAGACTGATACGCAGAAGTGGAGCACTGCCATTATAAAAGCCTAAAATGTGGTACTGGCTTAGCAGTGTGATGGCAGGAATAAAGCACACAGACACTGCAAGCTAAAAATCTTGTGACTCGTTATGCTACAGCAAAACTTTTGGTAACAGTGTCTCCCATGATAATCTGGATGGCAAATCATATGCCTACATGCCTACTGCTTTAGGGGAAGCCGCTAAACAAAAAGCCAGAATGTCACCATGCACCTGCAGCTTCTTGCCACTTTTTGGCAAGTTATTACGCGAGAGAGAAAAAGAGAGAGATGTATGAGATCAGGCAAGAACTGGCCAGTTTGCAAGAGGTAAAGGGCTACAATATCTAGAAATCTGGGGCTTGACAAGGTTGGAAAAGTTTAACTATGTGTGTACTCCCAAACAGCAGGAGATAAGATTGTTTTTACTTAAAGCCTTTTCCAAAAACCTTACATGAATCCAAATAGGGGAATAAAGCAGTGATTTTCAACTGGGAGGAAGTTTTGCCACCCACAGGGAACACTTAGCAATGTCTAGTGACACTTCTGGCTCTGACAACTGAGATAGAGGGTGATACTGGCATCTACTAAGCAGAGGCCAGGGATGCTGCTGAACATCTTTCAATGCACAGAAAAGCCCTACACAACAAAGACTTAACTGAAACCTCCATAAAACTCCTAGAAGGAAACACAGGAAAAAGTTCTTTGACATTGGTCTTGGCAATGATTTTATAAATATGACACCCAAAACACAAGCAACAAAGCAAAAGTAAACAAGTGGGACTCCATCAAACTAAAAAGCTTTTGCACACCAAAAGACACAATCACCAAAATGAGGTAACCTCAGAATAGGAGAAAATATTTGCAAATGACATATCTGATATGGGGTTAATATCCAAAATGTATAAGGAATTCATACAGCACAACTGCAGAGAAACAATAAATAAGACAAAAGCAAAAAAACAATTCAATTCAAAAAGTGGGCAAAGGATATGAATAGACATTGTTCCAAAGAAGATATTCAAACAACAGGTCCATGAAAAGGTACTCAACATCACTAATCGTTAGGGAAATGCAAATCAAAACCACAATGAGATGATTACTCACACCTGTAAGAATGGCTATTCTCAAAAAGATAAGAAATAACAAGTGTTGGTGAGGATGTGGAGAAAAGGGAACCCTTGTGCACTGTTGGTGGGAATGTAAATTCTCAAAAGGATATCTGCACCCCCATGTTCACTGCAGCATTATTTACAATAGCCAAGACATGGAAACAACCTAAGTGTCCATTGATGGATGAATGGATATGCATACACACATTATATACTGGAATATTATTCAGCCATAAAAGAAGGAAATTCTGCCATTTGCAACAACATGAATGAAACTTGAAGGCGTTATGCTAAGTGAAATAAATCAGAAAAAAATACCATGTGATCGCACATAATTGTGGAATCTAGAAACCTGAACTCATAGAAACAGAGAAGTGATTGGTGGTTTCCAGGGACAGAAGATGGGGTGGGAGAAATGGATGAAGGGGATCAAAGGGTACAAACTTCCAGTTATGAGATAAATACACTTTGGGGATGTAATGTACAGCGTGGTGTCTATAGTTAACAGTACTGTATCTTTGCAAGTTGCTAGAAGGGTAGATTTTAACAGTTCTCACCACCAATAAAAAAGCTACTATGTAACTATGTGAGGTGATGGATGTATTAACTAACTTTATCGTGGTAATCATTTTGCAATATATACATATATCAAGTCATTACGTTATACACCTAAAACTTACACGTGGTTACATGTCAACTGTATCTCAATAAAGCTGGGGATAAAAAAGAAAACTGTTTCAAAATGTCAGTAGTGCTAAGACTGAGAAGCCTTGTAAAGATGTGTGGTGAAAATCAGGTTACATCTGCCTTCTCCCAGTAACAGAGGTGAAGGAACTATGTCCATAAAAGAGGTCTGAGTATGATTACTGGCAATAGATCCAACTGAAACAAAAGGACTAGAAGTCTAAGCTTTCTAAGTGTTTTCAGTTGCACGCAAAATCATTCCATGAGATTACTTCGGAGCCATCATGGGAGTGCCTCTTCCATAATGCCAAAAGGTAGCTTCAGACTCTGCAAAGTGGGCTTGTGGTAAAAGTAGGACTATTTGCAACTCATTTCATGCTTAGTTAATGGATAGATGCCATAAATGTGACAATGAAATAACAGGTATAAAAATAAACATTTCTGGGCTTCCCTAGTGGCGCAGTGGTTGGGAGTCTGCCTGCTGATGCAGGGGACACGGGTTTGTGCCCCGGTCCGGGAAGATCCCACATGCCGCGGAGCGGCTGGGCCCGTGAGCCATGGCCACTGAGCCTGCGCATCCGGAGCCTGTGCTCCGCAACGGGAGAGGCCACAACAGTGAGAGGCCCGCGTACCGCAAAAAAAAAACAAAAAAAAAACCAATAAAACATTTCTTTCATGCATTTCTTTCCAAGATTTTGTAAGTGTAAAGATTTAAATATCTTTTTTCAAAGGTAATTAATATATAAAAGTGTATGTTAGTGTATTATACTTTGAGAGTTTATGTGATATACCTTTACATCAGTCACGTATACAATGCCTTACTTTGTTTTATAATGTGGTTTGGGTAATGTTATCATGATGCAATAATTTCTACATTTCTCCCCCCAAATTTATAATTACTAATGTAGTGCTTTTCACATCACATTTCTTATTAGAGTTAAAATTTTAGACATAATAGAAGGAAAAAGTATTAATTTCAAATTTGTGATGTCAAAACCTTTTTGTTTACCTTTTCATGATCTTTATTCTCATCAAACTGATCATTTTCATTTCCAATAGACTAAGTGATAGCCCCTCTTAATATTAAGATACAAATGTGAGAAGGATTTAGCTTGAAGCCATAGTTTAAATCATAAATGGCTCTTTTGGTTTCTTTGCATGAATTCCACACGAGAGGTCTAACACAGTACACATCCTGGAAAACATAAAACTCATTTTCTAAAATGTGGTTAATCTTTAGGCTTAAAAAAAAAAAAAGAATCAAAACAAGTAAAAAAGAAACAGGCAGGTTAGAGTAACATAGTTTAAAGAGCCCCAGCCCATGAGTTCAGAAATCTGGATTTCGTCCCATGAGTTCCATTAACTAACAGGGTTGTACTAATTGTGCAGCCATGCAGGTTGTGCACTGGAAACTCGGGAGCACCATTCACATGCTCCAAACTTAGATCATGTGAATCATGCCCCTTAAGGTTGCTGCCATTCACAACCTGGTGGCCCTGGAGCCCACATAACTTTAACCAATCAGTTCCCTGGATTTACTTTCTTCATCTGCAAAGTGAGACAACTGCAACAGATATCGTTCAGGCTTCTCAAGTTATAGACTTACAACCATCTTCTCCATGCATTTTCATTCACTACATTCCTTAGCTCTGCCTATGTTTTCAGAAAACTGCATATGCCATTTGGTGATAAATTGTTAATAATGTTAATGCAACATTTTATCAATCTATTTCACAGAAAGTGAAGTTTTTAGAGGCACATTCTATGAAAATGACGTATGGTAGTAAATCACTATAGTATAGCGTTACTGATTATAATAGTTTTTAACTTAAGTGTTCCTAAATTTCATTGGGATTTCATTGTGCATCCCAAGGTGCACAGTTTTCACTGACTTAAAAACTAGTCAAGGAGATACATAGTGGTACAGACATACATAAAAATAGGGAGAGGTAATTGCAGTATCTAAAAACTAGCAAGCAGAGATGACAAAGGAAAGAATCATAGGAATAGTACACTATTATTAGTCATTTATTTACATTAAAATTTATCAAACCTACCGGGTTAAGAATGTCCAAAGAAATAGCTTTATTAGCATCCTTTATTGCTTCTCTCATCTGTCCTAAGTCAATGTAGAGAAGGTGGAAAGTAAATATATTTTTCCATAGTCTCTCTTTACATTTCATTGCCAAGGATAAACTGGATAATAAATGCATATAATATTCTGATATTCATTTATATGACATGTGCATAGACAGTTTCGATTTACTGAAAAGTACTGCAGGACATGCTGAAATTCTTACAGATTTATAAAGTGAGAAAAGGTTTTTTAAAATAAAAATGAGCCACTGAAGTAATCTAAATACAGTTGATGGAAGTAAAGGGCCTATCACCTCAAATCAGACCAGGAGGGTTGGCTTCGGACATAGCTTGAATTGGAGATGAAGATAAGCAATGTAAAAGAGCTAGAGAAGAAAATAGAAGATTTATCTGAGAGGAAAACTGGTTTTAATAATTCTTTACTTCTTTGGATAGAAGCCTACTAAAATGCTTCAGAAAGATTTGACAAATCTTCATAAGATGAAATATAATTGTTTCCCCCTCAAACTTAATATTTTAACCATTTTTATAGACCGGGGATGAAAGTAGAGATTATCAGGGGCTTTTGCCTCCTATGCTAATGTATTAGTTACCTATTGCTGAGTAAAAAATTACTACAATACAAAGACCTAGGCCAGGGCTGGGTTCTGGTCTGGTGGTTCAACTGGGGAAGGATCCATTTCTCCATTCATGTGATTGTTGTAAGCATTTGCTTCCTTGCGGTTATAGGATTCATAGAGGCTGACTTGTTTAAAACTACAAGTGGAGAAAGAGAGAAAGTCAGCTAGCAAGACAGATTCTAGTATAACATAACAATCAGTAGAGTGGGATTCCATCACATTTGCTATATTCTACTGGTTAGAATCAAGCTAGTCACAGGTCTTGTAGTAGGAGGTAATTACACCAGGAAACGGAGGTCATAGGGGCCGCCTTAGAGTCTGCCATAGACCATGCTCTGGCATCAATAATTCACATCTCTTCCACATGCAAAATACATTTTTCTCTTCTTAAGATTCCCAAGAGTCTCACTGCATTATAGCATCAGCTCAAAGTCTAAACTCTCATCATCTAAATTAGGAATTAAGTCCAGGTGCAGATTAGGCTCTTAGGTATAATCTGTTAAGTACAACTCCTGAGAAACAATTACTCTCCATATTCAGACCTGTGAAACTAAAGTTACCTGTCCAAACAGAGCCAACATGCAATGGTGGGATAGGTGTAGGAAAATTGCTATAGACATCCTAATTCATAAAGGGGCAAAATCAAAGGTCAAAAACCATTACTAGTCTACAGGAGTTTAGAAATCAATCCAGCCAGACAAAAGTTGGGAGTTCCTTTATTAATTTTCAAAGGCTGGAAATAATCCTCCATGTCTCTCAGCCTAGTCTTCTGCGATCTTTGTTCTGCCCTTCAAATCATCTTTCTTTTTTCATAAATGGTAGCATAGGTTTACAGCCAGGTAGTTTTATCAGCCTACTTCCTGACAGAAGAATGTTGGGAGTCCAACAACCTCCTTTCATTTTGTTCTCTCTCTGCCCCTTTCCACTCAGGCTGGAAGTGTTTCTGCTGAAACAATTTTCTCAAAAATTTTGTGGGTCTCTCATAGATTTCAATGGGGGTTCATTCCATTAGACAAAAGCCATACCCACATATCTTTTCAAGATAATCTTTTTTCTATCTTTGGCTCCTATTGAGATAGTTGAAGAACAACAAACTGCTGGAAACAATTTGCTTACTTCCTGCTATTATACAACAAGAATCCCCCTTCCCCCATTTTCCAATAACAGGCTCACTTCCTTTTGAGTCTTCCAAGAGTCCTTAAAGTCCAGAAGATATCTATTAACAACTTGTTTGAAGGAATTTACACCTTTTCTATTATAACTCAAAATCTCTCTAGACTACCCAGTGCCTGGCTTCAAAGCCATTCCCACATTTTTAGGTGTTTGTTATAGCAGCATCCCATTTCCAAATACTAAAATCTGTATTTGCTATTGCGTGCCAAATCACTACAAACTTAGTAGCTTAAAACAACATACATTTATTATCTCGCAGTTTCTATGGGTCAGTAGTGTGGACATGACTTAGTTGGATCATCTGCTTAGAGTCTCACAGGTTGTTATCAAGGTGGTGACCACAGCTGCATTCTTATCTGGAGGCTCAACTATAGAGGGGTTTGCTTCCCTGCTTGTGCAGTTCTTGGCAGCATTCAGCTCCTTTTGGCTACAGAATTCATGGCACTTATTTCTTCAAAACCATCAAAGTAAAAGGGGGAGCGAGTCCACTAGCAAGATGGAGTAGTGTAGAATGTAATATTATCATAAGACATCTCATCACCTATGCCATACTCCACTGGTTAGAATCATATCACAAGTTCTGCTTACATTTAAGGGGAGAGGATTCCATGTGAACACCAGGAGGCAGGGATCAGAGGGGCCACCTTGGATCTTTCACTCTTTCCCCAAATTCTCTAATCCTCTTCTCCTTAACTACTCTCTCACATTCTATTTTCCTACTGAATGAGAGTATTAGAAATTCCTCAAACATAATACACACCTTCACATTTCTGAACCTTTGTACATTCTGTTTCTTCTAACTGGAATGTCTTCAGTCCACTTCTAGCCAGAGATGCATGCATGTGTTGGTTAAGTTCCTTAACATTCAAGAGTAGAAGTCAACTCTGCCCTTAACTCAGCTGCCTGTCAAAATATTTGGTTCTACTCTCCCTACACAGGTTCTGTCTACCTCAAGTTCTTAGCAGAAAAAAATAACTTGGTCCCATCTGCTCCAAGAGAGCATCTATGGGAGGCTATAGGAAAGATAATACAGGATCTATGTTTCTCTAATTATATTCAATTTTATTCTTGACCCAGTCAGTATCTTTGGTCCGTGGTTCTTGACCTCCAGTGCAGCCCCACCACACTCCTAGTCTGGTCCCCTCCTCCCTAGCTTGAGAACACTTGTCAGAGCTCTGCTTCCAGCTCTAATCTGGGCCATGTCTGTGGACACTCCCCACTCCCAGCTTTTCCCCTCCTAAAGTTTCCCACAATGAAAACCAGAGTCATCTCTTTGGAGCATCACATTAACTTTATCTGCACTCTACACTATAGGATTTATTAAATCATTCATTCACTCAACTAATGCAACCTCTGTTAGCTGCTTGATATCCAGTGATGGTCTCTGTGCTAAGTGACTGACAATCTAGTGAGGGGGACAGATGTAAGCAGATTATGGCCATGTGTTTGTAATGTGCTATCAAAAAATATGCAAGCAAAGGCATCCAATCATGCAAAGGCCCCCTGGTTTGAGGAAATTAAAACAATTTGCTGTGTCGGAATTAAATGTGAAATGCATAAGGGAGCGTTGGAAAAAACACAGCTAGAAGAGGTAAAGCCTGACCACGTCCCAGGCTTTAATTTTCAAATTAAAAGAAATATGGACCTTTTTTGGCAGCCAGTAAAGAGCCATCAAAGATTTTTAATATAAAAGTAGAAATTTTGAAATAGTGTTTGAGGAAGATAACTCTGGTAGAAGCCTATCAAAAAGTTAATACAATAGTCCAGGTATAGAAATAAACAGGGAATCAACTCAAGAATCATTTTAGAGGTTTAGTTGACAGAAGTTGACAGTTTTTGGATGAAAGAGAGGGAAGCCTTGGAATATCTCTGAAGTGTTTCTCTTAGGTAAATTCCTGAAAGATGGAACCGTGAATCAAGATAGGGAACACAGGAAGAGATGCAGACTTGAGGAGAAAGTCTCAGGAATGTGGAATCTTGTATGAAATTGGATACAGCATTATTGTTTGAGCTCAAGCTATTTGCACCCTTCTCTGCTCAATCCACAGAAGCAGATTTCTCTCCAAGTCAGGTTTTGGGAAATCTAGGAGGTGAAGGATAAAAACAAAGGGATCTTCATTCACCTTCCAAGGGATGAAAGCCTTGGATTTAAGTACATCTCTCCTGGCATACAAAACATGGTTTTCCTAAGTGGTACCTCCCTCAAAAATAGTAGTTCTGTATTTGAACCTCTGGGTTTATCCTGTGCATATGAAGATGTTGTCCCAATGCACTTTTAAGATGCAGTGCTTTAATCAAGCTGATTGTAACTTATCAATATATAAAAATATCTTAGTATAGGAAGCACTTGACATTTCAAAATAGTGGCTTTTTGTTAACTACTGCTTATATACAGTGAGTGTAAGGTCTCCAGTGGAAACTTAATTTCATAGAGGAAACAGGTTTGTTAGGTTGAAAATATATCAGCCCAATCCAGAGAGAAACAATGCATTTTACCACATACTGCATGAGAATATGCCATTCTTGAAAATATTGGTGTGTGGAAGAAAGTTTCATATTTACAGCCAACATTATAGCCATACTGGAAATAAATGAAGAATTTTATTAATAATCTTTGAATTAACATTTTATTATTAAAGCATTATAACAATAGTGCAGAATATTTGAAAAATCGATGGGGAAATATATAATCCCACTATCCTTAAATAAGTTACAAACAATTTTTTATGTTTCCTTTCCATCTTCTCTACATAATTGTTTATAGCTATCATAATAGCCTGCACTCTACTTCCCGTACTTATTTTTCACTTAAGATATTAAGGGTATTTCTACATTGCTATGTTACATTCACGATCATTTCTTCTAATTTCACAGTCTTCTAACAAGTAGGTCCACCCTAATTTACCTAGTACAATATTATTGTGAGATATTTTTTCTTCTAATTTTTTTGCTGTTATCGATAACACTGCAATGAACATCTTCCTCAACAAGGTTTTTCCCTTATTTTAGTTTACTCTTACAGAATAAATTCAATAAATTGACTTGCTGGATAAAATACTACAAATCTTGGACTTCCCTGGTGGCTCAGTGGTTAAGAATCGGCCTGCCCATGCAGGGGACACAAGTTCGAGCCCTGGTCCGGGAAGATACCACAGAGCAACTAAGCCCATGTGCCACAACTACTGAGCCTGTACTCTAGAGCCCGCGGGCCACAGCTACTGAGCCCATGCGAATAGAGCCCGTGCTCCGCAACAAGAGAAGCCACTGCAATGAGAAGCCCGCGCACCACCACGAAGAGTAGTCCCCACTCGCTGCCTCTAGAGAAAAGACCATTTTCTCTTTATTTAAATTTAAATAAATTTAAAAAATAAATAAAGGTCAGAGCCTTGAGAATGGGCTATCCTGTATATTAAAAATAATAATAATACTACAAATCTTTTCATGGCTCTTGGTTCCTGTTACCACATTGCTTTTCATGAGGGTTGTATCATTTGTCTTCCCACTTGCAAGGTATAAAAATACCATTTTCATTGTCTCTTCTCAACCATTTCCTTTAACTAATCTGAGTAGAAAAATAACTTGTTCTGCCTTTTAATATTATTCTATGATTAGTAGCAACCACAAACATTTTTACTGGTTCCTAAATAGTTCTACTTCTTTTTGGATGAAATTTTGTGTTTGCCAATTATATTGGGGTACAACTTTTTGCTTCCAACTGAATGTACTTTTCATATGTCATCTTTAGCTCTGATTACATACACTAAAATACTTTCGTCATTTCTTTGGTGGCACAGTTTTTCAGAGCAATTTAGTGGTCAGCTAGAATTGCCAAATATAAAAATCCCTCGCAACAAATCTAACAATAACTTTACACTGTAATGGATGAGCACAATTGGTTCTTTGTTTTATTTTATTTATTTATTTATTTATTTTACATCCTTATTGGAGTATAATTGCTTTACAATGGTGTGTTAGTTTCTGCTTTATGACAAAGTGAATCAGTTATACATATACATATGTTCCCATATCTCTTCCCTCTTGCGTCTCCCTCCCTCCCACCCTCCCTATCCCACCCCTCTAGGTGGTCACAAAGCACCAAGCTGATCTCCCTGTGCTATGCGGCTGTTTCCCACTAGCTATCTATTTTACGTTTGGTACTGTATATATGTCCATGCCTCTCTCTCAGTTTGTCACAGCTTACCCTTCTCCCTCCCCATATCCTCAAGTCCATTCTCTAGTAGGTCTGTGTCTTTATTCCTGTCTTACCCTTAGGTTCTTCATGACCTTTTTTATTTTCTTAAATTCCATATGTATGTGTCAGCATACGGTATTTGTCTTTCTCTTTCTGACTTACTTCACTCTGTATGACAGACTCTAGGTCTATCCACCTCATTACAAATAGCTCAATTTGGTTTCTTTTTATGGCTGAGTAATAGTCCATGGTATATATGTGCCACATCTTCTTTATCCATTCATCTGATGATGGACACTTAGGTTGTTTCCATCTCTGGGCTATTGTACATACAGCTGCAATGAACATTTTGGTACATGACTCTTTTTGAATTATGGTTTATGCCCAGTAGTGGGATTGCTGGGTCACATGGTAGCTCTATTTTTAGTTTTTTAAGGAACCTCCATATTGTTCTTCATAGTGGCTGTACCAATTCACATTCCCACCAGCAGTGCAAGAGTGTTCCCTTTTCTCCACACCCTCTCCAGCATTTATTGTTTCTAGATTTTTTTGATGATGGCCATTCTGACTGGTGTGAGATGATATCTCATTGTAGTTTTGATTTGCATTTCTCTAATGATTAATGATGTTGAGCATTCTTTCATGTGTTTGTTGGCAGTCTGCATATCTTCTTTGGAGAAATGTCTATTTAGGTCTTCTACCCATTTTTGGATTGGATTGTTTGCTTTTTTGTTATTGAGCTGCATGAGCTGCTTATAAATTTTGGAGATTAATCCTTTGTCAGTTGTTCAATTGCAAATATTTTCTCCCATTCTGAGGGTTGTCTTTTGGTCTTGTTTATGGTTTCCTTTGCTGTGCAAAAGCTTTGAAGTTTCACTAGGTCCCATTTGTTTATTTTTGTTTTTATTTCCATTTCTCTAGGAGGTGGGTCAAAAAGGATCTTGCTGTGATTTATGTCATAGAGTGTTCTGCCTATGTTTTCCTCTAAGAGTTTGATAGTTTCTGGCCTTACATTTAGGTCTTTAATCCATTTTGAGCTTATTTTTGTGTATGGTGTTAGGGAGTGATCTAATCTCATACTCTTACATGTACCTGATTAGAAGAATCAACGCTGTGAAAATGACTCTACTACCCAAAGCAATCTACAGATTCAGTGCAATCCCTATCAAACTACCACTGGCATTTTTCACAGAACTAGAACAAAAAATTTCACAATTTGTATGGAAACACAAAAGACCCCGAATAGCCAAAGCAATCTTGAGAACGAAAAACGGAGCTGGAGGAATCAGGCTCCCTGACTTCAGACTATACTACAAAGCTACAGTAATGAAGATAGTATGGTACTGGCACAAAAACAGAAAGATAGATCAATGGAACAGGATAGAAAGCCCAGAGATAAACACATGCACGTATGGTCACCTTATCTTTGATAAAGGAGGCAGGAATGTACAGTGGAGAAAGGACAGCCTCTTCAATAAGTGGTGCTGGCAAAACTGGACAGGTACATGTAAAAGTATTAGGTTCTTTGTTTTAAATCACCATCCTTATTAATCTTGACAGGTCTCTACAAAACTACTCCAGGACTTTTGCTATTCCTTTAGGGTTGACTTATGCCATCATTCCATAAATGTTTCCTATAATAACACTCACTTTTTAAAAACAACATGAAAATTCAAGAGGTTGTTTTAAAAACTTGTAACATTAGCCACACATTAATATAAATCAATTCACATCCTTAGAGATTATAATTTTTAAAATACATTTAACAGACATAAAAATTACAGTTAACAGTAAATACACTTTCAAAACAAAAATGCATCACAGAAAAATTTATGAAAATGAAAAATAAGCATTTATGTTAGGTTCATTTGCAAGCAAATATTATCTTCAATGTCTGTCCAAAGGCGATCAATACCCATGGGAAACAGCACAACTGCAAAGTGAAATGGTACGATCACAGATTCTAGAGTCAGAAAAACTGATTTCAAATCCTGTTTTGCCAATTAGCAGTAACTGAGTGAACTCAACCTTGTTATTCCACATCTGTTTCTCATCTATAAAATATAATATAACCTTCCTCTCAGTACAGGGAGCTTTGGATACTTTTATTTATCCCACATTCTTACAACATTGCTTTTAGGCAGAAATTGTAGTTTCCGTTTTACATGGGGATCTCTGACTTCTCTATTTAAACAATAACCTCCCCTTACACTCCAGACTTCCTATCCCCCATTATCCATCTTCATTGTTCTCCATAGCACAGCTCACCATCTGATATACTATTTATGTTAACTGTCTGCATTTTGCCACTAGGAAGTAATCTCCTCGAGAGCAGGGATTTTGCTTTTTTCACTGCTGTACCTTCAGCACCTAGAAAAGTGTAGTCAATAGATAACTGTTGAATAAACTATGATACCACTCTTAAGCCAGGTTTCTCATATCACTTTTCTCTACTATTTATAATTTCTTTAAAAAATTATTTTATAGGCAAAAATATATTCTAAGTTATGACAAATCTATTTATTTTCATTTGTTATCTAATCGGTAAATGAGAGAACATTTTTGACTGGGGAAACTTCAGCAATGTGCTTGAAATTCCTCCTACACATATTTAAAACGCTATCTCTTATAAAGTGTCAAATCTATTCTTTCCAATTTATTTTAAATTGAGATTCAACATTAAAATATCAAGACATTAGATTGTGCATTCAATATAATCTTCGGGCATTATGTTGAATCTGTGGTGAAATTCTTCAAGATGGACCTCAAAATCCAAGTCAGCATGAATCTACAGGGCTAAAGAGTTTTCAGATCCAGTGTGCATATTATCCTGTACAAATTTATATATATATAAAAAAAGGAAAGCCATTTTTGTCCTATAAATCCATGTGGGAAAAAGAGATACAAAAATAGTGTTTTGTACAAAAACAGTCTTTTTTGTGTGTGGTTGACTAGGAATGACAGCTTTGGAAACAGCTGAGTCTGTCTCCTAGCTCTGCCACTTATTAGCTGTGTGACTTTTAATATAGTATTTAATCCCCCAAAGCCTCAGTTTCCATGGTTGTAAATGACAAGCCTTACCTTGTGAGGCTGTGAGGATGGACTGAGATCAGCAAGGGAAGTAACCAGTACAGTACCTTACATAATGGAGAAGCTCCATAAATCACCTCTTTCCCTCCATTCCTTTCACAATTAGGTAGTGGAATGATTGCAGAGGACTCAGTGTGAATCCACCTTCCTTCTTACCAGCTGCCTGACTTTGGGCTCGTTATACTCTCACTCTGCTTCCACTAATCCACCTGTATTAAGTTACTGGGGATCCTGCCAATCTCCTAGGTTTCTCGTGAGGGCTAAGTGAGATAATTCACATGCCGTGCTTAGCATTCTGTCCCAAACCTGTCAAGTGCTCAGGGAGAAAGTTCATTTTTAGTAGTAATAATAATATAAGTAAATGTAAGTAAAATGACACTACAGAACAGTCAGAAGAGCCAATTTCTCCCTAAACTTACTCTACTAGACACAAATTTAATGGAAAAGAAAAGAAAAATTCCACTCATAACGAAAGTCTCTCATTTACTAATTTGAGAGTGATATCATTGTTTTAGGAGATTCAGAAGATACTATGGTTGATGAGATTTGTACCTTTCTTCATTTTCCAAATTCTCAACACAGAATACATATGACCTCTACAACTGGAAAAGTAGTCACTTAAAACAACAACAACAACAAAGCATGAAGCAGCATAAAATATTCAGAAAAATGGTTGATAGTGATGCCTGATATGAACCACGTAATGTGCTGTGTTTTCTGGGTTGGAGCATTTCATGTTTTTTACATGATGCCATGTATAGCTGCTGGAAACACATGGCTGTCATCAAATAGCACATTGCACTCCTACAATTTGCACCTTTTTGAAAATTCTAAGCAACAGTTCCCAGGTTTACCTTTGGTATGGAGGCAATCCTTGAGGCATTTGTTAATAGCTGGGTGGCTTTCTTGTGGAGATTCAGGTTCTGCAGAGCAACTGCTAAATGAAAATGACGCTCATAGAGCTGGAAGAGAAAAGCGGTGTGAAAATACTCAGGTTTCTGTGCTTTTGTTTTGTTTTTTGAAGTAGCAAGCTTTTGGCTAAGCTTAAACTATAAAAAAGAAGTTCTTTCTGCCCTTTTACTAATGTCATCTGTGATGTAGGGGAAGTTGCCTCAGTCTCCGCAGTGCCACTGAGAACAGACCAGTCCAAAGACACATAAACCAAAGTAAGCTCATGAGTCTATGATGACAGGCATCTATAGATCCCTACACAATACAGCTCCAAACCCTCACTAGTCTAGGAGTTTAGTGGTTTGAAATGGCAGACACATTCTCTTGTAGTACAAACTAGCTTACAGTTCCCTCTTGAAAGTATGACAACACATTTCCTATAGGTTCCTGGATACTGTGAAAGTTTTTGTCCGTCAGTTTACATTCCTAACCATGTAAGAGCAAATCTCCTGGCCTTGTGAGTAAACAGATACATTAACAGCCAGAAGGACAGGCAGCAGAGGTAGAAAAATAACAGGGCTGATTCCAGCAGCCGTCTTCTACCATGATGTGCTAAACTACACAAAATTACACAGAAATTCATTCTTAAAATCTCAACCACTGTTATTTTCAATATTTTCCAATGCTGTAAGTTATGTGCCACAATTTTAAAGTCTTTAAATATATATCCATTTCCAGAAAAAGTATGTATTTCATTCTGACACTACTGATTTTAAATATGTTGTTATGTCTAAAAGAGGCACTGAGGCAGTCAAAGCACTGAACCAAACAAACCAGACACAGCTCAGTGTTCTGATTCAACAATAAAGTTGTTTTTTTTTTAAATATCTTTCTTTGGTCTAGGGTCTCCCTCTGTTATGTGAAATTGATGCAAGTCGAGATACAGTCCACCCTCTGAAACTGCAGGTTCCACATCCACAGATCTACACTGTATTTACAGCTATTTACATAGTATTTACATTGTATTAGGTAATATAAGTAATCTAGAGAAGATTTGAAATATATGGAAAGATGTGAATAGGTTATATGCAAATACTATGCCATTTTATTTAAGGGGCGGATTTGAGCATCCAAGGATTTTGGTACTGGCTGCGGAACCAACCCCTGTAGAAACCAAGGAAGGACTGAATACGTAAGTCAGAAGAGAGCCTAAGGCTTTTAGCTGACGCTACTGATTGTTCCAAAGCCACATGGAGACACATCAGAAAGAGGAGGGACCTGGATCTGGCTCAGACCTCCAGGCTCATCTTAGGGAGCTTCTCAGATGGGAGTCACTCAACCACTCTGTACTTCAATTTCCCCACCAATAAGATGAAATGAACCAGGACACACTCCTGAGGGCCTTCTCAATGCTAATATTCTGTGGTTTTCCGACTTTGCTGGTGCCTAAGTTCTGGGCAAGATTTCTGGGGCTTGACCCAGAAACACTCGGAGAAGCAATAATTCACTCTTCCTGTTGCCAAAAACAAACAATAAAATACCAGAAATGAGACAAAATACAACTTAAAAATGAGTAAGACAAAATAAAGTGTAGTTATATCTAATGCTACTTATACTTAGTATTTATAAGTTCATGGAGGTCACCAAATCTGTTTTTTCTCATTCATCACTCTCCTCCATTTCTTTGAAAGACTTAACCCTTTTTTATTCCTTGCTCATCTTTCAAGAAAGTCTCTACTGGGTGGGGTCTTAGCCCTACTCTCATTCTCTTCCCCCTTTATGACTGCTTCTCTCTGACTTTTCTTCCACTTCTCCCATCTTAACCCTGTATTTACCATAAAGGTCAGCTCTTTCTCCTTTGCTCTTCTGTCTGTATATTTACTTGCTTGCAAAAATCATACTTTCTCATCTGTTAACCTAATGTCTGAGTGACAGCTTAGCTTTTTGAGGTATCATGAAAGGCAACCATGACCTCTGAAAAATGTCCCTTATCACTGTGAGGAATAGAAAGACAGGTTGCAAGGAATTCTAAATCTGACTGGCAATTCAACAAACAGGGTTTTTTCAATAGTGATCAGGCCCAAGATGGTTTTGGTAGTATGGTCCAAAATACTTTTTATTTAAGCATAACAGTTGCCATTTTTATTGTTTTATAATATTTCCATCAGATATCATTGCCAATACATACTTGGAATAATATTTATGGAAACCAATTATTTACAAAGCATGTTGAATTGCACTGATTGAAACTACAGCTTCAGCACAGTTAAAAAAAAACTTCGAAATACATGCTACCTAATAAATTTAGATGGGTTTGTTATTCTTTCCTAAAAAATGAGACCAACAAAATTTATGGTATTTAATAAAAGTGAGGAATTCAAAACCTCGAATAATTTTTAGTAATTAATGGGTTAGAAGATGATTTATTAAAAATGTCTAAACCCAACTTAATGGTGGTAGGACTGGAAGAGACTTATTGAGGAAAATGCCTTGGGGCTAATTTCTGCTTTGTTCCAATGAGCTTTTGACAACCAATCATGGCTCATAAGCACGAAAACCTCATCTCTTGCTACTGAGCTCAGAATAAGTGGGTGGCTTTCTGAGGAGGATGAGTACCACTAAGATTCTAAGAGAAGACCTGGTTGGCAAAACGAAGTGTATCATCACAGAAGATACTCAGATACAGCCCTCGAAGTGCACATTCAACCACTTGGCATAGCTTTAATTCTACCTCTTCAATATTTTTAAGAGGAAGAAAATAAGTTAACTGGAAGAGTTATTCCAGCCTGAATATATGAATAAATGAAAATCATCTGGAGCCCGCCAGCCAAAAAAAACAGTGAGTGCTTGTAAAATCAACAACCTTAGCTGTTTCAGTCTCCACAGAAAAGACAACAGGATTGGATGAGATTTCCTTTCACACTCAGGTTTCAAGTCATGGTGATGAGCATGTTTCCAGAGACTGCCATGAAACAAGTTTTCATCACATGTTTCCTTCCCCCAATCTAAGGAATTGGGTTTTGAAGTATCACAATGAATTAAGAATCTTTTTACACATTGATTTCTTGCCTAAAATTCATACCATCTGGTTCCTAATTCTTCCCATTCTCAGTCAGAGAAACAGTATGCAAAAAACTCCACATTTGCCTCTGTGATCCCCACATTAAAATTTACATGTGTTTTATTTTATTTTTTGTGTCTCTCACATATATATACATATTTTTATACAGCAGGTTCTTATTAGTCATCTATTTCATACACATCAGTGTATACATGTCAATGCCAATCTCCCAATACATCACACCACCCTCCGCCCCCCCTGCCGCTTTCCGCCCTTGGCGTCCATAGCTTTGTTCTCTACATCTGTGTCTCAATTTCTGCCCTGCAAACCGGTTCATCTGTACCACTTTTCTAGGTTCCACGTATATGCATTAATATACGATATTTGTTTTCCTCTTTCTGACTTGCTTCACTCTATATGACAGTCTCTAGATCCATCCACATCTCAACAAATGACCCAATTTTGTTCCTTTTTACTGCTGAGTAATATTCCATTTTATATATGTATCACATCTTATCTGTCCATTCGTCTGTTGATGGGCATTTAGGTTGCTTCCATGACCTGGCTATTGTAAATAGTGCTGCAATGAATATTGGGGTGCATGTGTCTTTTTGAATTATGGTTTTCTCTGGGTATATGCCCAGTAGTGGGACTGCTGGATCATGTGGCAATTCTAGTTTTAGTTTTTTAAGGAACCTCCATACTGTTCTCCATAGTGGCTATATCAATTTATATTCCCACAAACAGTGCCAGAGGGTTCTCTTTTCTCCACAGCCTCTCCAGCATTTGTTGTTTGTAGATTTTCTGACGATGCCCATTCTAACTGGTGTGAGGTGATACTTGATTGTGGTTTTGATTTGCATTTCTCTAATAATTAGTGATGGTGAGTAGCTTTTCATGTGCTTCTTGGCCATCTGTATGTCTTCTTTGGAGAAATGTCTATTTAGGTCTTCTGCCCATTTTTTGATTGGGTTGTTTGTTTCTTTAATATTGAGCTGCATGAGCTGTTTATATATTTTGGAGATTAATCCTTTGTCTGTTGCTTCATTTGCAAATATTTTCTCCCATTCTGAGGGTTGTCTTTTTGTCTTGTTTATGGTTTCCTTTGCCGTGCAAAAGCTTTGAAGTTTCATTAGGTCCCATTTGTTTACGTTTGTTTTTATTTCCATTACTCTAGGAGGTGGATCAAAAAAGATCTTGCTGTGATTTTTGTCAAAGAGTGTTCTTCCTATGTTTTCCTCTAAGAGTTTTATACTGTCTGGTCTTACAATTAGGTCTCTAATCCAGTTTGAGTTTATTTTTGTGTATGCTGTTAGGGAGTGTTCTAATTTCATTCTTCTACATGTAGCTGTCCAGTTTTCCCAGCACCACTTGTTGAAGAGACTGTCTTTTCTCCATTGTATATCCTTGCCTCCTTTGTCATAGATAAGTTGCCCATAGGTGCGTGGGTTTATATCCGAGTTTTCTATTTTGTTCCATTGATCTATATTTCTGTTTCTGTGCCAGTACCATATTGTCTTGATTACTGTAGCTTTGTAGTATAGTCTGAATACAAGGAGTCTGATTCTCCAGTTCTGTTTTTTCCCTCAAGACTGCTTTGGCTATTCAGTGTCTTTTGTGTCTCCATACAAAACTGAAGATTTTTTCTTCTTGTTCTGTAAAAAATGCCATTGGTAATTTGATAGGGATTGCATTGAATCTGTAGATTGCTTTGGGTAGTACAATCATTTTCACAATATTGATTCTTCCAATCCAAGAACATGGCATATCTCTCCATCTGTTGGTATCATCTTTAATTTCTTTCATCAGTGTCTTATCGTTTTTTGCATAAAGGTCTTTTGTCTCCCTAGGTAGGTTTATTCCTAGGTATTTTATTCTTTTTCTTGCAATAGTAAATGTGAGTGTTTCCTTAATTTCTCTTTCAGATTCTTCATTATTAGTGTATAGGAATGCAAGAGATTTCTGTGCATTAATTTTGTATCCTGCAAGTTTACCAAATTCATTGATTAGCTCCAGTAGTTTTCTGGTGGCATCATTAGGATCCTCTATGTATAGTATCATGTCATCTGCAAACAGTGACAGTTTTACTTCTGCTTTTCCAATCTGTATTCCTTTTATCTCTTTTTCTTCTCTGATTGCCATAGCTAGGACTTCCAAAACTATGCTGAATAATAGTGGTGAGAGTGGACATCCTTGACTTGTTCCTGATCTTGGAGGAAATGCTTTCAGTTTTTCACCATTGAGAATGATGTTTGCTGTGGGTTTGTCATATATGATCTTTATTATGTTGAAGTAGGTTCCCTCTATGCCCACTTTCTGGAGAGTTTTTGTCATAAATCAGTGTTAAATTGTGTCAAAAGCTTTTTCTGCATCTATTGAGATGATCATATGGTTTTGCTTCTTCAATTTGTTAATATGGTGTATCACATTGATTGATTTGCATATATTGAAGAATCCTTGCATCTCTGGGATAAATCCCACTTGATCATGGTGTATGATCCTTTTAATGTGTTGTTGGATTCTGTTTGCTAGTATTTTGTTGAGGATTTTTGCATCTATATTCATGAGTTATATTGGTCTGTAATTTTCTTTTTTTTGTAGTATCTTTGCATGGTTTTGGTATCAGGGTGATTGTGGCCTCATGGAATGAGTTTGGGAGTTTTTCTTCCTCTGCAATTTTTTGGAAGAGTTTGAGAAGGATGGGTGTTAGCTCTTCTCTAAATGTGTGATAGAATTCACCTGTGAAGCCATCTGGTCTTGGACTTTTGTTTGTTGGAAGATTTTTAATCACAGCTTCAATTTCATTACTTGTGATTGGTCTGTTCATATTTTCTATTTCTTCCTTGTTCAGTCTTGGAAGGTTCTACCTTTCTAAGAATTTGTCCATTTCTTCCAGGTTGTCCATTTTATTGGCATAGAGTTGCTTGTAGTAGTCTCTTAGGATGCTTTGTATTTCTGTGGTGTCTGTTGTGACTTCTCCTTTTTCATTTCTAATTTTATTGATTTGAGTCCTCTTCCTCTTTTTCTTGATGAGTCTGGCTAATGGTTTATCAATTTTGTTTATCTTCTCAAAGAACCAGCTTTTAATTTTACTGATCTTTGTTACTGTTTTCTTTGTTTCTATTTCATTTATTTCTGCTCTGATCTTTATGATTTTTTGCCTTCTACTAACTTTCGGTTTTGTTTGTTCTTCTTTCTCCAGTTCCTTTAGGTGCAAGGATAGATTGTTTATTTGAGGTTTTTCTTGCTTCTTGAGGTAGGCTTGTATAGCGATAAACTTCCCTCTTAGAACTGCTTTTGCTGCATCCCATAGGTTTTGGATCGTCATGTTTTCATTGTCATTTCTCTCCAGGTATTTTTTGATTTCCTCTTTGATTTCTTTGGTGATCTCCTGGTTATTTAGTAACGTATTGTTTAGCCTCCATGTGTTTGTGTTTTTAATGTTTTTTTCCATGTAATTCATTTCTAATTTCATGGCATTGTGGTCAGAAAAGATGCTTGATATGATTTCAATTTTCTTAAATTTACTGAGGTTTGATTTGTGACCCAAGATGTGATCTGTCCTGGAGAATGTTCTGTGCTCACTTGAGAAGAAAGTGTAATCTGATGTTTTTGGATGGAATGTCCTATATCAATTAAATCTATCTGGTCTATTGTGTCATTTAAATCTTCTGTTTCCTTATTGATTTTCTGTTTGGGTGATCTGTCCATTGGTGTAAGTGAGGTGTTAAAGTCCTCCACTATTACTGTATTACTGTTGATTTCCACTTTTATAGCTGTTAGCTGTTGCCTTATGTATTGAGGTGCTCTTATGTTTGATTTATATATATTTATAATTATTATATCTTCTTCTTGGATTGATCCCTTGATCATTATGTAGTGTCCTTCCTTGTCTCTTGTAACATTCTTTATTTTAAAGTCTATTTTGTCTGATATGAGTATTGCTACTCCAGCTTTCTTTTGATTTCCATTTGCATGGAATATCTTTTTCCATCCCCTCACTTTCAGACTGTATGTGTCCCTAGGTCTGAAGTGGGTCTCTTGTAGACAGCATATATATGGGTCTTGTTTTTGTGTACATTCAGCGAGCCTGTGTCTTTTGGTTGGAGCATTTAATCCATTCACATTTAAGGTAATTATCTCTATGTATGTTCCTATGACCATTTGCTTAATTGTTTTGGGGTTGTTTTTGTAGGTCCTTTTCTTCTCTTGTGTTTCCCACTTAGAGAAGTTCCTTTAGTGTTTGTTGTAGAGCTGGTTTGGTGGTGCTGCATTCCCTTAGCTTTTGCTTGTCTGTAAAGCTTTTGATTTCTCCATGGAATCTGAATGAGATCATTGCCGGGTAGAGTAATCTTGCTTGTAGGTTCTTTCCTTTCATCACTTTAAGTATATCATGCCACTCCCTTCTGGCCTGTAGAGTTTCTGCTGAGAAATCAGCTGTTAACCTTATGGGAGTTCCCTTGTATGTTGTTTGTCATTTTTCCCTTGTTGCTTTCAATAATTTTTCCTTGTCTTTAATTTTTGCCAGTTTGATCACTATGTTTCTCGGTGAGTTTCTTCTTGGGTTTATCCTGTATCGTACTCTCTGCACTTCCTGGACTTGGGTGGCTATTTCCTTTCCCATGTTAGGGAAGTTTTCGACTATAATCTCTTCAAATATTTTCTCAGGTCCTTTCTCTCTCTCTTCTCCTTCTGGGACCCCTATAATGTGAATGTTGTTGCATTTAATGTTGTCCCAGAGTCCTCTTAGGCTGTCTTCATTTCTTTTCATTCTTTTTTCTTTATTCTGTTCTGCAGCAGTGAATTCCAACACTCTGTCTTCCAGGTCACCTACCCATTCTTCTGCCTCAGTTATTCTGCTATTGATTCCTTCTAGTGTAGTTTTCATTTCTGTTATTGTATTGTTCATCTCTGTTTGTTTGTTCTTTAATTCTTCTAGATTTTTGTTAAACATTTCTTGCATCTTCTCGATCTTTGCCTCTATTCTTTTTCTGAGGTCCTGGATCATCTTCACTATCATTATTCTGAATTCTTTTTCTGGACGATTGCCTATCTCCACTTCATTTAGTTATTTTTCCTGGGTTTTATCTTGTTCCTTCATCTGGTACATAGCCCTCTGCCTTTTCATCTTGTCTATCTTTCTGTGAATGTGGTTTTTGTTCCACAGGCTGAAGGATTATAGTTCTTCCTGCTTCTGCTGTCTGAAATTTACATGTATTTTAAATTCAGGTTCATATTTAAAAGGCTTTTCTCAAGGTTTAAAAGAATGAAATTCATTAATAAGGTGATACAGTTATTCTTAATTCTCCAGCTTCACTGACCATTGAAATTGCTTGGGGAGCTTTAAAAAATGTACAACCTAGGTCACACCCCCAGAGATTCTGATGTATAGCCAGGGCATCTGAACATTTACAAGCTCCCCAGGTGAGCCTAATGTTTAGCCCTTGTTGAGAAGCACTGCTCTGGAGGATTGGTGCTCTTAACAATACAAAGTTTATATGTTTATCAGCGTCATTAGGTTGCACACTCTTTGAGCAGAGTGGATAGATTTGGTTTTTCTGTCTACTACTTTGATTTCTATTTTGTTCTATTCTTTGCAAAGGTGAATCCAACAGAATGATGCTGCATAAATATCCTTTAAGGAGGCCGAATAATGGCACTGATCCAGTCTCACTAGTTTTTCTGAATCACAAACAAAGAAACCCTACTTTGTATCCACGACTGGGTACTTCTTAGGATAATAATAATAAACAACACTTAATAATGAAAATCGTAATACATAGTTTGCACTTTTCATTCTAGAAATTCAACTCTATTTTCAAGTATGATCTCATTACCACCCAAAATAATACTCTTTGGCAAGAAAGTTAAAAATCATCAGTAGGACTAAAGGAATGTCAGGGTTGTATATCTGCTATATTTCCACTTGGTTTAGAATGTCCAGTAGTTCAGTGTAATATTCAACAACCTAAAATTGGAAGGGAAAAAATTTAATAAATTGTCTAGCTTCGTCATATTAATTTCTATAGTTTGATTGCCATCCTTATAATTACCATGGCAGAGCCTTATTTTAAGAGCAATAAGAAGTTTTGGCTTCACCATTGAATCTTAATATGACTAGATCAGGGTTCCAAATGATATATTTCTGATATTAATGTACATGATTATTTTTCTTAAAAGAGATTGCAGTCTCTTGTAATGCATTACATTTTGAGATATTATAGACTAAAAGTACTTTTTCTGTTTTAAAAGTGGTTCCTACTCTGTATAAGACCTTCAGATCCTATTGCTGTCTCCAGCTTCCTACTGCTCCACTTAAAAGGTCAACACGTCTCCTTGTGTAGAAATGAAAGGACCCCCAACTTTTACTTACTCAAGCTAGTTGGCTTTGCCTCCTATGAACTTGTTCCAGCAGTTATGGAACAAGTATATAACTTGTATACCTTCAAGTTATACACTTGAAGCAACAGTTGCTTCCAGTTGCTTTCTTGGGAGAATGAGTTAAAGCTTCTGCTTGGATTGGAATCCTGGCAACACTACTTACAACCTGCAGGGTCTATAACCTCTCAGGTGCCTCAGTTTCTTTATCAGTACACAAATGATAAATACTAGCTACTTCACACAGGTAATTGAGTAAGTACTGTAAGTGTTAATTATCATCATTGTGCCCGGTTGCCTTTGCCATTGTTTTTCAGTTTTACTGTTTGCTTGTTTGTTTGTTTGGGGGGGTGGGGGGGTGGAGGTGAGGAACGTGCTATTTGCAACTCCATCTAGCTTACAACACAGCTATGGTAGGAGTAGCCATCCATCCTTTCTAATTTATTGGCCTCGCTGACTCAGGGACTGTGATTTCGGTGTGCCCTGGCTTGCCAAAGCAAAAGCAAGGTCCATGGGAATTCCTGGCACTCATTTCCCAGAGAATGTAGGTGACACTATGTGTACACTCAGTCTACACACCAGTAAACACGTGAGTCTGTGCATATAAAATTCAGCCTCTTCCCCCTAAGAAACAGCTAAGTAATAGGATCCCTCTCTCTCTCCCCTTCAAACACACACACCCCTTTTTTGGTGGGATACTGAAGAATAAATCTGAGAGTAAGCCTGAGGCTGGGAGGCCAATTGGAAAACTAGTAAAGTCATCTCTGGGAATTCAGGGAGATAGGGGTGCGGCTGCAGAGTTAAGTATAGAAACAAAAAATGACGCATTTATAGCAGCAAGAAGCTGAACAGTACATTTTACCTGTTTTTAATGCACTGGTGCTTCTAAAGTACACAGGACATTGGGAACAGGGCTATAATCTCCACAATCCACAGGGCAGAGAGGGCTTTATGGGAACTGCGACAGCCGAGCCCCGCCCAGCCTTAGCCCCTTGCAGCACCTGGGGGCCCTGCCTTCCCACCGCAGCCCCGCGGGTCCCGCACGGTTAACTTCGTCCAGGAGCGCTTGGGTTCCCTGACCAGGGCCCTGCAAAGTGCCACAGAGGCCGCGTGCTGCACCTGGGACTGCCTCGCCCAACGCTCCGAGACCGACGACCTGCTAGACAGGGACATCTGACCCCCTGGGGCCGGGCCTGAGGGTCGGCGACAGGCGAGAAGACTGAAGATGGGCATGGAAGGGAGTTGTCGTTACATCCCCCTCCTGGGCACCTTCATCAGCATCACAAAGGGACCCTGGGGACCTGGCTCACCTAGGGAGGGGCAGACCCTGAGAAGGGACAGCGCCCCTCTAGGAGGCCACCTAGACCCCAAAGGCAGGGCCTGCGGGGGGCCACCCTGAATTCTTTAAACAAAAACTCTTTCCTCTAAGCACATCTGGACCAACATTTCCATTTATTAGCCTACTGCTGCCCCCTGTTCTATTAATAATGAGACAAATCATTGTTGTTACCTTGCTAATTTTTCCTTTGCTACTCCTTTATATTCCAGGGCTAGTGTCCGGGAACTCCTCCTCCCAGCCTCCCTGCGGGGCCTCCAGGTGCAGCGCATCAGTGAAAGGCTTCTTCCTACATTGCTTCTCCCTCACCCGCCCCGCCCCCCTTACCGCCCCGCGCTGGTTGAGGACCACAGCCTCGCCCAGACCTTTGGGAACTTCTTTGAATGTCTCCTTTGTTTCCAGCCTGAACCCCGACTGATACGCATATTTGCCTGAAATTCTTCACTGTCGTTATACAGTCTAAAATTCACCTACAAGCACTAAGCTTTCTATTTAAAATACAGACGGCCTTTTTTACCCAAATCGGATACGTTCAATCACGTTTTTTTCTAAAAGGCTAAGAGAGCGGTTTCAGAGGGAAGCTGGTGTAGCGCAATCAGTGAACTTTGGTGGATAAGGTACTGGGGGCAGATAGCCCTGTTCAGCACGCCAAGCAGGAGATTATATTTGCTATGGATAGCATGGACCTCATAGGCACCAGAGGCCATGGAAAGGAATCCCAGGCTAAAAGAATCACTTTCCTACTTTACCAGGTCCCGGTGGTGTTTGGGTATCTGGCATAAAAAGTCAGGAAAACGAATCACAGGTTATGATACAAACACTAACATGATAATTACAATCAAAGATTTTGAGCCAAAATAATCATTAAAAAGTAACGTAAGACTTTACCAAAATCTGCAAACAGGGAGGGAAAACTTCATAATCTACAGTAAAATTTAGTAATGTCTGTTCCCACCTGCCCTTTCTGTATCTCATACACACACTATAGATGCCCCTTCAGGCCCTCTCTCTAGAACCTCACACTCCCCCCAAACTTTTCACCCCAACTCAGAGAGACCAGGGATTCTTTTGTTTTCTTAATCTTTGAAAATATTTGATCTGTTGGAACTAAAGAAGAAATGTTGGCTCTCATTATAATTCCTTGACAAACTTTTATCTAAACTGTCAGTAAATATGTCACTTTAGACAAAAAGAGAAAGGAAGACTGACTTTTTTTAATAAAACATGGGAGTTGATTGTCCTGTCTCCCTAATTTTCTATTTCTTCATGACTACTTGCTTTGCATGTTTTCTGAGATGCAAGACACATATTCCAACCTCCTTATTAGCATAAGAGCAGCTTTCTTTTCCATCTGAAGAATCACACAGTGTTTGATTTTTACACTCCGGAAAGCTAGAGATGACATGACCATCTTCAGTTCCTAAAAATAAGGAGATACATAAACACATAAGCAAAAACAGGAGACTACATTTATTTGCAGATATTTCACAAAGTTCTAGCAGAGACTGCAAATATAAAGACTTGTGGAATTATCAGTGACAGTGGCCCATGGGAACAAAATAGTTTTTAATCAAATTTTTAAAAATACATTCTAGAAAGAACTGACAGAGACTACAGGTCTCCTGACTTGGTGTAGAAGACTGATCACCCTCCCTTTGGACTGAATAAGCCCAGCATTACGGGACGATCCTAAGAGAAAGGTCAATACTAGATATTCTAGAAGAACACACCTTGCTGGATGTCCTGCCATTCTAGGCAGGTGAGGACAACAGGGTCAGAAAGCATCAGTGCAGTGTCTCAGGAGTTACCACTCCATTCCTAATTGAAATCCACATCAAGGAGTTCCTCTCTCCTCCACTTTCAGCTGCCTCACCCAGGGATCATTTTGGAGCACAGTATCATCACTGCTCCAAATTACTTTTTACTAAGCTAATTTTCCTCTGCTGGAATCTTCTTCCTAATTATTTAGCTTGAAAAAACTTACTGTATGCAATTTGTAAAATTCCTTATATGTACAGGACCAGGAAAAATAGAAAAATATACAGAGAAAGAGCAAGGTGAAGGGGAGAAGAGTAGGAAGGAGGGGGATAAAGAAAAAGAGAATGATGGTTTGCTGTGTTGCCTTTGTCTTCCACTAGTACACAGTGCTTGTCATCACCATGCCCAGAATACAACATGCATGAGAGAAAGAGAGAGGAGAGAGGGAGAATTACCCTTGAAGTAGTCATCTATTCACATAACCTCAACTATCATACTCTTAGGAAGGTCCCACAATGTTTATCTTCAGCCACAAGCTTTCTCCTAGTTCCATATCTCCACTTGTCTGTCTACTAGATTATTTCCACTTGGATGTCTTACTGTCACTTCAAAGTAACCATTTCTAAAATCATTTTAACTGGCTTCATCCCCAAACCAGCTCCCTTCCCCTGCATTTGCATTTCTATTAATGGCACCAAAACTTCCTCAAACACTCAGCCTAATCCCCAGTGCCAATGCTAACTCTCCCTCCCTCTTCTCACCTTTGTACCATCAATGTTTTTTTGTTTTTTTGGCTTAAAGATTTTTTCTTTTTGATGTGGACCATTTTTAAATGGTCCATTGAATTTGTTACAGTATTGCTTCTGTTTTATGTTTTGGTTTTTTGGCCACGAGGCATGTGGGATCGAACCCACACCCCCTGCATTGAAAGGTGAAGTCTTAGCCACTGGACCGCCAGGGAAGTCCCCTGTACCATCAATGTTTTGATCCTCCTGATATTATCTCTCTCCTCCATCCCTTGCTTCCCATTCTCAACCCTATCAAGCCTTATCACTTCATGGGCACCTGAAGTTCTAAAGATAAACAATAACTTCACAGTTCTTTTTTGAGCTTATCCTGATTGAGGATATTCTGAACTGAAAGGAAAAATTACTAAAGGGGATAAATTAATGGAGAAGTAAAAATTGTAATAATGATAATAATAACAGTTAATATTTCTTGAACACTATTTGTCAAGTACTTCTTAAAGGTCCTTTACATAGATTAACACATTTAAGAGTCACAATAAAAGTCTGTGAAATGGACACTATTTGTACCTTCCTTATAATAGGCAGAGAAACAAAGCAGTGACAGTGAAATTTGCATGGTGTACTGGAAGTCAGAGGACCTGGATTCAAGGTCTCAAAATCATTCTTTTTAAAATTTCCCCTTGGAAACAATCTTAAGATTCTACCTCACAGCTGAAATAAGAAATCTGGTATGAAAAAGAAAGGGAATCTTAGAATTCCCCAAATTCTATTCAATTCTCAAGGGGTTATCTGTAAAGAAACAATGATTCAGTCATTCAAAACATTCATTGAGCATCTACCAAGTACCACTGGAGATGGATGGTTGTTGCGTCATTTCATATAGATTTCTCGTTTATGTCAGCTCTTCCTTTATTACTGCTAAAGTCTTACCTGCGGCAGATAACAGACCAGAGGAAAGAAGAGCTAAGAAAAGGTAATGAATCTTCATAGTAAGGCAGCTCATAGACAACTAAGTGTCTCAAAAAACTAAACCAATAGAAATGGAGATGATTCTAGAATCAGTCTTCCTGTACTTAGAGACTTTCAAGCTTGAGCAGGAACTTGCATGTCTTGGTCTCTCTCAGATTTGCGGGGAAGCCAACTCCCCGCCACCTCTATGTACTTCCTATTTGTTTAGATCATACTATGACATGGGTAAGCCCTTATTACATCTTTAGAACACTTCTTGCTCATCTGCATCCCTCCACACTGTCTCGGTGACCCACCATCAGGGCTTAACTGTGGGGCCTCTTATCACTTAGCAGATCTCTATTTTGATGGACCCCTTCAAGGTGGCACCACCTTTCTGGACACCTATTCTACTCCCTCCACACAGGAGCAGTGCTTTCCCTTAGTCTACACATCTCCTTTCCCAGTCTGGATGTCATGTTCACAAAGGTCAAGGTTGCCTTGAATAGTCCCAAGGCCGAATCTTCATAGACCTTAACTTCCTCTCCTCCTAAATCCAACAAACATTGTCGAAGATTGTCATGGGGTTATGCTAATGTTTCATTTTCACTTGCTTTCCACCAGGCCCTGGCAGTGGCTTTCCTCTTAAGCGTGACACCCATGAGAAAAGGGATTGTATCTTCTGTGACCCCGTGCCTACACGGTATCCTACCACAGTAATGCTCATAGAAAATTTGTTGAACTGTTGAATTGACCTCCCCACTTTTTTTGTTACTCTTTTATTGAGTCCTCTCACCTCAATGAGACGTTCATATCAGAACTAAGACCAATCCCTCCCTTTTTCACACAGATTACTTAAAATCTTCCCCTTACTTCTTTCTTTCCTGAAAATATTGAGCCGTCACTTGTGTATTTCTTCATCTCACCTTCTATCCATTAGAATATCTCTTTTTACCTACACCCTTTCTTTTGTTTCAGATAAGATATCACTGCCTCCTTCAAAATCTGTCATCTTCCGAGGTTCTCTGTCCCGTCTTTTTCTACCATTTCCCTCAATCTTAAACTTCAAAATCCTTTACCCATTAGGTAGACTACAGATGCTTACAGATTGATATCATCTTGGATCACAATTGCTTTAAACATTCCTGAAAATAAATGAGGAATTTAAAGTTGGGCATAGTTAATGCAACCCTTAGCACAACATTAGAGTCTGTCTGACACAAGGAATTAATGATGAATCCTTCAAATAAGTTATGATTATATATATTTGTCTCATATATCCTTCAAAAAACAGAATTTAAGGCAGCTTATTGAATATACACATGAGGTGAAAAATGAGCAGATTATAACATTGGGTTGTATATCACAGAAACTCCTCTGAGAATTTAATACATTGTAGGCTTTCCACCTTGAAGAAAAAAAAAAGAAATGCATCCATGCACATACCCATAAAAGTCCATATACAATGTAAGAAGTTTTCACAGGCTCCCCCTACCTCGATCCAATGCCTTAAGAGTACATGATCCCAGGTTGATTTCTGCTGTAGAAGAAATCAGATAAAGGAAGAAATAAGAAATCTAAGAGATCAAAAATTTGGGTGATGCTGGGGAGTCAGAGCCCAGGCCAATAAGCTGGACAGCTAGGGATCATGAAACAGAACACTCAAAAAGACTGAAGGTCAAGGCATGACCATCATTTTGCCCCCAGGATACAAATTCACGCAACCCACTGTCACAGTGGAAAAATAACCCTAAAGGCCAAGGAGTCACAAAGCTCTCAAGAGTCACAAAGCTCTTGCACTCCCTCACCCCTGCCTTCTCCAAATAAACTGTACAATAGCCACAGGGCAACAATCACAAACCCTCCTTAATAGTTAGAGATCCTTACTATCCTATTCAAAATCCCCTGCTACTTCCTAAGGCATCAGCCAATTCCAGGGCAGGACCATTCTGAAGCCTTGAAGGCAGGATAAATAGACTGGGGTGAAAAGTGTTTTGGAAGTTCAGTAACAAAGACTAATGGTGGTTGGTGGGGAAGGTGGTAGTGCAGGGTTTAGAGCACAGATTCTAGAGCCATACTACTTGGATTTGAACCTTGAGTTCTCCAACCGTGTGACCTTGGGCAAGTCACTAACCTCTGCATGCTTCAGTTTCTTCGTCCCTAAAATGAGATTAATTAAGAGGGCATCCTGTGTTATTTGAATCTGTTTGGTTCCTGAATTAAGATAGAAAGGCAAACTCTAGCATCTATCTCATGGGGCTGTGATGTGCAGTAAACAGGTTAATACACACTTGATGTTATTTACACCTGGAACATATTAAGTGCTATGGAAGTGTTTGCTGTTATTCTTGGGCACTGTATTTTGCCCACTAGATGAGGTATCAGCCCTCCAACATGTATCGGTCCTCCAGTGTCTGTCTGGTGCCAGGGTATGGGAAGAGCTCACACTGTGCACATTCCCAGCTGGCTGTCTTACTACTATTAACTGGGTTATGCTCATTGGGTCTGTCTCTGGAAGACCACTAAAGAAGACAGAGAACACATTTATCCTTTAAGCAGAAGACAAATGACAGTTTCCAGATCTTTAATAGAGAAGCAAAGCAGTAAAAAGCCTCCAGTCTAGAAAGAAGAGGTTAAAAAAAACCCCAAAAAACTCCTGCTATACCCAAACAAATGAATGGCTCAGACAGGAAATCCCTTTGTGGGCAGGACCTATATCTATTCAATTCACCAGTGTATACCCAGAAGATAGCACAGGGGCTGCCTGACACAGAGAAAACACTCAACACATCAATGACTTAAGTCTCAGCAGTTTACTTCAATACTATGACTTAAGTCACAAAGAAGTGAGTAGGAACTTCAGGCTATCTTCCTGAGTTCTCCCAAGTCTAGCTCTCCTGCCAAGAGAAGGCAGTAAAGTGAAACCCACCTCTCTGCTCTCCTCACCCGCTGGCATCTCCTCTGAGGAACACTTATGAATGGCAGAGATTCTCTTCAAATACTCTGACCCCTTTCCTTGGAGCCTAACTTTCTAAGTTTCGTTTTCAAATTTAAAATATATTTTGATAATACATTTCAAAACGCTATAGCTCGTTCTTTTTTTTTTTTATGGGTTAAACTTTGTATTTATTTTAAATAACTTGGAGTGGGGAAGAAGGGACAAAGACAGGTGCCAAAATCTGTTCAGTGCGCTATAGCTCATTCTTATTCTCCGTGTGTCAACCATTTTTTCTTAGTCTTCCAACATTAGCAACATATAGTTAGTCCTTTTTTTTTGGCTCTACAATAACATGCCTAAAGTTAAAAAAAATGATAATCCATTCTTAATAATTTGTATGTATTTCTTGAGTCCTAAATGCCTAGGGACAGAAGTTGTTTTGAAATCTTAAAAATATATATATAAATATGCATGTGTGTACATATATATATATAATATATATATATATATAATTTTGATGTGTAGACATTGCAGAATTTTTTAATGAAAGGTTTGATGCCAAGATACAGACAAACCATCCAGCTTAGGTCAACCCTATAGAACAAGGCTTCTGTGAAACAATACAAGCCACCAATTTCAGGTGTTTTACTTTAGTTTCAAATCCTTAAATCAGATGACCCACATACATACATTTTTAAATTGAGGTTTCTGACCTAAGTAAAAATCCATCAAAAAGCAATTTTTATACTAAAGAGGAAATAGAAATATTCTGTATTAAATTTAGAACAGGGAACGTCAAGCCATTCTATATTTTAGCTCTGTACTATATTCAGGTTAGAGTGTAACAGATGAGAGAGGGAGAGGGGGGAAAAAAAAGGAAAATCTAAGAAAGTAGGTAGATGAAAATTCGGTATTCATCACATCCTGAAAGGACAAAAGTTGAGTGGATTCACCAGTATTACTTGAAGTCATCCCTACCTAACCTCAGAAAATCCAACCATTTTGAAATTATTTTTGTTTTTCTAATTTTAAACTGGAAATAAACAGGCTTTACAAAATTTGTAACATTGAGTGAAAAATAAACTTTAATACCATTGATTACAATATCTAAGTGGTTTCCATTTGGATTCCACAAAAAAATTTCTGAATCTTTTGACAAAGAAACAGCAAAAGAAATTCATCAATTTCCAAGCATGATGCCAATTGAAGTTCTGCCTGCACTCTTATAGCAATGTTTGAACTCTAATATCTTTTTCTACAGTCATTCTTCTGCTCCTTTTAGTATTATTCCAGATAAAGCATTTTTTCCCTCAAACTCATCAACATGGTACTGTAAATAAATTGTGACTCATTCATCAAAGGAAGCTATAGAGTAGCCAAAATTTATAAACTGGAGCTACATTTATTTTGATAGATAAATCTTAAACATAATGTGTTTAGCAAAAGCAATTTGCAAAAGGATACATACAGTATGATCCAATTATATGAAGCTTAAAAACTTTATATAAACTCTATGTTGCTTGTGGGCATGTATAAATGTAATAAATAGAAAAGCGTGATAGATAGCTTAGGATAGTAGTTTTCTCTTGTGAAGGATATATAAGGGACTTGCTGACTGAAATATTTTATTCCTTAAAAAAACTATCTGAAACAACTTTGGCAAAATATTAAGATTTATCTAAGTTGTATGAGGAATATAGACCTTCTCTAAACTCTTCTATTTGCTTGATATAATTTATAATTTTAAGGAAAAAATAAAGTAAATAAGTTAATTTCTCTGGTCAGATAGCTAGAAAAACAATAATAAAATACCTTCAGAGAAAGAAGAAAAAGGAATTCATAAAGTTAAATTAAAAAGAATGCAACAGAAAACATAAAGGAGTAAAATTGATCAATAAAATCAAACATAGCACTTTGAAAAGTCCCATAAAATAGATAACAGCTTTGAATCTTTTGTTTAGAATAAATGAGAAAAAATAAACACCATTCATAATGAGAAAAGAGATATGTCTACAAATACAGAGGAGATTGTTTATACTATAAAAGGATACTGATTTTCTAATACCAATTAATTTTAAAATATAGATGAAATTATTTTCTCCTAAAAATATAGATTATCAAACTAAACCAGAGAGAAGAAACAAGTGTGACTATAGCAATAACTGTAAAAATAATTGCAAGAGTTGTCAAAGCTCTATCCTAAAAATAGGCTCTACTCCCAAGTGGTTTTATAAGTTTTACTAAATCTATAAAAGGCAGGTAATTACTATGTTATATAAACTCTTTCAGAGCATAGAAAGCATGAAAATCTTCCCATATCATTCTATAAGAACAGCTTACCTTTGTATCAAAAATAAATAAGGATGGCTCAAAAATAGAAAGCTATAAATAATCTCATTTATCTCATTTTAAAACACTGATGTAACAATCCTAAATAAAATATTATCTAACAGAATCCAACAGGTTTTTTTTAAAGTAATATGTCAGAACTATCAGGGACATTAGTCATTCTTCTGGGCTACCCGGTATCTGACAACCTGTCCTTTGTTTAGGGAATTCCCAATATCCTATCAAAGAGGCTTCCCATGCCACATATTTTCTTTCCCAGCTTCCCTCAAAGCTAAAGCAAGAAGTACATGACCTAAGCTTTGCTCACCAGATAGCACCACTCCAGACTTTGAGTTGAAAGCAACTGACATGAAGAAGCAGAGACTGCTCAGAATCCATCTGTTGGGCAGTAGAGGCTACATCCAAGCACAAGGATGGTGGGGACAAAGGAAGTATCTGCTGACCAGCTTAAGTGATAAAAATTGTGGTATCTGTGCTCTGCAGTTTCTGCAGTGTATCTTTGCTGGACCACTTCTATGAAATAATGTGAGGCTTTGTTCTGGACCATGTAGCCTGATTCTTTTGACTTCTCAGAGACTCCAGGATAAATTGCTTTTCTGCTTAACTTAGCATGACTTGCTTTTGTTGCTTGCAAATAAAAACAGGGACTAATTTTTTGACAAAGTAGAGTTTATAGCAGTAATGCAAGGATAATTTAACATTAATATATCTATATGATTCACTACACAAACAGATTGAAAAAAGAAAAGCCATCAATTTTATAGCCCAAGACTGATGACGTTCAACATCTCTTACTGACTAAAAATAATACAAAATAAAATCTTATCAAGCTAGGAATAGTTGGAAATTTTCTTAATTCATAAAGGATATCTACCAGAAACAGAGAACAAATGTCATACCAAATTTTCTTAATTCATAAAGGATATCTACCAGAAACAGAGAACAAATATCATACCAAAGTGGAACACATTGGAAGTAATTCCACTTGAAGTCATGAACAAGACAAAGATGTCCACTCTTACCAGGACTATTCAGCCATGTACCTGAGATCCTGCCCAATGCAATTAGATAATTAGATAAATTAGATAAATAATAGAAAAGGATCAAATTTTCATTATTTACAAAGAAATACAGTTGCTTACCTAGAAAATCAAGAGAAACCAACTGAAAAATTGTTAGTTTTTAAGGAGGTTTAGTAACATAGGCAGATATAAGATAGGTGTATAAAAACATCGATAACATTGTGATATACTAATAATAATCCATTATTTTAATATAGTAAAAAAACCCTACCATTTATAATAGCCAAAGAAATATAAAATATATAGGAAGACACCTATCAAAAATGCTCAAAAAGTAAATGAAGTACACAAAACTCAACTGAAGGACATAAAATTTTATTTTAATAAATTCAGAGGCCCACATTGTTCTTGAATGGTTTTCTCCAAGGGAATTATTATTAATTTAATTAATATAATTTTATTCAAAATCCCAACAGGATTTTTGTTGAGTATGTAACTTAACAAGCTGATTCTAAAGTTCACCTGCAAGAAAAAATACTCAACTGTATCAAAAAATGTTCGAAAATAAAAAGAATAAGAGAGGAGCTGCCCTAACATGTATTCAAATATGCTATGGAGCCCCAATAATAAAAACAGAGTGGAATTGGCATTGAGATATACAAACACAGATCAATGAACCAGACTAGAAAGTCCAGAAATTGCTCTTCAGATGCTCCATGGTATTCCATGGTATTCCATTTCCATAATGGAATACTTGATGAGGTTGATGTTTAATATCTGTGTGGAAATGATGAACTTTCCTAAATATAATAACTGGCTATACCTTAAAGTAGCAGAGAATTCAATCTCTTCTCCCTACCAAACATAAAATTAAACATCTAAGCACAAAAGAATTTGAGAACGAAGAAAAGTTTCAAAATCTTGGTAAGGGAAAGGTCCTGCTAAGCAAGACACAAAACCCAGAAACGATAAAGAAAAAGTCTAATAAATTGGACAACACCAAAACATAAACTTTTATATGGTACAAGGTACAAAGTTGGTTTTTTTTGTGGTACACGGGCCTCTCACTGTTGTGGCCTCTCCCGTTGCGGAGCACAGGCTCCGGACGCGCAGGCTCAGCGGCCATGGCTCACGGGCCCAGCCGCTCCGCAGCATGTGGGATCTTCCTGGACTGGGGCACGAACCCGTGTCCCCTGCATCGGCAGGCGGACTCTCAACCACTGCGCCACCAGGGAAGCCCAAGGTACGAAGTTTTTAAAAGGGGAGAGTGAGGACAGAGTATCATTATCTCACACTTGGCAGGCACTTAGTGAAAAGATTGTTGATATGATGATTTTGTGTGTATTTATATTTTTACGTTAGGAGTTTAAATAAGCTCAATGTAGCTGTCTGCCAAACTAGAAACAGTATCTGTAAGTTTAAGAGCTATGTCCTCTACTTATCTTGTATGGTCCAGAGTTTACTAAGATATAAGAGTTTAAATGCCTGATGAATAAACACACCTTTATAACCACAACCCTGCAGTTTCAAATGGATGCACAACATCATTAAATAACATCGTTATTAAACTTGTTTATGTTTAGAAGCAAAAGGCTGATGACACCACCTTCCTTGAGGAGAGATGAGGCTTCTTCATCTTTTTCAGTGGCAGAATCCTTCTAACACATAGAATTTAGTAAGTTTTTTTATAGTCCAGACAGCTTCTTCCATAATACACACCTCTCCCCATGTTGCTATATGCTTGGCGTTGCTCATCTTCCACTTCCTCAAGTGAAAAGGAGGAAAATGAGTTTCTTTATAAATATTCTGATAGTGATTTTAAAATACAAAAGACTAATGGGAAGAGTGCCAAAATTGAATTAAATCGTAAGATTTATCAAGATGAAAAACTTCCATTCAGATTTAAATGATTTTAGGGGTTCTGGAATCTGCTGTACGTAGGAAATCAGTTCAGTTATCAGACTAGAAAATATATGTGAAAAAATTCTTATCAAAACCTTATTATATTTCCTTAAATGTACTTTTAAAAGTTATACCTGGGACAAACTGCCATTTTGTATCTCCAATGTCTTTCAAAATCCATCTATCACAAAGGACAGACTGAAAAAATTTAGGAAAGATGCATTGATAAAGGAAATGTTAAATAAGCCAATTTAACCATTATATGGTATTTTAAAGTAAATATATAATGGAAAGAAAGAGGAGAACTAGATGGAAGGGAAAGTGAAAAAAAGAAAGAATTGCTGTTTCTGTATGGGGGAAAAAATTAGGTATAGGAATTCAAGTGGAGAAGGATGACCCAGGCAGGTCTGGGAGAACATTATGCTAGCAAGACACCTTCCACAGAATGCGAATTCTATGAATGTTAAAGAGGAAGAAGCCAGGGAGAAGGAGATGGAAGATGAGAGAACTGTCATTGAGAGGAAAATGTCCTACGCTGAAGTATTTGTATCCACTGTTGTTAGCTGTAGTTAAAATACCAAGGTCAGAAAAACCAAAGCTTAGAATAAAAATGATTGAGATCTGTTAAAAGCTAGAGGGCAACTTACCTAAGTATACCTAGATGTTTATCTTTCTTTAAACCTTGATATTTAATGGAAGTTGTCAAGAGAAAGCAGAGTGCCATTGAACTAGGGACAAGGCAGATATGGGTTACAGGCTTGATTCTGTCTCTTATTAGTTCTGTCTCCTTGGATAAGCCATGAAAACTCTCTCATTTCCAAATGCTGCCACTGATAGTTTGTTTCTCATTGGATGGTTCAGAGTATATAAATCTAAAATCTAAAATTATATGATTCCAAGTTTATGGATTTGTTATTTTAATGGAGATAGATATATAATTCTGTGAGTACACATATACAGGAATGATATTTTAAATATTTCAACTAATGCAACATCAATTAACCATGACAGAAGCTGGTTGCACACAACCACTATGGTCATACCAATATATGCCTCCTGGATATCAGCTTTGCAAGGAAAATAAGATATAAATAGATAGGTAATAGATAGATGGATAAATAGATTGATTGATTTTAGTGTAAAGATGGCTACTCGTATTTTCAGTGAACCCAATCTATATTCACACCATAAAAACGCAATCCGTGTGCTACTGTTCACCTGATGTAACGTTTCTGCACTGTAGACTGGTGAGTAGGAGAAACACAAAACTTCCAGGAAGGAAGAAAGGAAGAAAAGGAGGAAGAAGAGAGGAAGGGAGGGAGAAGTAACTGCATTTTAGGATTGTGATTCCTACATGTAGCAGAGTTTCTGGTTAGACTATAGCCAGAACTTGGAATTGCTTGGCAAGTAAATACTTATTTTCATCCTCTGATTTACATAGGAGTGAAGGAGGCTCTTGGGGGAAAAAATTTCAAACCACAAGTCAAATTCAGCTGTACAGAGTTCAAAGACTCATCATTATCAAGGCAAGTCAAGTCAAGTTAAGTCACTCATCTGATGAACCAGAACCAGAAGCAGGGAAGTTAAGAGAATCCAGGTGAGTCCCTGAGAGAGAATTCACCCCTAGAGAAGGAAGAGTCTGGCGTGGGGCACAGAAGAAAGGAGAGGTTCTGATGCAGTCAGCAGTTGGGTGCAGCTGCAAGGCATTTGTCTTGGAGGTAAGAACATGGCCCCTGGACCCTCCTGATAGCAGCTTCTGAACTGCCTGTGGCATCACCTCCTGTGTGACCTTGGCAACTCCTCAGCATCTCTAGACTTCGGTGTCTTTATCTGTGAAATGGGGAGGATGATGGTAGTAGTCCCTGTACCATCCTTCATAGGGTCGCTGTGAGGATAGATTGAGGAATTGCATGTAAAGCCCTTAGAGAGAACTTAACACGTATTAACTGTTGTTACCCTGGAAGCTCAGGTGTGTTTGGAAGAGAAAACAGTTTTCTGAGTGCAACCTGAAAAACCTAACAATGATAACAGCAATAACAGCAACAGCTATGACAACAGCCTCACTAGATTTTGTATCATTTAGGGAACCTGCTCGGGGTGCCCCACCTCCACTCCATCCAGTCCTGTCTGTCCTCATAGGAAAGCATTTTTCTTTTCCCATCCAAGAGAGTAGCTTGGGCTTGGGGTTGGAGAATTTGGAGCTTCCCTCACTGTGGATGAGAATATGAAGCCTTTGATTTGAAAACTGAGACGCCCCCAGAGCTGGATTGTCTGAGGGAAAAGAGCTCCTAGCATTGAAGCAGGTACAAACAACCTACCTAAGAGAGACAGAGAGCACTAAGGGAGCCGAAAGGGACACTTGTTCCCCATACCCATCAACACGTCAACATTTCCAATTAAAAAGAACAAACTGTTAGGAGAGAAGAACATCTTTATAGTGATTTAAAGCTGCTACCTATCACCCTTTAGAACAGGTTGAAGAACTGGCTTGGGGTTGATGTCAGGGTTGAAGAAATAAGAACCACCTGCAGAACAATTGAGGCTGCCTGGCAGTGCCCAGAGTCCAAGTCCAAGTCCAAGTCCAAGTCCAAGTCCAGGGTGGATTAAGTCTAGAAGTTAGAAGATGGAACTAGGGTCAAGGTCATGTAGAATCAGGTGTCAGATCATCATCCAGAAACCACACAGGAGGTAGCTGACCAACCCTAGGTGCACCTGGCCTGCTGGCTCCCCAAAGGGGAGCCAATAAAATACCAGCCCTCTAAGAAGGGTCCATTTCATGACATAGGGCTTAGTTTGCCCTGGAGGGTTGGGAAGAGGAAAGGAGCTTGCAGGAGGTCACTTTTAAAAGATTAGAGAAATAAATTGCTTAAATTATTAGTTCAGAGGTTGATTATTTTAAGGTTTTTTCCAATGTCATGCATTGATATAAAAAATAATGCTAATTATAGCCAAAGCCACTGCTTTAAATTATTAAAAATGTCATAAGCAAGTTCTCAAAATTAATTAGTCAACTAGAAACATGTGCATGCTTTTATCGAGTTATGTATGCAGTTTGGGGTGAGGATGTGGGACCATAGATATATAATCATGAAAACATTTTTGTATGAAAGGATTCACTTTTGTTTTTGAAATGTAAAAATAGCATCTTTATTATTTCTAGTCTACTCTGTATCCTTATGTGATAATGAGTTTTCATATAAAAGCAGTTACTATGGTGGCCCCTCCCTTTTCTGTAGATGAAACATGAGTATTAATGTTTCAGATCCATTGTTTTCAACTCTGTTCCTTCTATGTGTCTTCCCCATTAATATTACAACATTAAGGTGATCCACAACACACTTAAACTCTTTGCTCTGACTATCAAAATGACTGAGCCACCCTGTCCTATAAATAATAAGGTTCCAACATTTACAGATTACTCCTGTTAACTAAAAAGTGGTTAAAGTGAAAATTACCCAGTCCTGGCAGACGTTCATGTGACCTAAGGTCTGCATTTTTTCTTGGGATTTATAACCTTGATAGTTAATTTTGCGGGCCCCTTTTAGTAATTTAGTGCAAATTGACATTTAAGCAGCTTTTCAAAGCTCTTGTATAAAAATGTTAAAACAGCCTGGGTTTTTTTTTCCTATTAACATCGCCTATTATTTATTATTGTAGTCAGAGAATTGAATCATCAATTTTCCCCTTTCAACATTTTCTTAGGAATTGGAGGCGGTGGAGAAGATAGAACATCCTCAGTCAATTTTATTTCCTTCTTCAAAAAGAAAAAAATAAGCTACTTAGATTAACATTTAAAATTTGTGTACAGCAAAAGACACTACAAAATGAAGATAAACCACCAACTGAGAGTTATGATGCATTAACAATAAAGGGTTGCCTACCATAAGAAAGACAAGAGATAATAAGTGTTGGGGAGGATGTGGACAAAAGGGAACCCTTGTGCACTGTTTGTGGGAATGGAAATTGGTGCAGCCACTATGGAGAACAGTATGGAGGTTGCAAACAAAAGTTCTTAAAAATCTATCATATGATCCAGCAGTCCCACTCTGGGTATTTATCTGAAGGAATCAGAACACAAATTCAAAAAGATATCTGCACCCCCATATTCATAACAGCATTATTTACAGTAGCCAAGACATGGAAACAACCTAAGTGTCCATTGATGGATGAATGGATAAAGAAAATATGATATATATGTGATATATACACATATACATATACAATAGAATACTATTCAGCCATAAAAAAGATTGTGACAACATGGATGGACCTTGAGGCCATTGAGCTAAGTAAGTCAGAGAAAGACAAATACTGTATGATCTCACTTATATACGGAATCTAAAAAAAAAGATCAGATTTGTGGTTACCAGAGGCAGGGGGAGGGGGATGAGGGAATTGGATGAAGGTGGTCAAGAGATACAAACTGCCAGTTATGAAATAAATAAGTACCGAATGTAATGTACAACATGATGACTACAGTTAACACTTCTATATGGTATATTTGAAAGTTGCCAAGAGAATAAATTCAATAGTTCTCAATGCAAGGAAAAAAATATTTTTCTTTCTCCTTTTTTATATCTACATGAGGTGATGGATGTTAATTAAATTTACTGTGGCAACCATTTCACAATATATATGTCAAGTCATTATGCCATACATCTTAAACTCATACAGTGTTGTATGTCAATTATATCTCAATAAAACTGAAACAATAACAAAGGGTTAGTCCAGAATATATATATTTGTAGAACTACAAATATTTAGAAAAAAATAAACAATCCAACAGGAAAATGGGAAGGAATAGACAGTAGCAATTTTAAAAAGAGAGAGAAGGGTCATATAAAAAGATGCTCACCTACTAGTCATTAAAGAAAGTCAAATTAACACAATGAAATGCCATTTTATGGTCATTACGACTGGCAAAAACTTAAAAGTCTGAGAGAGGAAGGTGGTGGTTTGAACTGGTCTCTGTGCTCTCATATTCACTGGCCCTCACCTCAATCTAACTGCCACACCACTTTCCAGCCAAATGGCTCCTGGGCTTTGAGGGTGTGGGCAGGCTGCAGCTCTGGCCAGTCCTGAAAGAGAGAGATGAACCCAAGGAACAGCTGGGGACCAGTAGCGAAAAGGCTTAGGAGGAAGAGCAGAACAGGCTGAGTATTCTAGAGAAAGCTTGGCAAGTGGAGATCCTTGGTCCCCTGGGTGAAGGCTGCTGTTCCCTCTGTCCCCTGAGGAACTACAGAGGAGCCAGGCAATCTTCCCTGTCCTGAAAGATGGGAGAATGACACTCTTTGCTAGCATTTTGCTTCTTTTAGGAAGACTGTATTTTATTTTTCTTGAACTCCAAGAACACAGAGTTTAGTTAACTTGAAGGGATGCACATTTATTACAAAAGGCCACACAGGAACACCACAGAAGGACTCAGTTTCAACAGCATAGAACTCAATCTCCTTAGAAAGAAAAGAATACGGTCTGGTTGATGAAGAGTGGGGAAGTAGGAAGGAACTTGCTATGCATCATTCCCACTCTCTGTCGTCATGTACAAAACATCATCAAGGCTGCAACATCAGTCTTTCATTATAAGGTGAGGTCCTTACTTCCCCATCAGCATCATTATTCAGGAAAATGGTCTCTCTTGAAATCTGAAATTGCTTGGGTGAAAAATATACCCACAAATTTGGGATAAGGCCAGGCTATTACTTGTTTAATATATCAAGCTGAGAAAGATGAGTTAGTTCTTGAAGGAAACAGCTTTAAACTTGTGTTGAAGCTGCTTCCATTTAAAAAAACATGCTAGTTAAAAACAAGGGTATCAGAAAGGTTTTGGATGGTATCTGTCTCTGATAAAGGAACAGTTCAGTGGGCAGATGAACAATATCTGGGAGTTGCCGAGCTACAGAAACAATGAAATGCTGAACGACACTCACTACCTGTTTGTGATATTTAAAGAGCACAATTGAAATCATCTATTGAAAAACAGGTGGGAGGGTAAAACAAAGGCATTTTGAGATATTTAAAATCTTTTCTAAGTAATTCTTGCATCAAAGGAGAACTCACATCTAAAATTACTGATAAAATGAACATCAGTGAGTGTACAGCACTTCTCCTGTATGGCATGCAGCCAAAGCAATAATCAGCAGAAGTGTACATTCTTAAGTACATTTACTAGAAAACAAGAAAGACAGAAAATAAATGCATTATACTTTTAACTCTCAATGATAGAAAAAGAACCAAACAACACAAAAAATATTAGGAAGGAATTTAAAAAGATAAAGACAGAAATAAATTATATAGAAAATAACCCCCAAAGGCAGATTAGATTAATTAAAATAAAGTTAGTTCTTGAAAAGCCCAGTAAAATTCATAAGCCTCTGGTAATTCTGATGACAGAGAGGAAGAGAGAAATAAGAACAGAAATAAGAATTAAAACATAGTCAAAGATAAAGATAATAATTGCAAAATCAAGAGAATTTTATCTAATACTTACACCAATAAATTTAAAATTTTAGAGGAAAGAATTGTTCAGGACATATAGACTACTAGAATAATATCAGAAAAGATGTAAAACTGGATAAACAGCCCTAGAAAAAAAATTGAAAACATAATTTTAAAAAATCTACAATTTAAAAAATCCATTGGTCCCAGACTGTTTTATGGGTGAGTTCTACAAAACCTTGAAATAATGGATTGTTTTTTCATGTTTTATTTAAATTGTTTCAGTGTATAGAATAAATATAAAATTCCTTTTTTTGTTCTATAAAGCTAGTTTAACACCAAATTGAGCAAAAACTGCCCCAAATAGCCTTTTCACATAAAATTATAAAAGTAAAAATCTTTTAAAAAATTATAAATCAAAACTAGTAGCATATTACAAGAAGAATATATCATGACCAGGTAGGACTTTTTATAAGAACAAAAGTGTGGTTAAATGGTTAAACAATGGGATATGTATTAATTCCTTGTATACATAGAAAAACAGAGAAATTCTATATGATCTTGCAATTGATGTTGAAAAAAGGAGTTAAAAAACCCCAATCCTACTCCTGAAATAAATTTAGTAATCTAGGAATAGGATGAGAATTGGATGCTCTGGAAGAAATTAATGTGAATTTTGTTCCCACTCCTTTAGACTGGTTAGCTAGGAATAAAAGAAAGTGTTACCCCTTCCCAACAGGACAACCAAGCTATGGTCTATGTTCTCCCTAACCCTAGCATGGATGGAGCTTTTGTGTTTCCAGGCTAGTGAATGAGAAGTTAACACTCAAGTACTGGCTGCCCTAGATATAATCAATCAGTCTCTATGATTAGAAGATCTGGTTTCCCACCAGCCACCCCCCCGCCAGGGTATTTAAACTAAACTATCTAAGAGAAGGGCTTTGACTTGGTGGAATTTGAAAGGAATAACAGCTCGACTGAGAACTCAAGCAAGGAAAACACTGCAGTTTTCAGAGAGGTAGTGACTTAAAGGGTGTGGAATGACCTGAGCCAACTGGTATGTTGCTCTGGTTCGGATTTGGCAGGGATCCTATTGCTGGAGGAATAAATGTAGACACTGAGCCAGCAGGGCTGAGACCCCAGATGCCTGTTGAGGTCCTTTGTGCTCTGCAGCATACCGTGCATGCTCATGTGTGCTTGTGTATGCATGTGTGTCCTTTGGGTATGCATGTGTGTGCACACACATTTATGTGTATGTACACAGCTGTGTGTGATATTCTGGATTTCGCTTATCAGTTATCACAGTGAATATATAATATTTGCAAAAATATTTTAAAACTATGAGAACAGGAGAATTTTGTCAGGTGGCCAAATATAAGAGCAAGATGTCAATGTGAATTGCTTTTCTGCATACCAGCATTAACAAATCTGCAAAGTAATGGGGAAAATATTCACTCACACTGGCAACAAAACTTATAAAACATCTTGAAATAAACATCACAAGAAATATGTTAAACCTATGAGAAAAAAATCATAAAACTTTATTGAAGGAAATGTATAAACACTTGATTAAGTGAAATGACATACTATGCTTCTGGATATACTGTTTTTCTAGTTGTGTAAGTAGGGTAAATTATTTAACCTTTCTGTGTCTTCTCTCCCTTGTTGGTAAGATGGAAATGAAAACAGTATCTACTTCACTGGGTTGTTATGAGAATTAAACGAATTAATTTGTGTAAACTATAATATAATCATTATCATTATTAATAAAAAATATGTCCATTCTCAAATTCTATAATTTCAATGCAGTTCTAAATAAAATCCCAAAAAGACTTTTATGAAGCTTGAAAAAGATAACTCTTATTCATCTACATATATATAAATGTTAAAATTATCTATGGACATTATGAAAACTTATGAATATGATGGGTAAGTTGCCATGCTGGATTTCAAAGCACACGTTGGAGAACTTCAGTAATTAAAACACTGTAGTATTTCTTAAAATAATAGACAAGTCTTTCAAGGAATAAATAATAGAATAAAATAAAGGACATAAATGGACTCCTATATCTGTATAGTGGGATATGATGTAAGATAAATGTAACATTTGAAATCCACGGGAAATAATCGATTATTCAAAGAATTTTGTTGGAACTAATAACTATCCATTATATCTTTACCCAACACCAAACACAAAAATAATTCCAGATGTAGTCGCAATTTAAATGAAAAACTACAACTACAAAAGTATTAGAAGAAAATATGAGAATGAGTGTCCAACTTTAAGGAGGCATTGCCAAGTATATTAATCAGGGTTCAGTTGAACATAACAGAAATTATTCTATCTGGCTTAAGTAGAAAAAAATTAAATACAGAGAACCTAAAGCTTTGAAAATTATTAGAAGGGATTTGTGGAGCAAGATCTAAGTAGAACTTTCAAAAAGATTTCTAGAACATCACTGCAGATTTGGCCCACCAAAATTATCAATAACTAACTCTGCTGTGATCAGAAAACTCCATGATCAGAAAGTGGGTGAATCGGCTAACTTTAAGACAACTCTATAGATAAAGAAGATGTGGTACATATATACAATGGAATATTACTCAGCCATTAAAAGAATGAAATAATGCCATTTGCAGCAACATGGATGGACCTAGAGATTATCATACTAAGTGAAGTAAGTCAGAGAAAGACAAATATCATATGATATCACTTAAGTCTAAAAAAATGATAAAAATGAACTTATTTACAAAACAGAAACAAACTCACAGACTTAGAGAACAAACTTATGGTTACCAGGGGGGAAGGGTAGATGAGAGGGATAGATTGGGAGGTTGGGACTGACATGTACACACTGCTATATTTAAAATAGACTGCCAAAAAGGATCACTGTATAGCACAGGGAACTCTGCTCAATGCTCTGTAATAACCTAAATGGGAAAAGAATTTGAAAAAAAATTGATACATGTATATGTATAACTGAATCACTTTGCTATACACCTGAAATTAATACAACATTGTTAATCAACTATACTCCAATATAAAATTAAAATTTTTAAAAAAGGACCACTCCACCTCAGCCTTTCCCATACAAGCTAACTGAACCCATCACCCCATCCACCTTGTTTCTTGATATTCATGAAAGTAAAAACCAGGAATTGGGGTTTCTACTACTGTTGTCTCTGAAAACCAAGTGCCCCTTCCACAATGCCCACCTGTGGAACCAGCTAGAATAGCACAGGCGTGGATCCACCTCACTTCCATCTTCTAAATCTTGGGGAGAAGGTGCTTGTCTGCTAGGAATTACTAGCTGACGTGTAGAATTCAAGCTTTGATGGATTTTATAAAATGTAGTCTTTTACATTCTAGCCTTTCTACTTTCTAGCCTTTAGCATGAAAGGCATGCTACAAGGGGGCTGGAATTTCACCAAGGGGGTTTATTTACAATTCATTTCACAATAAGATAGATAGAAAACTCAGAAACCATAAGGGAAAAGATTGATAAATGAACTACATAAAATTTAAAATTTTGATATAGCAATAGAAGCCATACACAAAATACAATAAACAACAAAAACAAGCAAAATACAGAGGGAGAATATTTACAATATATAGAGCAGATGAACATCAATGCTCACAATATATTATATAATGATCTCTGCATCACTAAGAAAAACAATACAGTAGAAAATGAACAAAGCATCAGAGCAAGCAATGAAGAAAAAAAGAAATATACATGAAAAATAAACAAAGAAAATATTCTTAACCCAACTAGTAAAGAGTAAAATGCATATTGGAACAACGTAATGTGATTTTTATCAATCATATTATAAAAAAAAATTTTTTTAACTGGTAATATACACAGTTGATGGAAGTATAAATCAGTGTTGCCTTTTTGGAGGGCCATTTGATAACATCTGACAAAAATTTAAATGCACATGCCATTTAACTGAACATTTTCACTTCTAAGAATCAGACTTACAGAAATCTGTTTATGAAGCATGATTTGTGATTGTGAAAAATATAGACAACTTAAATGCTTTCAAGAAGAAAAAGTGTTAAATAACTTAGGTATGGCCATTACACAAAATAACAAGTGATCAGTTTTTAATATCTACATGTAGTCATAGTATCCTAAAAATAGACAAAAATTTTCTGGGGCAGGGACAGATTACTACTTACAATAACCACAGTGTCTCCCCCTTGTCCCAATTCCTCCCCTTTTTGGGATGATAGAATGAGAGGCTGACAGATGTCATCCCACATATGTGGTGAGGAACCCCATAAACATGAATCTGGAACAGCTGCTCACCCTGCTTCTCTCCTGAGAAAGAAAGAAACCTTTGTTCCTTAAAATAAGCAAACTCTACTTGGGAACAAAAGGGAAGGTATGCTGGGCTCTTTCCCTTTGGAATATAAATAAATGTCTCCAGAGGGATGATAGGACAAATATCTCTAAGTTTACAACCTTGGAATGTTTCCACAGTTTGGAGGAGATAAGTTTATTACTCTTTGGATGGGAGCAGATGGCTGCAGGTCTAAAACCCTTGAATGTGAGGAGCAAATGGATCTGGGAAAATGGAGACATTCTGTAGCTTGTCAGTTTCCTTTGCTTAGGAATTCAAACTATGCAGAAACACGAGAATATTCTCATCCTGACAATAAGCAGATGAATAAAATGCAAATTTATGATATTGGCACCCAGAGTAATCAAAATATAGAATATTAAGTGAAAAGTCAAGTGAGAGAACAATGTATAAATAGGATCTCATCCATGTGAAACTGGTAAACCAAATCATTAACATGATATATCCAGGGAGAAAGGAGACAAAAAAGGGACTTCTGTTTTAACTATATATATTTGCTATTGAATTTGAGTGTGGAACCAGGGGTGACTTTTAAAATATCATCCTTTCTGTATTCTTCAGATTTCCTACAATAAACATATATTAGTTTTATAATAAATGTCACCATTTTAATAGTCGAATCCAGTTCATTCATCGCCAGTTCACTCATCTTTATACTTCAAAACAGCCACAAGATTAATCAACTGTATGTTATTGAGTTTATTATTTAGTCCAAAAGGGAAATGGTATACTATTATTGATAGAATGTGGTTCTCCTCTTCTGCTGTTGATCAATGTTTGCCTCACAATAACTTTTAAAAATCCCGTTCATTTAGCAACATTTATTTATCTATTACATACTTGGCATTATAATTGGCCCTGGTGTTACAAAAAATTACAGTTGGTCCTTCCTTGAACAGTTCACAATCTACTGAAAGGTAAAAGACCTGTGGTAGAATATACTGTAGTTCCCTGTGAGGGACTTCCCTGGCGGTCCAGCGGTTAAGACTCCATGCTTCCCAGGTTCAGTCCCTGGTCGAGGAACTAAGATCTCACATGCTGTGTGGCATGGTCAAAACAAACAAACAAAAAAGCAAAGTCATTTAATATATTGTAGTTCCCTGTGATAAACAGCAGCGTGTGAACTAAGTGCGGTGTGGACCTTGCAAGGGAGGCTCCCTCTTGCCTGAGAGAAATGGGGAAGGGTTCATGAAAAGGTGACATTTGAAATAGCTCCTGAGTAAATTATATCACAAGCAGCTGAAGGGAATTGTGACACCAGGTAATTTGATCTTTATCAACCCACTAAAGAGTACTGACACACCTTAAGCTCAGTTTGCAATTTAATTTTTAAACCAAATGATAACACAAGTTTCGAACATGTCAGAGAAACTTAGTCCATGAGTAGACAGAGAAGTACATTTGATTGAGCTCTGTGGGGTCTCTAGAACTGGTATTATAACAAGTTGGGAGAGTTGTCTAGGTGAATACAATTCTTAACTCTTAAAAAGTCATGTGAAATAGATGTTCTTGACAAAATTAAGGTAGGGAATAATTTAGGGATTAAGTTTTGAGACTTAAGGTCCCTTGGTTCAAAGTGAAAAGTTCTGGTTCCTGTAACATCCACTCTTCATTATTCTAACAGAGACTCAAATGAGGGGAGTCACATGAGAGTGAAGGTTAGGCCAGTAGGCCCCAAAATGTGGTCCTCAGATTAGAAGCATCAGCATCACCTCAGAACTGACAAGAAATGCAAATTCTCAATGCCCACTCCAGACCTCCTAAATCAGAAACTCCAGAAATGGGGTCCAGCAACCTGTGTTTTAACAGGCTCTTTGGGTGATTCTGATGTACATTGTACACTCAAGTTTGAGACCCACCATGCTGAAGTAAGCTCTCAGTCATTGACGCACAGCCAGGTATTGGCTTTAATTTAACCAGCTATCTTTATTTATGTACGGAGGAGGTAAAATAAGGTAGGAGGTAATTTAGGTAAGGAGGGAGCATGGCAGAAAGAATTTAAGAAAGAAACATTTTACTATTTTTCTAAAATACATGTATGTAAATAATATTTAATAGAGGGTGGTTCAGTAAAAACACTCTTTTTGTTTTACAGAAAGCCCTACAAATGGTGGGGTGGAGATTTCGGTCTCTATTGTTCTTGGGCTTCAGAGAATCAATGGAAGATGCACCAGGACCAGTCTTAACAATGATAAAGCGGGCGATCTTTGATTCGTCATGTGACTAAAAGTCCACTATCAAAGACTCATTTTTTCCCCTTAAGCTAAGCATTTCCCTGAGTATATACTCTTAAAAATTTGAATCCTGTCTGGAGGAATAACATTTTAAATTGTGACCAGTCTGGTTCAATCATGAATTCATTAATCATAACCTTTTCTTCTGAAATGAGAGGTCCAGGAAGTGTACAGAGTAAGGCCCTGGTCCATTGGGGAGGGGAATGATTCAGATAAGGGAGGTGGGGTCATTAGTCATTGGAAGTAAATTTCCACTTTTTTACCCACAATAGACTTAGATTCTTCAGAGTCTAATTCCAGCCTAACTTTAGATAAGCCCTCCACCCCTTCAATGCCTCAAATTCTCAGCTGTCAAGTCTCACATGTTTAGGGTCTTAAAAATGCTTGGCGGTCTTTGAGTGTTAAATATTCCACATCAGTGTATGGGGGATAATCATTCTGACTGACTTCACTCATTACTCCTATTATTAGCACCAGTCTAAAGACCATCTAGCGTCTTTGACGAAATCAGGGAAGTCATTTGGCCCCCAAGTATCATCTCCTGGTGACAGCTTATTTTACCACAGTGAATGAATTGCTGAATAAACTATAACCAACTGTTAATGGATGCTCAAAGCCTTGACTTACTTTTGTGGAGACAACTGTGGCGAGGAGACAAGTATTATTTTTCAGTAACCTACACACTCATATTGCTTATTTTATATATTTTGCTTTCTTCAATATTCCTACAAGATGAGGAGAAAGAATTCCTTACACTTTAGTATAGAACTGAGCTAGGTGGCTAATTAATAACTTTGACAGGGACTTTAAACCACTTCCCCTGCCACCTAATGAAGAATAAGATGTCTCAGGATTTTCTTTCTATTCCTGGCAGCAGAGTTGCTGAAGAGATAAACAATCAGAGCTGCTAACATAAATCACTCTCGAGGAGATACACTGCGTGACCTTTGGGGAAACCAGTTACACTTGTATAACACCGAAACCCGAGGAGCTCAAAACTCTTGGGGAAGGTTATTGTGCATATGCACTTTTATGTATTTAACCTCGCCTCCTTAAGAAAGGAAATAGACAGAAAGCGTTAAGAATATACTTTCCTGGACCTACATACCGCAACAGGGAGAGATCAAAGAAAGCCTCAATCTTCTGACATCCTAGTTCTGCCCGTTCTTCAGCTTCTCCCTTTACAAGCAGAGTTTTCTTGGTGGCAAGGATGCTCTTGGGCAATAATTCTCTTTTTCTTAATTTAAAAAATTGAAGTATAGTTGATTTACAATATTGTGGCAGTCTCTGCTGTACAGCAAAGTGACTTAGTTATACACATATAGACATTCTTTTTTTATATTCTTTTCCATTATGGTTTATCACAGGGTATTCAATTTAATTCCCTGTGCTATACATTAGGACCCTGTTGCTTATCCATTCTAAATATAATAGTTTGCATCTACCAAGCCCAAACTCCCATTCTATCCCTCTCCCTCCCCCGCCACCCCTTGGCAACCACAAGTCTGTTCTCTATGTCTATGAGTCTGTTTCTGTTTTGTAGATAAGTTCATTTGTGTCTTGGGCAATAATTCTTGATTCTCCATCCCCACCCCATACACACAAATCCTGCTCCTCCAGTGATGACACAACCAGCCACCTGTTGCTCAAGCCTAAACCCTAGGAATCATCCTGGATTCATCTCTTCCCCTGTGCCCCCCTCGCAGTCAATCACATCAAGTCCTACCTCTAGTTTGCACATGTCAAACCCAAGCACTTCTCACCACCTCCACTGACACTCTCTCTGTCCCACCAACAACATCCCTCACTTGAACCCACTTCCCTTGCCCCCCACAGTCCACTCATGACACAAGAGTCTAAATCATCTCAACTATAAATCAGATTTATGACTACCTTGCTTCAAACCCTCCCACAACTTCTGAGTATAATTAGAATAGATTTCGAATTCCTATCATGGTCCATAAGGCCCTGACTAGCTCTTCATCCTCCCTGTGTTCTCCTTGTCCCCTCAGTTAGGACACTCCAACTTCACTGGTCCTCTGGGGTTTTTGTTCCCTCAAACACACCCAGCTGGCTGGTGGGAAGCAGCTGCATAGCACAGGGAGATCAGCTCGGTGCTTTGTGACCACCTAGAGAGGTGGGATAGGGAGGGTGGGAGGGAGATGCAAGAGGGAGGGGATATGGGGGTATGTGTATACCTATGGCTGATTCACTTTGTTATACAGCAGAAGCTAATGCACCAATGTAGAGCAGTTATACTCCAATAAAGATGTTGAAAAAAAAAACCCACACCCAGCTTATTAACTTCTAAGAGTCCTGTCCTGGAAATCTCATCATCCAGATCTTTGCACAACAGGCACCATCATATCATTCAGGTCTCAGCACACATTACCACCTCAGCACACATGTCATACACACGTTACCACCTCAGAAGGGAATTTTCTGAAATGCTTGCCCACTCCCTGGCCTGTCATTTTATTTCCTGATTCATTTACATTTTCTTTGGATCACTCACCATTTATGACATTTTCTTACTTATTAAATATCTGTGTATCTGTACTAGACAATAAGCTCCATGACAGCAGGAACCTTTGTCTCACCATTGAACTCCTAGAGCCCAGAGCAATGCCAAGCACAGAATTAATGAATAAACTCTTCTGACTAAACCTACTTTATAAAAGTTTCAATCATATATGTAACACTAATAACAGTGAATTCAACATATGTTTTTATGTGTCTATCAAGTGCCAGGCACTGTTCTAGGCATTTCAGTGAGGTTGGCTTGCAGTCATCTACTAAAGTTGAATAGAACATGATTTTGATCATAATGATATGCCAGTTAATTGCCACCTGAAGAAAAGCCCCATTCGAGGTGCACAGGCTGTGCCACTCACTCCTGACATGGGTATTGCTAATGGGGCTCCCAAGGCACCACTAAAAAGCACAATCTTATCATCACTTCTGGAAAAACGAATCACAGAGCACCTTCCCTGAGGATGGTGGCAGAGAAGTGCCTCTACAGGCATGCAAGAGTAAGGAGACAGGGTACAAGTCCCAGGTCTGTTATTTACAACATCTGTAATTTTGGCCAAGTTACTTTATCCCTCTGTGCCCCAGTTATACATCTGTTAGAGATAACAACATTAATAACGTCCCTTCCTACCTCAGAGAGTTATAACCATCAATGAAATATTGCAGCTAAGAACACTCTGCATCCTGAATACATGTGAGGCTTAGGACTATCATCATGCACCTGCTCACCTACACAGAAAGGATGACAACCAAATATTAAATGAGTTATGAATTATAATTGCCACTTATAATCAAGTAGGTCATGTTCAATGCAACTGATTCCTCACTAGAAGAGTAGTTGAATCTTTCCAAACATGTTAGTAATAGATTTCCCCAACACAGCCTCATTTCTGGAATCTCTTTCTTGATCTGTCCTTATACATGAGTCCCCTACCTAAGAAGGAGTCCCAAGCATTCAGGATGTTCCTCATCAGTAGCAATGTCTCCTTCCTAAAGAGAACCTGAGCTCAGAACACAGACTAACCTTCAGTTATGACAGCTATGGCATGCTTAGTGAACCAAAATTCCCCAAACTGTTCCTTCCTGAAGCTAAATTTTAACCACTGATGGTGATACCAGTCAGAGAGAATAACTGACACACTGAATCCCTAGTGTGAGTGTAACATGTAGATGGCCCGGGAGAGTCCACCCTGGTGGAACAGTCTATGTGGATAATTCTCAGGCCTCTCTGGACGCAGTGTAGATACTCATAATCAATGAACTTCTCAACTGGCCTAGTTTTTCCAGCTACAGATTTGATAAAGGGGAGAGAAGACAGTGCCATCTTAAAACTCTAACTTTAGTGACTTCTTGACAAATGTCCCTAGACAAAACCCAAACGATATTTTCTAATGCTTCCTCTTGAGTATCTTCCCTTGGAGGCTAAATCTGCTGTTGTTCTGTCTTTCTAGTTCAAAGTCATTTGTATTTCATCAATTATTAGGTATCTATTTCATTTGACAATTTCTTGAGGCTCCTTTTTAATTATTTAAATAATCCAGGAATATAAACTAAATAAGCTTGTGTGAACATCCAGCTTAAAACGACTTTTAACAGTTTTCTCAGATGGGCAAGTTTAAGAATTAGATCATAAAGGAGCCAGAAATGTGTGAGGAGGATAAGAATCTGTAAAGGAAAAAATGAAAGGTAGTTCCAGTTTAAGTATCCATTATATCTGCTTGAGAATATAATCTAGATGTTAGGACTCACCCTTCTTCCTATCTGACATGCATAAGTCCATGCTCTGTAATCTCACTCCTAAACCTTGCAGGGGTCCAGCTGTAAGACTGACTTCTAAATGACCAGAGTGTATAAGATTCTTGGTGAATGAAGAGGGTAACTTCAGAATCAAGGATAGCGGTGCCTGGTGCTGATTGCTGCCCCATTATGGTTCTGTAGGTGGTTTCAGGGCTTGTCCCTGAATTCTGGGTCTGCATCTAATCCAGAGCCTGTGTTGGGTGACTGCTGACCTAAACATTTGTACAGAGTCCCAATTCCTATGGGATCCAGAATTAAATACAAAACTGTATGTGTGGTTTTGTATGTGTTTTTTTTTTTTTTTTTCAGAAAGGGAGATGATAGGTTTTATTAGAAGTGAAGATCCACTGATCTCCATTATCTGTGTTCTCCTGGTTTCTGCATTCTTTCTAGTTTCATTCATTGCCTTGCTTCAAACTCAAGCTTCAGGATGTGCCCAGATATAGAAGCACAACCTCACTCTGGCCAGTTTGGACAGCTCATCTCATCCCAGCCCTTAGCTATCCTTAGCCATCCTCCCCTTGGCACTTTGCTGGTCTTATCCTTCTGCTGATTCTCCCCTCTTCTTTGCACACCTTGCTATAGTTTTGTTCTTGGTCCCAAGGTCAATATGCAAATCCATAGTTTAACCATACGTGCTAATCTTTGACCCAGTTCTTATGATTCTACTCATTGTAAAAACTATTTTCTCTCACAGACTTTAAGTACATTATCGTAAACAGATCCCCTTTACTTGTCACTCAATGCTACTGAAGAAAAAAAATGTATATGTTTAGTAACAACTTTGACACAATGCGCTAGCTGGCCTGCGGAAGTGGTCAGGAAAAGGACTTCTCACGAAATGTTACTTGTTTTAAACATAATATAAGCCAATCAGAATGGGAATTTTGTATTAGCTATCTTGGTCCATAAATGAATTCTCGATACTGGGCAACAGACTTAGGAAAGAATGAGTCCTCATGCCTGGCAGGTAACTATTGGGAAATTTCTAGGAGATTTCAGCATTGAAGTGAGCATTTACATGACCTGAAAGTCCTGCCTGTAGAGATGAAATATTGCGTTCAAAATTCAAGAGGAGGTATACCTTTAAATTTGGTAAAAGATCTTACATTCTTGTACCCTAATTTCTGGCTTACATATAATATACAAATGATATTATATACTGTCACAACTAGTATTTTTCCCAAAGATAGCAGCCTATTATCAGCCAATTAAAATCGAATAATATAGGTTGCATATATAATATAGATTATATATATTTATAAACTATAATAATTGTTTTATCATTTAAATGCTGTCCCTGTCTGTTTTAGCCAGAATTCCAAGATGGATTTCCAAAATTCCTGTCCCCTAGTTATTCAACTGAACACTAATCTAGGTACTGCTGTAATGGAATTTTTAAGTTGTAAAGTCCCAAATCAATTGACTCTAAGATATAGAGGATATATGGGTAGGCTTGACCTAATCACACGAGCCCTTTTAAAAGCAGGATTTTTTCTAGCTGGTAGCAGACAGTGAAGCCAGAGAGATTTGAAGCATGAAAGAAATTTCGATGCACCATTGCTCGCCTTGAAAATGGAGAGGGTGCCATGCAAGGACTAGATAGTTGCCTCTAAGAGCTAAGAAGACCCCCAGCCAACAGCCAGCATAGTAATGGCAACCTCAGTCCCACAGCTGCAGGGAACTGAATTCTGCCAACAACCTGAGTGAGTGTGGCAGTAGATTCCTCCAGATAAAAATGCCCCTCTCCCACAAGGCCACTGCCTTGATTTCTGCCTTGTACAGACCCTAAGCAGAGAACTCAGCCAAGCCCCTGCCAGACTTTTGACCTATGGGTCTCTGAGCTAATAAATGAGTGGCAAGCCACTAACTTTGTGGAAATTTGTTACATAGAAGTAGGTAATAATCCACTATCCTTCCGTAATCTTATATGTCAGGCTTCTTTTATATCTAACATTTTCGTGCAGCTTTGTACAACATTCAAAATCTGATTCGCATGAAGAAACAGCAAAGCCCTCAGGTGAGCATCAGGAACGGTCTGTTGACTATTCTGAAGATCATCTGTTAAGTTACAATGAGCTATAATAAGAAAATGACTCACTTGGCTTCAGTAACAAGCCTAAATAGAAGAATCAGCAGAACCATCTAACTAAATGACTCTAACAATCATTTTCAAGACTGGGATGCATATTAGGAAGTTTTAGCAGAGGTCTCGGCTGAAGTTAAATGCTTAATTTTAGAATAACCAATTTTCCAATAAAAGCAAGTGATTGTGAAAACAAAGAGGCAGAACTATACTGGATGATTCCATGGAAACACACAAGTAGATTCCTACCTACAGACATGCAAAAGGAGGTTTTAACATTCTGCTACCCAGCATATCTCAACACTGCTCAGCTGTGCTTACCTTTCCCCAACTTTCTGCCTTCCTCTCCACAGAATAAATATAATCGGAGGATGAGGAAGTTGGTGATCCGCAGGGACCACAGAGACAGTGCATTAATGAGAATTGCACCGGGAAATCAGTACTGTGCTGTCTCCACTCAGAGTCCAGAAGTAGCTCAGCATGATTCTTCGATTAAAAATTAATCAAGTGAATAAGGCCCTGCAATACAAAACAGCAAACAGAAGTTAAACATCTCCCCAGGGAAAAGCCGACAAGTCATAAAAAGTTAAAACATAAAACTGAATATTTACAAATATCATTTACAAACTTACGATTGTTAATGACTCATGCCCATGGCAAGATCACAAGTCCTCAGGGAGGTCAAGCAAACTTCTCTTGCTAGAGTGTGCACCAGAACCACCACCTGGGGGTTCGTGGGGACAGATGCTGAAACACAGACTCTCAGAACACACCCCCTGTGGTGCTGACTCAGAAGGTCTGAGAAGCAGAAGGCCTGGCTTCAGTAATTGAGATAAGTAACCTGAAGGGATTCTGATGGGCATCTAACCTGGACGGCACTGGCAGAGCCAGTTTCCTCACCATTGTCTCACAAGTCTGGAGCCCTCACAATGCAACAGGCTGGCTATTGTTCTGCTGCTTATTTGGGACCTACACTGTATTTGTAAATTATTCAGGCACTTTGCAATTTCCTTTCACCTTTACAAATGAGATCATCCTAAGCAGAGCTAACTTGAGAATAAATATCAGTGAGTAAAGTTTTTCCCATTGCTATTTCCTTCATTCATTTATTAATTCAACAGATAATGAGAAGCTATTATATGCCAAACACTGGAAGAGGTCCTGGAGATTTAATGACAAATAAGTAAGAAATAGCCCCTACTCTCAGGGTGTTCACAGCATAATGTCATTAGTAAGCAAATATAATATAATATGGTGAGTGGCGGGAGGAGAAAAATACAAGGAGCAGAAAGAGTGTTCCTGGCAGTAGGAACAGCATGTACAAAACAGAGTTAAGAGGGAGGCTTAGTATGGTGGGGTGGAGTGTGTCTGTCTGAGGGTGTGTGTCTGGTGTGTGCATGTGCACTATGGGTGTTAGAGGGAATAACGAAAGATGAGATTGAAGAGAAAGTGGGGGCCAAATTACTCCTCCTTCAAGGTAATCTCGGCAAAGCCATCTTGGTTAACTCAACAAGAGCCATCATCCAATGGACTCTGTTCACATGAAGATAAAGCTAATATGGCTGCATAAGATGTGTTTTTAAGACTCAGAATCTTCTAACAGCTTAACACTTCCTGATACAGCAGTTCCTGTGTAAATTTAAGATGTATGACTTTTTTTCCTTTTTCCCATTTGCCGGACGGTTTCAGGAGATGTTGGTACAGTGGATAGTGATCTGTAAAGACAAGTATCGTGTACTTTGGCATGCTACCAATATTGTCATGCGTCTAACTCACAGTAGTCATAGACTTCATAAGTCATGGTTCAACTGTCTACCCAAGGCAATGATCTCTTCTAAGTTTTACATATTCTTTTGGGAGGGAAGCATCAGGTAGAACCTCAATTCCCTTTGAGTGGCTTGTCCCAAATTTAGGAAGCCAAGCTCATCCAGTTCAAGATACAGCTTTTCTGAACTGGAATGAAGATTTGAGCTATAGTTCTAGAAATAAATGACTTGCGTGGAAAAAATGTAGGTGAGATAATCCAGTATGTACAATAGAAAGAAAAGAAAGTGTGAGAGTAAAAGAAACATTTGTCAAGAAGGAAGTAACTGGTGACATTCAAAGGAAGGAGTGATGTTATCCAGGCCAATAAAAGTTAATTGACTCCAAATGAATTGTTATAGGCCATAGATATCAGCCTAGCCTGTGAGCTGGATGTATTTACTTGCTCTTCCAGAGCAAATTCACTCGATGCTTCTCTTCCCTACTTTGGGTTCCAGAGGCTAATGTACATGAAGTGCACCAATGGGCTGTGTTGTCTTCTGGCCTCCATTTGGGTCCAGCCAATGGGAGACACTAGTAGATCAAAGTGAGCGAGAGGAGAGTGAGACTAGGTATCTGTTCTCTTGACCATGGTTGGACTTTTTCCCTCTACTAAAAACCACAACACCGTCAAAAAGACTCCTACAGCTGCTTTCTCTCTGGGTTCGGGTAACTTCTCCCTTTGTCTTGTTGCTTCAGACCTAGGGAGGTGATATTTCCCTACTATTGCTAGTTCTGTTGTGCTGCATCATTCCCTACTGGTTCACTTTGACCTTGCCTACTTTCCATGCATCTTTGTAAACAGTCCTTTCGTTAAGCTCTCCTCTATTTCTTGGTTTAAGCGAGTCATTTATTTTTTGTCTGCATCCTGACTGATAGAAGCTGCCACGGACTGCATGCTTCTTCCACTGACTACAGAGAGTTAGCCTGTCTGTTAAAACAGTAACTGTTGTTGTTAACAGATACATAGAAATTACAGTTCACTAAGTGTGTTTACATGTGTTATCTCTTTTTTCACTCTTTATTCATGGCTAATAAAACTCAGACCTCACCGGCTCTACTGGAGTAATAATTATACATAATGAATGTAAATGTGGATATTTACTACCAAATCCAAGTCGAAACCATATTCTTAAGAATTCCAGAACCCAAATGTTGTATAGTCTTTTAAAGCTGCATAAACTGGAGCCTCATTATATAAATTGTCTCTATGTCCTTCAATTGGGTTCCAAGATCTTCAAATTAGCTAATACTTATTTTTCAAGATTTCATTTCTATTGGAAAATTTCTAAGAGCAAATTGTCAGAAGAGGCAGCATTATGAATCAGAGATTAATCGTCAGCTGGTAGATATCTAAGACCATATTTTACAATGATAACTGAATCAACTAAGAATAGAAGTCTGACAAACCAGTTGTTTACTGCCATATAGATAGATAAATGACCATATTAACTGTTTCCCCTCTTTTCAACCACCTATTTTTTCTTTATATGGACATAACCCAAATCTCTTTACTATGTCAGTAAGCAAAACCTACAGAATCATTAAAAAATGCAAAATTTTGTAATTCTAAAGAGAGAAGGGCAAAGAGTAACTATATCTATAATAAATTTGATAACCTTCAAGGGATATTCAATTCCCAAAATAAGTAACTCCACAATGAGTATACACAAAATGGAGAAAAGAAATATGCAGAATGTTACCTAATATTTGAGCAGGTAGTCTGTGCCTTTATAGTAAGGATATTGTTGTTGAAGTTCTTATGGTAAAATCCAGGGAGTTTGGTGGTCTTCCCTCTAAAGTAAGAGAGGTGGATGGGACAAAGTTAGAACTCAACTTAGATTACTTTTAGCAAAGTTGGACTTTCCCCCTGGACCCCCAAACCCTATACCCAGAAAGCCAAAAAGCCTGAATCATTGGATATCAAAAAATGAGATTTCTAATTTACAATAACCAAGACATAGAAACAACCTAAATGTCTATCAACAGATGAATGGATAAAGAAGATGTGGTATGCATATACAATGGAATACTACTCAGCCATAAGAAAAGAATGAAATAATGCCATCTGCAGCAACATGGATGGACCTGGAGATTATCATACTAAGTGAAGTAAGTCAGAAAGAGAAAGACAAATACCATATGATATCACTTAAGTGTGGAATCTAAAATATGACACAAATGAACTTATCTATGAAACAGAAACAGAGTCACAGACATAAAGAACAGACTTGTGGTTCCAAGGGGAAGGAATGGGGTGGGGGAGGGATGGATTGGGAGTTTGGGTTTAGTAGATGCAAACTATCATATACAGAATGGAGAAACAAGAAGGTCCTACTGTATAGCACAGGGAACTATATTCAATATCCTGTGATAAACCATAATAGAAAAGAATATGAAAAAGAATGTATATATATGTACAACTGAATCATTTTGCTGTACAGTAGAAATTAACACAACATTGTAAGTCAACTACACTTCAATAAAATTAATTTTTTTTTAAAGTGAGGTTTCTAAAATCCATGTTTACTTCTGATATATGTGTATCAAATATAAAATAATCCCCCCAGCTGAAAAATTGCACACAAGACCCTATCTCCTTTCAGGAGAGAAACCATCATCATTTGAAGGTATATTCCAGATGTAAAAGAATGAAATCTATGACCTGAATATATGACTTAGAATACTCAGAACCTCAACTTGAGTGGCTTGCCCCAAATTTAGCAAGCCAAACTTAGATTGTTCAAGATAAAGCGTTTCTAACCAAGCTTATCCAGTTTGAGATAAAGCTATTCTAAACCAGAATGATTTGAGCTACAGTTCTAGAAGGAAATAATTTGAGGGTGGAGAGAAGAGCTGAAGGAAATCATACAATACATATACACAATGTGTACAATAGAAAGAAGAGAAGGTATGAAAGAAACATTTGATTTTTCAATAAGGTGGTAATTGGTGACATTCAAGGATGAAACTTAGAAGGGGGATAGTCATGTACCAAACTGTCACAATGAGAGGACAGAAAGGAAATGAAGGTAGTAATCACAGTCCACAAAAAGAAGAAATAAGTGGTTGAAAAAGGGAAAACAATTGCTATAGTAGTTGATCTATCTACATAAGCTGGTTTGGCAGATTTTTATTCTTAATTGATTTATCATTATAAAATATGGTCTTAGATATATCTACCTGCTCATGATTAATTTCCAATCATTCAGAAAGTTTCCTTGTGAAAAGGAAAGAGCCCGTCCTGGTGCTTCTCTGTACCCCTAGGACTTAGCAGCTAATGCCTGGTAAATGGATGCCCAGACCTTGTTCTCAAGTCAATCACTAATTCAACCAGTGATAGAAAGGGCTAAAGACCAAGGGAAGGTTTCTTCATGTTATAAGAGAGCTGTGTATTTTTGAAGGCAAAGAAGATGAAGTCAATGGAGGGAAGAAATTGATCATGTTAAAAGAAAGAACTTGATTAAAGAGAGACATGGAAAAAATTCTCAGTGGTGAAGGTCAAAGATGGTACAAGAGCCTTCCTCAGTGTTTCTAGGAATTGTTTCCATGCTTACTATCCTCACTTCCATCAATCTTCCTTTCCCCTCAACTTCCTGGTCATTCCTTTTCATTTCTCCTTTTCATCTTCTCTTTGCTTCACCTTACTTCTCTCTCTCCCAACCAGCTGTAATATAGAAGTAAAATAAAAATAATAATGTTCACTTTTGTAAAATTATATTGTTTTATGACTGTTCTTAAGCTAAAAGTAGGTGAATTGAATGTTTTATATTTATCTCTTTTTTTTTTGTATGTAGCTCTAGAATAAATAGCTTTCCTTTAGATAAAAGACAATATAAGAAAAACCTCACCTTAGACTCTTGGAAAAAGAATTTGATTTTTGGTAGAAAGGGGGTAGTTTGTGACAGGAAGCATTATGATATAGTTTAAAACATGGTCTCCAGGGTTAAGCAGAGCAAAGTTGAAATCACAAATCCACCACTTACTGGCTGAGAGATTTGGGCAAATTTCCTCATCTATGAAGTGGTGCTGTTATCTTCCTCTATAAGAGTGGTTCTATAGTCGTAAATGCAGGAATGGTTTTAGCCTAGTACCCAGCACACAGTAAACACTCAGTAATGGTAGCCATTGCCATTATTAGCCGCTTTACATGTCCTAAACTCTCTGAAGAGATGAATTAAGCCAAGAAAATATTCTTCTAGACATTTAGATTTCTATGGCCCCAGTTTGTACTGGTAAATTTACCAATACCATAATTCTCATTATCCTTCTCTAAGGTCAAAAACAAGAAGAAAAGAGAAAAATGAACTCAAATCCCATCTCCTGCTAAAATGCACAGAATTAACTGTGGATTGCAGCCAACTGCCTGAAGCTGTAGCACTGCTGAAAAAGCAAAAGGTGCTTGTGTTGATTTGACAGTTCAAGAGACAAATAAGCATATCAATTTTAATTTAGCTTCCCAAGTTCACAAGCTGTCAGTCAAGATCACTGTTATGCCAATTATCTGGCATTAAATATTGTTATGATTTCTGATATCAAATTTATAGTAAAACACTATCTTAAGAGTGACATTTCAGTGGAAAATTCCCAGTACTTTCCCTCTGCAATCTGGGCTGGTAAGGTTTAATTAAAACAGCCAAATTACAAACTGCCTCAGAAGGTTTTGTAACAAAATCGCTGGCTGGCCTTTAGTGATAATGGTGTTACAGATCACTGCTTTCTGTCACATGGGCTTGCTTAGGTAGGAAAGGATTGGTCATCGATTAGAATAGAAGCCAAGACTTTTTATTGCTGTCATTTCTGCTGCTTTTACTGACAATGAAAGTAGGAGATTTAAAGTTTCAGTTGTTCTCATAAATATGCCCAATCATGGAAAAGCAAAGGGAAGGACTGATACTTTAAAGTTCACGTATCTGAAAATCTATTGAAGGCTAAATAATATAAAATCTTAAGGACTTCGAATTCTGTTCCAAACACTAACAGAAAAACACAGTGTGGTCTGGGCTCAGGCAAGTCATTGTTGAGCCATCCTGCCCCTGTTTGCCTCTGCAGCTTACTCCCAAGCGCTTACAGAAGAGGAAGAGGCCAGCCGGTGCTTCAGGACTGTTGGGTGAGGATGTAAATAGGACATCAAGGGACTTCCCTGGCGGTCCAGTGGCTGGGACTGTGCACTTCCACTGCAAGGGGCTTGGGTTTGGTCCCTGGTCAGGGAACTGGGATCCTGCATGCTGTGCAGTGCAGACGAATAAATTAAATTAAATTAAATTAACTACTGGTTCTCAAACATTAAAAAAAAAAAAGAATGTATATTGAATTTTAAAAATATCAAGCTTCTTGCTTCAGCAACAGCTTGTTCCCCTGTGAATGCTCTGGAACTTTCGAGCCAGAAAAGCCTATCTAATAATACTACGTATTATTCCTCTCATCCTGGTGAAGTTAGCTTGCAATCTTGCTAATTAATATCTATTCTTCAGCGCCTTTCTTTACTGTTCTTCACACACCTCTGTGTAAGTCTTTCAAGGTTTCCGTCCACTTTTTCAAACTTTTTCAAACAGTTCTCTTCTTTCCTAACCTGCCCAGACTAGCTGCCTAGACATCAACAAAATAGTCCAACTCCACCCTTCTTCATTTCTCTAGCCATAATGCTAGCATCTTACTATAGCTCTGAAATTATATATATTTATAAATTACATGAAGAAGCAATCTCCAATTCAGGTCAAAGTGTGAAAAATAAGCAAAAAAAATCACATTTCTTTGTATTATAGTAAATAGATTTAATGTAACTCCTTTGGAAATATAATATCTAAAAGCTTCTACTCCCATTATTACCACTCAGGAATGTCTAACATGGCATTATATCCTTCTATTTACTCTTTATCAGGACCTCTACTCTTTCAAATCTTTAGAATTAAACTGTGAAAGAAAAATATATTGACAGAATATATTATCACACTCCTTGTTTTAAAAAATATATAAACAAAGCAGTGAGAATTGTCATATTGGTCTATAAAGAGAAATTTTAGTCCAAGAATCTTAAGTACTAGTGTCAAAACTTTCACCCAGTGTCTAGTAAGAGTCACTCAATTATTCAAGCAATACATGTGAAAAGATTTTTGATTGACAATGGACACTAAATTACTATAAAACTTTCACCCATTAGTAAAATAGTTGCCCATTTGGAGTTTCATCACCGAACCTATTCATATTTTACTTTCTCCTGTAGTCATAAACAGGCCACAGAGACAGCTCTGGAACTATACTGCCTGGGTTTGAACTTGTCAGTTCCTATTAACTGTGTGACTATAGGCAAGTTTCTCAACTTCTCTGACCCTCAGATTCCTCATCAGTGAAATGATAATGGATAATAATAACACCAACAATATAGAGCACTTGTGGAGATTAAATGAGTTAATATGTGTAATGTAGTAGAACTCTGCCAGGCACTAACTAAGCACTCCATCAGGACTAGCCTGATACTCTAGGATGTGAGTGCCATAAGGGTAGGAACTTGGGCTCCACTGTGTCTGTATCTGCGGTCCTGGGACAGTGCCCAGCACAAAGTAGGTGCTCAATAAATATTTGCTAAATGAATAAACCAGAACATTCAACTGTAAAAATAGGTTACAAAATCATTTTCCTTCATCATTTTTCATTTATTCACTTAATATTTATTAAACACCTATTGTGTACATTTCCCCAATACATTTCTGTTAATGAAATCCATACAAACAAGGAAAGAAAGTAATGGGAATATGGACTCTACCAACACCAGGTAATATGACTAATTATAAATTCTGCCAGCATCTATTAATTCTGTAAGAAAACTTGGCGTTTAAGCAATTTCTTATGGCTCCAAGTTGTAGACCTAATTAACTCAAATTTTAAAAAAATGTATTGAAGGTTTTCATTCCCAGTAACTACAACCTAAATGCATTTCCCCTCTATTCACCCTTGAAATACAATTGAAATAGTTAATTCTATCTTTCATAAGATTTTCCCCCAGTTTTGGTGACAAATAATTGACGTACATCACCGTATAAACTTAAGGTATACAGCAGTATGGTTTGATTTACATATATTCTGAAATGATTACAATAGATTCAGTTAACATCTATCTTCTCATATACATAAAATAAAAAGAAAAGAAAGAAGGAAAGAAAAAAGGAAAAAATTTTCTCTTTGTGATGAGAATTAGGATTTACTCCCTTAGTAACATTCCTATATATCATACAGCAGTGTTAGCCATAGTCATCATGTTGTATTGGATATATCACATCCTTAGTACTTATTTACCTTATAACCGGAAGTCTGTACCTTTTGACCACTTCCTTCCTCCAATTTTTCCTCCCCCAATTCTTTACCTCTAGTAACCACAAGTCTGACTCTTTTTCTATAAGTTTGGTTTTTATTTTGTTTTGCTTTGCTTTGTTTTCTTTTTAGATTCCACATATAATTGAGATAATACAGTATTTGGCTTTCTCTGTCTGACATATTTAGCATAACACCTTCAAGGTCCATCCAAGTTGATGCGAATGTTAGGATTTCCTCATTTTTTATGGCTAAGTAATATTCCATTGTATATATATATATATATATATATATATATATATAATAACTTTTTTATACATTCATCTGTTGTTGGGCACTGAGGTTGCTTTCATATCTTGGCTATTGTAACTAATACTGCTATGAACACAAGGTTGAAGATCTTTTTGAGTTAATGTTTTTGATTCCTTTGGATATATTCCCAGAAGTGGAATTGCTGGATCATATGATAGCTTTGTTTTTAATTTTTCGAAGAACCTCCATACTGCTTTTCCTAGTGGCTGCATTAATTTACATTCCCACCAACAGTTCACAAGGGTTCCCTTTTCTCCACATCCTTGCCAGCATTTGTTATCTCTTGTCTTTTTGATAATGGCCATTCTAACAGGTATAAGGTAATATCTTATTGTGGTTTTAATTTGCATTTTCCCAATGACTAGTGATGTTGAGCATCTTTTCATGTACCTATTATATATCTTATTTGAAGAAACGTCTATTCATGTCCTTTGTCCATTTTAAAATTTGGTTATTTGTCTTTTTGCTGTTGAAACATATCACAAGATTTTTTAGATATAGAAAATCTGGTTGGTGCACTATGATTTACTTCACTATTTGGTATTTCTTCATCCATATGTAAATAAGTAAAAATTGTTGTAGTATTTGCTGCTCGTGTACAGTTGGCTTACAAAATGCACACCAGTCAGAAAGCCCTTAATCCTATATACCAAGTTAATTTAAATATGTATTTTTAACTATATACAGTTTGAGCCACAGAAAAAGACTTAGAATATGTCTCTCCAAACTGACAATGTCTTCTAGACATCAAAAATGTGTGGAGGAAACTTGCATAAGCCTCTTAGATAGCCTCATCCACCAAAGGCCAGACAGCAGAAGCAAGAAGAGCTACAATCCTGCAGCCTGTGGAACAAAAACCACATTCACAGAAAGACAGACAAGATTAAAAGGCAGAGGGCTATGTACCAGATGAAGGAACAAGGTAAAACCGCAGAAAAACAATTAGATGAACTGGAGATAGGCAACCTTCCAGAAAAAGAATTCAGAATAATGATAGTGAAGATGATCAACGACCTTGGAAAAAGAATGGAGGCAAAGGTCAAGAGGATGAAAGAAATCTTTAACAAAGACCTAGAAGAATTAAAGAACAAACAAACAGAGAAGAACAATACAATAACTGAAATGAAAACTACACTAGAAGGAAGCAGTAACAGAATAACTGAGGCAGAAAAACAGATAAGTGACCTGGAAGACAGAATGGAGAAATTCACCGCTGCAGAACAAAATAAAGAAAAAAGAATGAAAAGAAATGAAGACAGCCTAAGAGACCTCTGGGACAACATTAAACACAACAACATTCTCATTATAGGGGTCCCAGAAGGAGAAGAGAGAGAGAAAGGACCTGAGAAAATATGTGAAGAGATTATAGTCAAAAACTTCCCTAACATAGGAAAGGAAATAGTCACCCAAGTCCAAGAAGCACAGAGAGTCCCATACAGGACAAACACAAGGAGAAACACACCGAGACACATAATAATCGAATTGGCAAAAATTAAACACAAAGAAAAATTATTGAAAGCAGCAAGGGAAAAATGACAAATAACATACAAGGGAACTCCCATAAGGTTAACAGATGATTTCTCAGCAGAAACTCTACAAGCCAGAAGGGAGTTGCATGATTTACTTAAAGTGATGAAAGGGAAGATCCTACAAGCAAGATTACTCTACCCGGCAAGGATCTCATTCAGATTTGATGGAGAAATCAAAAGCTTTACAGACAAGCAAAAGCTAAGACAATTAAGCACCACGAAACCAGCTCCACACAAATGCTAAAGGAACTTCTCTAAGTGGGAAACACAAGAGAAGAAAAGGACCTACAAAAACAAACCCAAAACAGTTAAGAAAATGGTCATAGGAACATACATAATAATAATTACCTTAAATGTGAATGAATTAAATGCTCCAACCTAAAGACACAGGATCGCTGAATGGATACAAAAACAAGACCTATATATATGCTGTCTACAAGAGACCCACTTCAGACCTAGGGACACATACAGGCTGAAAGTGAGAGGATGGAAAAAGATATTCCATGCAAATGGAAATCAAAAGAAAGCTGGAGTAGCAATACTCATATCAGATAAAATAGACTTTAAAATAAAGAATGTTTCAAGAGACAAGGAAGGACAATACATAATGATCAGGGGATCAATCCAAGAAGAAGATATAACATTTATAAATATATATGAACCCAACATAGGAGCACCTCAATACATAAGGCAACTGCTAACAGCTATAAAAGTGGAAATCGACAGTAACACAATAATAGTGGGGGACGTTAACACCTCACTTACACCAATGGACAGATCATCCAAACAGAAAATTAATAAGGAAACACAAGCTTTAAATGACACAACAGACCAGACAGATTTAATGGATATTTAGAGGACATTCCATCCCGAAACAGAAGATTACACTTTCTTCTCAAGTGCACATGGAACATTCTCCAGGATAGATCACATCTTGGGTCACAAATCAAACCTCAGTAAATTTAAGAAAATTGAAATCATATCAAGCATCTTTTCTGACCACAATGCTATGAGATTAGAAATCAATTACAGGGAAAAAAACATTAAAAACACAAACACATGGAGGCTAAACAATACGTTACTAAATAACCAGGAGATCACCAAAGAAATCAAAGAGGAAATCAAAAAATACCTGGAGAGAAATGACAATGAAAACACGACGATCCAAAACCTATGGGATACAGAAAAGCAGTTCTAAGAGGAATGTTTATAGCTATACAAGCCTACCTCAAGAAGCAAGAAAAATCTCAAATAAGTAATCTATCCTTACACCTAAAGGAACTGGAGAAAGAAGAACAAACAAAACCCAAAGTCAGCAGAAGGAAAAACATCATAAAGATCAGAGCAGATGAATGAAATGAAATAGAAACAAAGAAAACAATAGCAAAGATCAGTAAAACTAAACGCTGGTTCTTTGGCAAGATAAACAAAACTGATCAACCATTAGCCAGACTCATCAAGAAAAAGAGGGCGAAGACTCAAATCAATAAAATTAGAAATGAAAAAGGGGAAGTTACAACAGACACGGCAGAAATACAAAGCATTCTAAGATATTACTACAAGTACCTGTATGCCAATAACATGGACAACCTGGAAGAAATGGACAAATTCTTAGAAAGGCATAACCTCCAAAGATTGAACCAGGAAGAAATAGATAATATGAATAGACCAATCACAAGCAATGAAATTGAAACTGTGATTTAAAATCTTCCAACAAACAAAAGTCCAGGACCAGATGGCTTCACAGATGAATTCTATCAAACATTTAAGAAGAGCTACCACCCATCCTTCCCAAACTCTTCCAAAAAACTGCAGAGGAAGGAACACTTCCAAACTCATTCTATGAGGTCACCATCACCCTGATACCAAAACCAGACAAGGATGTCACAAAGAAAGAAAATTACAGACCAATATCACTGATGAATATAGATGCAAAAATCCTCAACAAAATACTAGCAAACAGAATCCAACAACACATTGAAAGGATCATACACCATGACCAAGTGGGATTTTTCCCAGAGATGCACAGATTCTTCAATATACACAAATCAATCAATGTGATACACTATATTAAAAAATTGAAGAATGAAAACCATATGATTGGGCTTCCCTGGTGGCGCAGTGGTTGGGAGTCTGCCTGCTGATGCAGGGGACGCGGGTTTGTGCCCCAGTCCGGGAGGATCCCACATGCCGCAGAGCGACTAGGCCCGTGAGCCATGGCCACTGAGCCTGCGTGTCCAGAGCCTGTGTTCCACAGCGGGAGAGGCCACAACAGTGAGAGGCCCGCGTAACGCAAAAAAAAAAAACAAAAAAACAAAAAAACAACATATGATCATCTCAATAGATGCAGAAAAAGCTTTTGACAAAATTCAACACCCATTTATGATAAAAACTCTCCAGAAAGTGGGCATAGAGGGAACTTACCTCAACATAATAAAGGCCATATATGACAAACCCACAGCAAACATCATTCTCAATGGTGAACACCTGAAAGCATTTCCTCTAAGATCAGGACAGGACAAGGATGTCCACTCTTGCCACTATTATTCAGCATGGTCTTGGAAGTCCTAGCCACAGCAATCAGAGAAGAAAAAGAAACAAAACAAATACAAATTGGAAAAGGAGAAGTAAAACTGTCACTGTTTGCAGATGACATGATACTATACATAGAGAATCCTACAGATGCCACCAGAAAACTACTAGAGCTAATCAATGAATTTGGTAAACTTGCAGGATACAAAATTAATGCACAGAAATCTCTTGCATTCCTATACACTAATGAAGAAAAATCTGAAAGAGAAATTAAGGAAACACATGTACCACTGCAACCAAAAGAATATAATACCTAGGAATAAACCTACCTAGGGAGGCAAAAGACCTGTATGCAGAAAACTATAAGACACTGATGAAAGAAATTAAAGATGATACCAACAGATGGAGAGATATACCATGTTCTTGGATTGGAAGAATCAATATTGTGAAAATGACTATACTTCCCAAAGCAATCTACAGATTCAATGCAATCCCTATCAAATTACCAGTGGCATTTTTTAAGGAACTAGGACAAAAAATCTTAAAATTTGTATGGAGACAAAAAAGGCCCCAAATAGCCAAAGCATTCTTGAGGGAAAAAAACGGAGCTGGAGGAATCAGACTCCCTAACTTCAGACTATACTATAAAGCTACAGTAATCAAGACAATATGATACTGGCACAAAAACAGAAATATAGATCAATGGAACAGGATAGAAAGCCCAGAGATAAACCCACACACCTATGGTCACCTAATCTATGACAAAGGAGGCAAGGATATACAATGGAGAAAAGACAGTCTCTTCAATAAGTGGTGCTGGTAAAAGTGGACAGCTACATGTAAAAGAATGAAATTAGAACACTCCCTAATACCATACACAAAAATAAACTCAAAGTGGATTAGAGACCTAAATGTAACACTGGACACTATAAAACTCTTAGAGGAAAACATAGGAAGAGCACTCTTTGAGATAAATCACAGCAAGATCTTTTTTGATCCGCCTCCTAGAGTAATGGAAATAAAAACAAAAAGAAACAAATGGGACCTAATGAAACTTCAAAGCTTTTGCACGGCAAAGGAAACCATAAACAAGACCAAAAGACAACCCTCAGAATGGGAGAAAATATTTGCAAATGAAGCAACGGACAACGGATTAATCTCCAAAATTTACAAGCAGCTCATGCAGCTCAATATTAAAACAACAAACAACCCAATCAAAAAATGGGCAGAAGACTTAAACAGACATTTTTCCAAAGAAGACATACAGATGGCCAAGAAGTACATGAAAAGCTGCTCACCATCACTAATTATTAGAGAAATGCAAATCAAAACCACAATGAGGTATTACCTCATACCAGTTAGAATGGGCATCATCAGAAAATCTACAAACAACAAATGTTAGAGAGGGTGTGGAGAAAAGGGAACCCTCCTGCACTGTTGGTGGGAATGTAAATTGATACAGCCACTATGGAGAATAGTATGGAGGTTCCTGAAAAAACTAAAAATAGAATTACCATATGATCCAACAAACCCACTACTGGGCATATACCCAGAGAAAAACATATTTAACAGGACACATACATCCCAATGTTCATTGCAGCACTATTTACAATAGCCAGGTCATGGAAGCAACCTAAATACCCAACGACAGACGAATGGATAAAGAAGATGTGGTACATATATACAATGGAATATTACTCAGCCATAAAAAGGAACTAAATTGGGTCATTTGTTGAGACGTGGATGGATCTAGAGACTGCCATACAGAGTGAAGTAAGTCAGAAAGAGAAAAACAAATATCGTATATTAACACATATATGTGGAACCTAGAAAAATAGTACAGATGAACTGGTTTGCAGAGCAGAAATTGAGACACAGATGTAGAGAACAAACGTATGGACACCAAGTGGGGAAAGTGGCGGGGGAATGGGGGTGGTGGTGTGATGAATTGGGAGATTGGGATTGACATGTATACACTGATGTGTATAAAATTGATGACTAATAAGAACCTTCTGTATAAAAAAAAAAGTGTGAATAATTTGTTATATTTTACTCACTCATAGAAAATATTCCTTAAGCACTCACAATGAGCCAGGCCCTCTGTTACATATAGGGAATAAAAGACGATCTAGCTCATATTATAGAGAGCGTTTTATATTTGTATTCCAAATTTTATTATTTTAGCTTCTAAGATTATACAATTTGATTTACCTTCATTGTCCTAAGAACAGTAAAATAAAACCTTATCTGAAAACTTCAGTTTATCGGCTGGTTGGGCCGTCAGGGCCGTGAAGGTAGGACTGCCAGTCCCGGGCGGCGAGTTCCATGTCTCCAGCTGTCCCCAGTCAGAGCATGGCCCCCTGAGCTAGGACCCCCGGCTGGCTTGCTTAGAGAAGACGCGGCTCCCCAGCACTTGAGCTGGGGCATCCCTGCCCGCTCCCCCTCTGTCCCTGCCCATTCCCCCTCTGTCGCTGGAGAACCGCCGCGCTGAGCAGCTGGGAGAAGCAGGCCAGAGCCTTCTAGGGCCTCGGGCCCGGGCACCCGTGGAGGATGAGCTGGCTCTTTCCCTGACCAACAGCACCTCCTCCCCTGTGGCGGGGCCCCCCGGTGGTCTCCCCAGCCTCCAACAGCAGAAGCAACGCCTGATCTAGTCCCTCTGGAACGCACACTCCAGTGTAGCTAAAATACAGAAAGATGTGGAATACAGGTTGCCATTCACTGTAAACACCCTGACAATTAGCATTAATATATTGCTTCCTCCACAATTTCCTCAGGAAAAACCAGTGATCAGTGTTTATCCACCAATACGACATCACTTAGTGGATAAACAAGGAGTGTATGTTACCTCTTCATTAGGAAACAATTTTAACAATGTGCTCAGACCTTGGGAAAATTATTCGGAGTCTATTGGATGAGTTTTGGAAGAATCCTCCAATTTCAGTTCCTGCTTCAACAGCATTCCCATACCTGCACAGTAACCCAGGTGGGATTCCTCCTTATGCTTCTCAGCGTTTTTCATTTCTTCCTCCATATTCCCCACAAGAAGCTACCAGGACTATCAGTTCTTTATCTGTTGCTGACACTGTTTCCTCTTCAACGACAAGTTATACAACAGCCAAACCCGCTCTGCTGCTCCTTCATTTGGTGTGCTTTCAAATCTGCCATTGCCCATTCCCATAACAGACACTTCAGCACCGATAAGCCAAAATGCTTTTGGTTACAAGATGCCTGATATCCCTGATGCATTTCCAGAACTCTCAGAACTAAGTGTATCACAACTTACAGATATGAATGAACAAGAGGAGGTATTACTAGAACAGTTTCTGACTTTGCCTCAACTAAAACAAATTATTACTGACAAGGACGACTTAGTAAAAAGTACTGAGGAACTAGCAAGAAAAAATCTCCTTTTGGAGCCCAGCTTGCAAGCCAAAAGGCAAACTGTTTTAGATGAGTATGAATTACTTACACAAATGAAATCAACTTTTGAAAAGAAGATGCAAAGGCAACACGAACTTAGCAAGAGCTGTAGTGTGAGTGCCCAATAGGCAAGATTGAAAGTAGCTGCACATGAAGCTGAGGAGGAATCTGATAATATTGCAGAAGATTTCTTGGAGGGAAAAACTGATATAGAAGATTTTCTCAGTAGCTTCATGGAAAAGAAAACAATTTGCCACTGTAGAAGAGCCAAGGGAGAGAAACTTCAACAAGTGATAGCAATGCACAGCCAATTTCATTCTCCACTGTAGATATTCCTGAAAACATGAACTGCCAAGAGAGGAATGGGACACAAAACTAAGCACATTTATGTTTATGATTTGAAAATTGGCATTTCATCACAGTGGCTGAATTCATAAACTATATAGATTGTATACAGAACTGAGACTAATTTTGTACAGATTAGAATGATTGCTATGATCTTTGCTTTGAGAAATTTTTCTGCACTAAAAAATGTTTATTTATTGTTGATAAATCCTAGCATATTTAAGTTCCACTGCTGTTCATCTCTTACTATTGATTACATACCTATGCATGTCATTTTAGCTAGTTTCAATATTTTATAAAATTACTTCATTTAAATTTGTAATTTTAATTTGAAACTGCCTCATTGCTTTATCAAGAATGGTTTATATTTTTTCCTCTCAACGTTTTTTGAAAAATTACCATCTCAACTGTAGAAAAACTCTTATTCTTCCTGTTTCTTTCTGGATGATAAAACTTTCAAAAATAATTTGTTTTTAAATATTCACAGTGTCAGGAAACAGCAAACCTGCCAATGTGCCATCTCAAGGAAGTAACTTTTAATACATACAATAAATCAAAAGAATAAACCAGCTGTTTTTATAAACAAAAACAAAACAAAACAAAAAAACTTCAATTTATCCAACCATCTACGAATCGTTTCAAAGCATTTGAAATTATCACAAGCCAAAGGAAACTATTAGTTTCATTAACTCACAAGCCTGAATATCTGTGTCAAAATAGTCTCTTACAATAGAATTATTGTCTATTTTTATATTTATGGATTTGAGAGAAAAGAAAAACTTAAAATTGATTAACTTTAATAAATATACACTAACTGGAGGGCGCATGTGGGGCTTATAGCGTGAGGACCTATAGTCACATTGCTGACTGGCAGGGTAGTGAAGTAGGGCTGTGGTTCTTAGAAAATGTTTATGAGTTCTTTAGTAAATAAATAACCATTTGTCATTAACATATTCATCGGTACTATTCAAAAACTCTATGGTTTTCCAAATGCTTTTGAAAATAGCTTATTGGACTAAGGACTTCATTCAAATAAGCTGTTCATTTCCTTTGTTTATATGATTAATATTCATATCAAACACATTTTTCTTAATGCAAAGACATAAAAATTCTGACTACAGGTCAGAATTATCATCGATTCCAATGAAGTCTGTTAATGAGGTATTTATTTTTGTGCAGAGTACTATTCAAATCATTAATGTACATCCCAAGTAGTTCATGGAGGCTTTTTTATTATGCAATCAAGCATATTCATAGGGACAACATGCCGTTGTCTGTTAACCATATCTCTTTATTTACTCATTGATTTATGAAGTGCAGTACATTGAAAAGGCTCTCTTAGGAATTATGGGAAATTACTAAGCTTCCTCTGCATAGTATTTCTCATTATACTCCAAGAAGAGTTCACAGAGAACTCGATTATGTAAACTAAAGATTAACATTTGTGTCCAAGTGATGACAAAAAGCTTGGTAAATCCAGTCTGAATTTCAATTAATTCAGAGAAAAAGAAACTCATCCAATGTTTGATTGATCATGTAGACCAGTGGTTGGTAATCTTTTGGAGGTTCAAAGACTGCTTTGAGAATTTAGTGAAAATTACGGATTCTCCCTCCCGAAAATCTGGACCAGGTGAAGAACTTATGGTGGAGAAGAAGAAACAGTGATTTTTCACTTATCAACCAGTGATATTGTATGTTATTAGACAGTCTCCTACTGCCAATGCCTTATCATTTTCTGAGCTCTAACGGTTTCTACCAGTATATTTATTAAACAAGTTCTACTGAACCACAAGTTCATAATTATAACTTGAAAATAAGTTCATGCCCCAGAGGTTTGCTTTACTCCTACTCTTACCTAAAAGCCTCCACAATTCAGCACAGAAAGTACAGAAAGGTAAGGTTCCTAAGATATCTTACCACTGAGATAAGTATTGAGACCCTTTGGCCCTCTCGGGGTAGAGACTTCACATCTATGATTCTATCCCTGCCCTTTTAGAAGTCCACACTCTTCCACTGTCATCAATTTCCCCCACTCTGCCCAATACATCCCTGAATCTGACCCAGCACACCACCCTACCTTCCCTTCCAAATGTTGCTCTTGAATTCTCTAAAATTCCTCATCAGTAAACACTGTATCTTCAACGTCTTCTCTGAACATTCCCTTCTCTTTGCCTTAAATGAAACCAGGTTACCTCCTAATGGCATTGCTTTTCCTGTAATCTTCTCAAGTAGAGGTGATTTTTTTCCCCTCTCACATTGCACATACAAAAGGGTTAGAAGGTAGATTATCCTCCATGCTTTCCATTGCAACATCAAATCATTTCCCCCTTCCTTCTATGAATTTGAAGCTCATGCCAGCCCGCTATACTAGCTGCTCTACATCCTCAATGCTATCATATTCTTATCTCCTAGTTACCCCACTCCTTCTTTGACAGGATTAGATCCTAGATCCTAGACCAGTCTTCCTTATCATTCCGACTTCTGTCATCATTCTTAGTGATGACGACATCCATACAGATGACCCATCATACACCTCAGTGTCTCAATTTCTCAACCCACTCAATTCCAGAGACTTTTTCTTCCACAGCATCTCAGCCAGCCATTCCCATAATCTGTTTCAAACATCCCATTTCTACTCCCACCTTCTATTTCTTTGAGCTCACTTATTCTCTTAACAACCTCCTCCACTGCTACAATTTTCAATGACCCTTCTATCTATTGCTAACATACCCTTGCTCTGTCTTCAGCTATCTGTTTTGGTAATCATCAAGACTATCATTCCCTTTATGCTTTCACCTTTGAGTGTACAATCCTAACAAAACCCTGGTTGAACCTGAATAGCCTCTTTTCCTGTATCTTGGTGATGCTAGAGCACCACTTAAATTCATGAATACATATCTCAAATGGGCATGCAACACATCCTGGAAAGTCTACAGTGTTTCCCTAGTAAGCTCACTTTCCCACTCTCTAAGACAATTATTTCATACCTCTTGCCTCTCAGAAAACCTCCTACACCCCCTTCCCTTTTCATTCTCAGTTGATGACCTTGACTCTTGACTTTTTGAGGAAACAGATATTATTAGATGGGAACACCCTCACATTCTCACCTCCATATGTGAAACCTACCTGTGTCAATACCTGTTTCTCCATCCTTCCTCCTGTTACAGTGGAAGGTGTGTCTCTCTGCCTTCAAAGGCTCATCTTTCTTTTGGACTCCAGTTCCCATCACATCACTCTTTCAAGTTAGACAGGCTGCCCTCTCACAAATCTCACAGACTGGTGAGGACAACTATAGGCTGGTGAATCCTAAATGCCAGAAGAAGCAATGTTCTGTCTAAACCACAATCCAAACCCTAATACACTCCCCAAAGGATCCTGTCTGGCCCTAATTATGGAGCCACTCCAAGAAACAATCCCTGTGTACCAGCCATGTGGCAAATCTGGAACCCTTGCCATGATTACTTTGTTTTTCCCCATCCCTGGCTAGGTACCCATTCTGTATAGAAATGGACAAGGGAGCCCAGTGTCTCCTGTGACTTGGGGGCTAAGGCACCAATCTTTCCTCCTTGGAAGGCTACATAAATATTTTGACTAACCTTTACAATTTTTTATTCTCATTTTGTAGGGCGACGATCTGTCCATGTACTTTCTAACGTCTTTCAATACTTGTTAGACTCAGGAACTTTAGAGTGAGTGAGGAGATTAGAGACTATTCATTTAACTCCCATTTTAAAGCCTCAGCAAATCAAAGTGACTTGGCTAAAGTCACACTTTTGATACTAGTGAACACAGTATTGGAATCATGTTCTTTAAGACAGAAGCTATTTCTACTGTGCTACTTGTGATTGTGAGCTCCTTGGAGTAATAATACCCTAGAAGTATTATTATGTAAGCATCTGACCAAAAGAATATGAAATAGATTTATGGATTCACGTAGTAGATTCCATACAGATACCCAAAAGAGATCCATAATTACAGCCTGGAAACCACTCATCCGTGTGTAAAATTAACAATATTCCAGGAGTGGACTAGCTCATTAACTACATTGTATATTACTTCTCCTGAACAGTAAGCTCTTTCATGGCCTTATTGTGAAAGGAAACCCAATTCTAAAGAACTCTGGTCTTAGAAGCTGCCTCCATTGGACAGCTGGACATATCTGGAGATAGTTACCCTCGGTCTCCTTTTTGTTTTTATGAAAACCTAGGAAATTGTAAAAAAATTAATCTCATTTTATAATTCATCATCAGCGACCAATTTAACAACCACATACTGAGTACCTGCTACTGTCAGAAAATGTGCTAGACACTGAGTTTACAGAGATAGCTGTGATGTAGCTCCAGCTCTTGGGAACCCATGCTTCTGCATAGAGGCCCTCATAAAACATTGGTGTAGTGCAGCCACCCAAGAGGGCTAGCACAAGTGATTTGCTATTAATAACAAAGTACTGAAGTTGGTGAAATATTTACTTTAAAAGATTAGAATGGATTTGGTTATCCTTATAATAACTTTGTACTCATTTACTGACATCATGATACACATTCTTGAGTAGGAATAGAAGGGATAGAGTTACGATTCATCTGGATAAATCCATGGAGGTGTGCCAGCTAATGAAAATCACTATCATGTGTTAAAGTAGAAAAAATTGTTGACAAGCTCTAGCCTAGATCTAGTGGGAGAGGGAAACAGGCAGACAGACAATGATTACAGGATAGTCCATTAGGTGCAGTCATAAGCACTTGATGTAAACACAGGATGCTGTGGGCAGGCAGAGAAAGAGAGGGGTCACACAATTGCCAAAGCAATCCTGAGGAAAACGAACAAAGCAGGAGGCATAACCCTCCCAGACTTCAGACAATACTACAAAGCTACAGTAATCAAAAGAGTGTGGTATTGACATAAAAACAGACATCTGGATCAATGGAACAGAATAGAGAGTTCGGAACTAAACGTACACACCTATGGCCAATTAATCTTTGACAAAGGAGGCAAGAATATACGACGGGAAGAAGATAGTCTCTTCAGCAAGGGGTGTTGGGAAAGTTGGACAGCTGCATGTAAATCAATGAAGTTAGAACACACTCTTACACCATACACAAAACTAAACTCAAAATAGCTTAGAGACTTAAATATAAGACATGACACCATAAAACTCCTGGAAAAGAACATAGGAAAAACATTCTCTGACATAAATTGTACCAATGTTTTCTTAGGTCAGTCTCCCAAGGCAATAGAAATAAAAGCAAAAATAAACAAATGGGACCTAATTAAACTTACAAGCTTTTGCACAGCAAAGGAAACCATAAACAATATGAAAAGACAACCTATGGAATGGGAGAAAATATTTGCAAATGATGCAACTGACAAGGGCTTAATTTCCAAAATATACAAACAGCTCATACAACTCAACAACAAAAAAACAAACAACCCAATCAAAAAATGGGAACTAAGAACTAAATAGACATTTTCCCAAAGAAGACATACAGATGGCCAACAGGCACATGCAAAGATGCTCAACACTGCTAATTATTAGAGAAATGCAAATCAAAACTACAATTAAGTATTACCCCACACCAGTCAGAATGGCCATCATTAAAAAGTTTACAAATAATAAATACTGGAGTGGGTGTGGAGAAAAAAGAACCTTCCTACACTGTTAATGGGAATGTACAGCCACTATGGAAAACAGTATGGAGGTTTGTCAAAAAACTAAAAATAGAATTGCCATATGATCCAGCAATCCCACTGCAGGGCACATATCCAGACAAAACTATAACTCAAAGAGATACATGTATCCCTATGTTCATAGAAGCACTATTCACAATAGCCAAGACATGGAAACAAGCTACATGTCCACTGACAGATGAATGGATAAAGAAGATGAGGTACATATATAAAATGGAATATTACTCAGCCATAAAAAAGAACGAAGTAATGCCATTTGCAGCAACATAGATGGAACTAGAGATTTTCATACTAAGTGAAGTAAGTCAGAAAGAGACAAATACCATATGATATCACTTACATGTGGAATCTAAAATATGACAGAAATGAACTTATCTATGAAACAGAAACAGATTTGCAGACATAGAGAACAGACTTGTGGTTCCCAAGGGGGAGGAGAAGGAGGGATGGAGTGGGAATTTGGGGTTAGCAAATGCACACTGTTATATATAGGATGGATAAACAACAAAGTCCTAATGTATAGCACAGGGAAATATATTCAATATCCTGTGATAAACCATAATGGAAAAGAACATACAAAAAGAATGTATATATAAGTATCACTGAATCACTTTGCTGTACAGCAGAAATTAACACAACATTTTAAATCAACTACAATATTTAAAAAGATTCTAAAAGGGTATTTTTTTTTAAAAAAGACAGAAAGGGTCAGAGAAAACTGTGCTGATAGGAGAGGGTACGGTTAAGATTAGAGGAGACTGTGCCAAGCCACAGCTAACATGGGATAAACCTGACTAAGGACACAGAAGCAGGACCTGGGTTGGGACAGCTTGGGAAGTGCTCAGGTTATGGATCTTGGTCCCATCAGTCTTAAATCAAAGCAGAGTTGATAGCTGAACTGGAGAGGCCTGGCAAAGTTCACAGTCCAGTACAAGTTCTGCAGTCAACTTCCAGAGGTATATGTTCAACAGACACCAGCCAGGGTGTACGGCATAGCCAAACGCTTGCTAGCATGGGTCAGAGTTCAGATTCAGATTCAGCATTTGGACAGATAATCTGGAAGGAGGCCCTCTGCGATCATCAGAACACATAGGACCACAGAGCAGCAGGCGCAGTGTGTGAGGTAAACCAAGATAGAACTGCCTGATCTTTCTTCTTAAGCTTCAATTTCAGTATGTGGCAGGGATGAGCCAGCAGATGTCAAACAGAGTCAAGCAGTGAAAAGATGCAGAAGAAAAACACAGTGGCAATATCTTTGCCAATGAAAAGCTCACAGTCTAAGTAGGGAGAAAGAAACACATGAGCAAACAAGCTCCAGAGATGCTGTGATAGAAGTTTGTAGAATGGACCACAAAAGCCAGAGTGGTCAATCAGCCTGGGAAAGTTGGGTAAACGTTTTAAAATGGAGGTGACCAGTGAATAAACCTGGAAGATAGGTAGGTGTTTCCCTGGCAGAACTCAGAAAGAAGGGGCAATTGGGAAAGACATTCTGAGCAAAGGAAACAGCATGAACGAGAGTTAACTGGGCTCATGGAGCAGTCTGGAACATCCAGGGACAGTATGGGGATGAAACACTGAGTCAGGACTGATTGCATTATTGTGGAGCCAAGTGATGGTGTACTGCTACGCGTGCGGCCGTGAAGCCAGCCCTGCACGGAATACAGCATGGGTGAGATGAGACTGGGCTTTACTATGTAGATCACTAAAGGTTTTTAAACTTTCATTTATTCTAACAACTTTACTGAGATACAATTCACATACCATATGATTCACCCATTTAAATGTACAATTCATTGGTTTTTAGTATATTCACAAATGTGTGCAACTATCACCACAATTTTAGAATATTTTCACTACCTCAAAAAGAAACCCCACAACTTTTAGCTATCAATCCCCATACCCTATGCCCTCTGCTAGCCCTAAGAAACCACTAATCTACTTTTTGTCTCTATAGACTTACCTGTTCTGGACATTTCATAGGAATGGAATCATATAATATGTGGTCTTTTGTGACAGGCTTTTTTCACGTAGCATAATATTTTCAGAGTTCATCTGTATTGTAGTATGTAGCAAGTATTTCATAACTTTCTATGCCGAAATAATATTCTATTGTATGGATTTACCATATTTTATTTATCCATTCATCCTTTGATGGACATTTGGGTTGTTTCTACCTTTTGGCTATTATGAATAATGCTGCCACAGGCATTTATGTACAAGTTTCTTTGTGGACATAAGTTTTCATTTCTGTTGAGTGTATACCCTGGAGTGAGATTGCTGGGTCATATGGTAACACATATTTAATCACTCAAGTAACTGCCAGACTACTTTCCAAAGTGGATGCACCATTTTACAATCCTACGAGTGGTGTATGAGAGTTCCAACTTTTCCACATCCTTGTCAACACTTGCTATTATTAGTCTTTTTTATTCTAGCCATCCTACTGGGTATCAAGGAGTACTGGTAAAGGTTTTTAAAAAGGGAAAAAAAATTTTAGTTTTAGGAGGATGACACTGACATCAAGATGTGAAAAGAATTAAATAGAAGTGGGACTAGAGACAAAGTATTCTAACAAAGGATGAACCTCTCTCTGTCACTGGCTGCTTAGAAAAGGTAAGAAGTTAAAATGGCACTATTGCTCCAACTATTTTCTCTATATCAGAGTCTTTACTTCACATTGTTTCTTCTAAGAATTTTTCATCATAATTTTAACAACTGTTGCAGAAAAAATGGGAGACCACTTTTTGAGAATGTGCCCTAAGGGAGCCTCCGCTTCCCAGCTACCATCAATTCCAACTTTCCCGTCTGTCCTTCTAGTGTTCACCCACCTCAGTGATGCTTCTGGACACAACTAGAGACAGTCCAGTTTAAAATGTATTAGCGAGAGTTGGCAACTGATTGGCTCTGGAAAGTCAAAAGAGAGAAGAATATTCCTCTTCTTCTAGTAACTTCCTGGTTTCTAGCAGGGGTGACTGGGTAAAGTAGCAGTTCTTGTTACCAAGATGCAAAAATTAGACCAGGAGAGGGAGTTAAGCAAAGGGGAAGCGTTTGGATTGAAGCACACTGACACTGAGGTGTCTAGGGGATAGCAGGGGGAGTGGCTTTGCAGGTAGCTGGATAGAAGTCCTGGAGGAAGTAGTTCAGTTGTCTGTTTCAAATATTTAAACTACATAGACACACAGAAGCTCAGTATTTGCTATTTTAAATGCCTAGAATGAGCCTTCCAGCTTGTCCTTTGCTATAGGAAATGGATTTTGAAATTAGGAAATTTTGGGACTTGCCTGGTGGCTCAGTGGTTAAGATTCCACACTCCTAATGCAGGGGGCCTGGGTTTGATCTCTCGTCAGGAAACTAGATCTTACATGCATGCTGCAACTAAGAGTTTGCATGCTGCAACTAAGGAGTTGGTGAGCCACAACTAAGGAGCCCTTGAGCCACAACTAAGGAGCCTGCCTGCCGCAACTAAGACCCAGCGCAACCAAATAAATAAATAAATAAATATTTTTAAAAGAAGATATTAGGAAATTTTCCCAGGTACTCAGTCAAAAGAAATTTTGGGGGGAGTGTTTAGTTAAAAAACAATAGCTATGCATTTCCTCAGTTGTCTTCTGTTCTTTGCTGGTGGTATATGTTTCAAAATCCATAACTAATCACAGACTTCCCCCAGTACCTGAATTCATTCATTCACTCAGTCAATCATTCACCAGAAGTTTACTGACTGTCAGGTTCTGTTCAGGTGCTCAAGATTCAATTTGTTGAACAAAACCTACACAGCTTCTGCCTCTCCATAGAATCATCTCCATGTTTTTTCTCACTCAAAAGCTATTCATTTTTCTGGGAAAGGCAATCATCTAGCACCTTGGAGTTAAACTAGAGAGGAATATTTTATTTCATGAACGAAATAATTTTTTAATAACTGCTTAAACCATCTTAGAAAAACATTTAAATTGTTGGCAGTTCTCTTAGGATATTAAACTTTATGAATAGCATTGAAAAATGATTACAAAATTGTTTAAATCTCCAAAGGATATGTTTTTAATTTTCTAAAGCAAGATAAGAATTGAAAATCTGGTTTAAAAATGGAAATTCAGAATAAATATTAACACAAGACTGTAAAGCACTGCAGCACTGCTTGACCCTGGCTCAAAAAACAAACAAACAAAAAGGTGGGAGGCAACATTAAGCTTTGCAAGACTTTTATTTAATGGTGCACTTTCAGTGATAAAAATGACTAAAACCCTAGACTAGCCCATTAACACCTTTTCAATCAAACGGTAATTTTTATTGAAGTGTAACTTACATACAACAAAACTCACTAATTCTGAGTGTACGATTTGATGAGTTTTGATAAATATATACAGCAGTGTACCATTCAACACAATGAAGATTGAAGATATAGAGCAGCGCTATCCAATAGAATTTTTGGTGCTGGTGAAAATGTTCTGTAACTGCCCAATATTGTAGCCATTGACCACATTGGCTATTGGGCACTTAAAATGTGGCTTGGGGACTGAGGAACTGAATTATTAACTTTAATTTTAATTCAGTTAAATCTTAATTTAAGCAGCTACATGTGATGCGGGACTACCATATTAGTGCACAGCATTTCCATCACCCCAAAAAGTTCTTGTTGCTATCATCTTGCATCATTACTCCAGTGCCCTCTACTGAGCCTAGCATCACACTAACTGGCAAAGAAATGTTTACCAGCTGCAGCTCCATTATTACAAAGCCTGGACTAGAAGAGTGGCTTTGGAGCTGAGAGAAAATAGATGACTCATCAAATACATGTATTTTTAAATGTAATGGATTTCAATGTATCGATTTTTTTCTTCATGCTTTTTGTGTTCTGCCTTAGAAGTCTTTGACTAATAAATGGTCATAAATATTTCCTTCTATGTTTTCTTTTAGACGTTTATAGTTTTAGCTCTTACCTTTAGAACTATCATTTAACCTGCGTCGAAAATTTTATGTTTTGAGGTTAGGGTGGACTTTATTATTTTCACATATGGATATTCAATAGCTTTAGCACTTGTTGAAAAAACATCTTTTCTTTCCATTATTGAATTACATTAGCACATCTGTCAAAAATCACTTGAATGTATGTATAAGTCTATTTCTGGACTCTCTGATTTATATGTCTATCCCTACACCAATTAGACTATCTTGATTACAGTCACTTTTATAGTTAATCTTGAAATCAGGTAGAATTAGTTCTCCAACTTTGTTTTTTTTTTCTCACTCAAAAGCTATCCAATTTTGCTCACTCAAAATCATTTGCTTATTCTAGGTAGTTTATACTTTCATATAAATTTTAGAATCAGTTGTCTATTCATATTTTTCAATGCCCACTGAGATATTTGATTGGGGTTTTATTAAATCTATAAGTCAATTTTAGAATAATTAACATCTTAATTATGCTACATCTTCCAATCCATGAACATGGCCTTTCTTTCCATTTATTTAAATTTTATAGAAAAGGGAAATCTCCAACACTGTTGGTGGGAATGTAAGTTGGTGCAGCCACTATGGAAAACAGTATGGAGGTTCCTCAAAGAACTAAAAATAGAATTGCCATATGATCCAGCAATCCCACCCCTGGGCATATATCCAGACACAACTATAACTCAAAAAGATACATGTACCCCTATGTTCATAGCAGCACTATTCACAATAACCAAGACATGGAAACAACCTAAATGTCCACTGACAGATGAATAAAGAAGATGTGGTATATATATATATATATATATATATATATATATACATACAAACAATGGAATACTACTCAGCCATAAAGAAGAATGAAATAATGCCATTTGCAGCAACATGGATGCAACTAGAGATTATCATACTAAGTGAAGTCAGAAAGAGAAAGACAAATACCATATGATAGGGCTTCCCTGGTGGCGCAGTGGTTGGGAATCCACCTGCCAATTCAGTGGACACAGGTTCAAGCCCTTGTCTGGGAAGATCCCACATGCTTCGGAGCAACTAAGCCCATGCACCACAACTACTGTACTGAGCCTGCGCTCTACAGCCCACGAGCCACAACTACTGAAGCCTGAACATCTAGAGCCTGTGCTCCACAACAAGAGAAGCCACTGCAATGAGAAGCACACACACCGCAACAAAGAGTAGCCCCCACTCACCACAACTAGAGAAAGCCCACGCGCAGCAACGAAGACCCAACTCAGCCAAAAATAAATAAATAAATTTTTTAAAATACCATATGATAGTTCTTATATGTGGAATCTAAAATATGGCACAAATGAACCTATCTACAAAACAGAAACAGACTCAAAAGACATAGAGAACAGACTTGTGGTTGTCAAGTGGGAGGTGGAGAGGGAAAGGGATGGACTGGGAGCTGCTAGATGCAAGCTATTATATTTAGAATGGATAAACAAGGTCCTAATGTATAGCACAGGGAACTGTATTCAATATCCTGTGAGAAAACATAATGGAAAAGAATATAAAAAAGAATTTATGTGTGTATAACTGAGTCTCTTTGCTGTACAGCAGAGATTGGCAGAGCACTGTAAATCAGCTATACTTCGGAAATAAATAAATAAATAAATGTATGTTATAAAATCTCTCTTAGCAGTGTTTTGTAGTTTTCCTCAGTTGCTATTCTGGGTTTTAGACAAACTCACACTTCTTACCCGTTTAAATACTCCTCTGACTTTCATCTGCTTTGGATAATTTCCATAATCTTTAAATAATTTTTTAACTATTTAACAAGATTTTATAATTATCTGCTCAGAATTTATGGGACCACTTCATGTCTCCATTATTACTAAAAGCAAATTCCTGAAAGTTTTTAATTAATAATTAACAAATCTAGAGCAAAAATTAGAGATCCTTTCTGCTCTAAGTTCTATCAACTTTTTCACGGTTCAAACTGTTGAATATTATCTATTCATGTGCTTGCACTAAGATAACATCTTAGTTTTAGTCAGCTACAATCTGAAATGGGAAGAACAATATAAACACAGCAAACAATTTCTACCAAGTTTCTTATATTTGTGAATTACACAGATCAGAACAGACTCACTGATCAGGAAGCCCAAATAACGCAGTCATCCTCTTGAACCACTAGATAATAAAACACAGAAATATTCTCGGGGAGGTAAGGTAGTGAGGAGAGAGGGGCAGTCTAGGTAAATATTTTGAAATATTATACAATGTGTTTTATTTCTCACTTCCAGTATTTCCTCTTTCCCTACTGTAATTCCTCCCCCGCCACCTCCTCATTCAGAGAGCAGCAGCAAGAACAAAAAATGTCTTATATTCACTGCCTTCAAGTTTGTGCAGTTACAGCAGAAATGAAGCTGGAAAGAAATGAGTTAGTACTCAGCTTTTGAAGTAGAAATTAGACTTGACTGTTTGGGCAAGACAATATCCTTATTAACTATTTCATTTATATTAGAAAATATTTGACTAGGTAATACGTGTTCATAGTACAACATTCATAAAGTACAAGAGTCTACAGTGAGAAAAGCCTCCTTGACTCCTTATCCCCCAGGAAGTTCCCTCTCATGTTTGCTTCTATAACTTTGATAGTTTTATTTTTACATTAAAATCTTTGACTCATCTGAAAGGTATTTGTTTCCAGCTTTACTGAGATACTATTGACACATACTTGTAAATTTAAGGTTTACAATGTGATGACCGGATACAAGTACATATTGTTAGATGATTCCCACAATAATGTTAATTAACACACCTGTCACCTCAAAAAACCTGTGTGTGCATGTGTGTAGTGATAATATTTAAGATCTACTGTCTTAACAACTTTCAAGTATGTAACACAGTATAGTTATTTATAGTCACCATGGTATACATTAGATCCCCAAAACTTACATTCTACAGCTGGAAATTTGTACCCTTTGAACAACGTACCCTTTCTCCCACTCATCCAAACCCAACCCCTGGCAATGACCATTCTACTTTCTATTTTTATGAGTTTGGCTTTTTTAAATACCACATATAAGTGATATCATATAGTATTTGTCTTTCTCTGTCTGACTTACTTCACTCAGTATAATGCCCTCAAGATCCATCCATGTAGTCACAAAAAAGGAGGGTTTCCTGCTTTCAATGGGCTGAATATTATTCCATAGTGTGTGTGTGTGTGTGTGTGTGTGTGTGTGTGTGTGTGTGTGTACTGCATTTTCTTTATCCATTCATCATTAGATGCTTAGGTTGTTTTCATGTCTTGAATGTTGTAAACAATTCTGTAATAAACACGGGAGTAGAGATATCTATTCAAGATAGTAGTTTCATTTCCTTTGAATATATACCCAGAAGTGGGATTGATGGATCATATGGTAGTTTTATTTTTAATTTTTTGAGGAACGTCCATATTGTTTTCCATAGTGGCTGCACCAATTTACATTCCCACCAATAGTGTACAAGGGTCCCCTTTTTTCCACATCCTCACCAACACTTGTTATCTCTTGTCTTTTTATGATAGCCATTCTAACAGGTGTGAGGTAATATTTCATTGTGGTTTTGACTTGCATTTCCCTGATAATTAGTCATGTTGAACATCTTTTTGTGTATTGTTTGACCATTTGTATGTCTTCTTTGGAAAAACATCTATTTACTCTGCCCATTTTTAACTGGATTTTTTTGTGCTATTGAATTGTATGAGTTCTTTATATATTTTGGATATTAACTCTTTATCAGATAGATGGTTTGTAAATATTTTCCCTCATTCCACAGGTTGCCTTTTCATTTTGTTGATTGATACTTTTGCTGTACAAAAGCTTTATAATTTGTAGTCCCACTTGTTCGTTTTTGCTTTTGTTGCTTGCGTTTTGGTGTCGTATCCAAAAAATCATTGCTAAGATCAATGTGAGGGAGAATTTTCCCTATGTTTTCTTGCAATAGTTTTATAGTTCTGGGGCTTAAATTTAGATCATTGATCCATTTTGAGTTCATTTTCGTGAGTGGTGTAGTTTCATTCTTTTGCATGTGAATATCCAGTTTTCCCAACACCACCTATTAAAGAGACTCCTTTCTCCACTGGGTATTCTAGGATCCCTTGTCAAATATTAGTTGACCACATATGTGGGAGTTTATTTCTGAGCTCTTGGTTCTGTTCCATTGATCTATGTGTCTGTTTTTATGCCAATACCAATCAGTTTTGATTAGTATAGCTTTGTAATAAAGTTTGAAATCAGGAATAGTAATACATCCAGCTTTGTTCTTTCTCAGGATAACTTTGGTTATTTGGGGTCTTTTGTAGTTCCAAAAAATTTTTAGGTTTTTTTTTTTTTATTTCTGTGAAAAATGCCAGTGGAATTTTGATAGGGATTGCACCAAATCTAAAGATGGCTTTGGATACAAACATTTTAACAATATTAATTCTTCCAATCTGTGAACACAGATTATCTTCCCATTTATTTGTGTCTTCTTCAATTTCTTTAATCAATGTCTTATAATTTTCAGTGTATAGATCTTTTACCTCCTTGGTTAAATTTATTCCTAAGTATTTTATTATCTTTGATGCTATTGTAAATAGGATTTTTTAAAATTTCCTTTTCTGATAGTCCATTGTTTGTGTATAGAAACACAGTTGATTTTTGTTTGTTGACTTTGTATCCTGCAACTTTACTGAATTCATTTATTAGTTCTAACAGTTTTTTTGATAGAGTCTTTAGGATTTTCTATGTATAAGATTATATCATCTGCAATCAGAGATAATTTTACTTTTTCCTTTCTAATTTAGATGAATTTATTACTTTTTCTTCCTAATTTCTCTGGCTAGGAATTCCAGTACTATGTTGAATGAGAGTGGGGAGAGTGGGCATCCTTGTCTTGCTGATATTAGCAGGAAACCTCCAACTTTTCATTGCTTTTTCTTTGTTTTTTAAATTTTTATTAGAGTATAATTGATTTACAATGTTGTTAGTTTCCAGTATACAGCAAAGTGAATCAGTTATACATATACAGATATCCATACTTTTTTACGTTCTTTTCCCATGCTTTCATTGCTGAATATGATGTTAGGCTTTGGTTTGTAATAAAGCAATTCAGACTATGTATACATCTTTTTCACTGTGTTATATCATTGCTTATTTTTGTGTAGTTTTTGTTTTTATGTGATGACAAAACTGAAATTTTAACTTGGAAAAAAATACTTCAGCGGAGAGATTTGAGAAGATGGCGGAAGAGTAAGATGCGGAGATCACCTTCCTCCCCACAGATACATCAGAAATACATCTACACGTGGAACTGCTCCTATAGAACACCCACTGAACGCTGGCAGAAGACCTCAGACCGCCCAAAAGGCAAGAAACTCCCCACGTACCTGGGTAGGGCAAAAGAAAAAAAGAAAAAACAGAGACAAAAGAATAGGGACGGGACCTGCACCAGTGGGAGGGAGCTGTGAAGGAGGAAAGGTTTCCAAACACTAGGAAGCCCCTTAGTGGGGGGAGACTGTGGGTGGCGGAGGGGGGAGCTTCAGAGCCACGGAGGAGAGCGCAGCAACAGGGGTGTGGAGGGCAAAGCGGGGAGATTCCCGCACAGAGGATCGGTGCCGACCAGCACTCACCAGCCCAAGAGGCTTGTCTGCTCATCCGCCAGGGCAGGCGGGGGCTGGGAGCTGAGGCTCGGGCTTCGGTCGGATCCCAGGGAGAGGACTGGGGTTGGCGGTGTGAACACAACCTGAAAGGGGCTAGTGCACCACGGCTAGCCAGGAGGGAGTCCGGGAAAAAGTCTGCACCTGCCGAAGAGGCAAGAGACTTTTTCTTGCCTCTTTGTTTCCTGGTGCACGAGGAGAGGGGATTAAGAGCGCCGCTTAAAGAAGCTCCAGAGACAGGCACGAGCAGCGGCTAACAGCGCGGGCCCCAGAGACAGGCATGAGACGCTAAGGCTGCTGCTGCCACCTCCAAGAAGCCTGTGTGCGAGCACAGGTCACTCTCCACACCCCCCCTCGTGGGAGCCTGTGCAGCCCGCCACTGCCAGGGTCCCGGGATCCAGGGACAACTTCCCCGGGAGAACACACGGCGCGCCTCAAGCTGGTGCAACGTCATGTTGGCCTCTGCCGCCTCAGGCTCGGCCCGCATTCAGTACCCCTCCCTCCCCCGGGCCTGAGTGAGCCAGAGCCCCCGAATCAGCGGCTCCTTTAACCCCGTCCTGTCCGAGCGAAGAACAGACACCCTCAGGCGACCTACATGCAGAGGCGGGTCCAAATCCAAAGCTGAGCCCCAGGAGCTGTGAGAACAAAGGAGAAAGGGAAATTTCTCCCAGCAGCCTCAGAAACAGTGGATTAAAGCTCCACAATCAACTTGATGTACCCTGCATCTGTGGAATACCTGAATAGACAACAAAATCATCCCAAACTGAGGAGGTGGACTTTGGGAGCAAGATACATTATTTTCCCCCTTTTTGTGAGTGTGTATGTATATGCTTCTGTGTAAGATTTTGTCTGTATAGCTTTGCTTTCACCATTTGTCCGTCCGTTTTTTTTTTTGTTTCTTTTTCTTTCTTTTCTTTTTTTTACATTAAAATTTTTTTCTTAATAATTATTTTTTATTTTAATTAGTTTATTTTATCTTACTTTATTTTACTTTATCCTGTTTCTTTGTTTCTATTTTTTTCTCCCTTTTATTCTGAGCCATGTGGATGAAAGGCTCATGGTGCTCCAGCCAGGAGTCAGTGCGGTGCCTCTAAGGTGGGAGAGCCAACTTCAGGACACTGATCCACAAGAGATCTCCCAGCTCCACATAATATCAAATGGTGAAAATCTCCCAGAGATCTCCAACTCAACACCAAGACCCAGCTTCACTCAATGACCAGCAAGCTACAGTGCTGGACATCCTATGCCAAACAACTAGCAAGACAGGAACACAGCCCCATCCATTAGCAGAAAGGCTGCCTAAAATCATAATAAGGCCACAGACACCCCAAAACACACCAGCAGATGTGGACCTGCCCACCAGAAAGACAAGATCCAGCCTCATCCACCAGAACACAGGCACTAGTCCCCTCCGCCAGGAAGCCTATACCCACTGAAACAACCTTAGCCACTGGGGACAGACACCAAAAACAACAGGAACTAAGAACCTGCAGCCTGCAAAGGAGGAGACCCGAAACACATTAAGATAAGCAAAATGAGAAGACAGAAAAACACAGAGCAGATGAAGGAGCAAGGTAAAAACCCACCACACCTAACAAATGAAGAGGAAATAGGCAGTCTACCTGAAAAAGAATTCAGAATAATGATAGTAAAGATGATCCAAAATCTTGGAAATAGAGAAAATGCAAGAAACATTTAAAAAGGACCTAGAAGAACTAGAGATGAAACAAACAACGATGAACAACACAATAAATGAAATTAAAAATACTCTAGAAGGGATCAGTAGCAGAATAACCAAGGCAGAAGAACGGATAAGTGACCTGGAAGATAAAATAGTGGAAATAACTACTGCAGAGCAGAATAAAGAAAAAAGAAAGAAAACAACTGAGGACAGTCTCAGAGACCTCTGGGACAATATTAACCACACCAACATTCAAAGTATAGGGGTCCCAGAAGAAGAAGAGAAAAAGAAAGGGACTGAGAAAATATTTGAAGAGATTATAGTTGAAAACTTCCCTAATATGGGAAAGGAAATAGTTAATCAAGTCCAGAAAGCACAGAGAGTCCCATACAGGATAAATCCAAGGAGAAACATGCCAAGATACATATGAATCAAATTATCAAAAATTAAATACAAAGAAAACATATTAAAAGCAGCAAGGGAAAAACAACAAATAACACACAAGGGAATCCCCATAAGGTTAACAGCTGATCTTTCAGCAGAAACTCTGCAAGCCAGAAGGGACTGGCAGGACATATTGAAAGTGATGAAGGAGAAAAACTTACAACCAAGGTTACTCTACCCAGCAAGGATCTCATTCAGATTTGCTGGAGAAATTAAAACCTTTACAGACAAGCAAAAGCTGAGAGAGTTCAGCACCACCAAACCAGCTTTACAACAAATGCTAAAGGAACTTCTCTAGGCAAGAAACACAAGAGAAGGAAAAGACCTACAATAACAACCCCAAAATAATTAAGAAAAAGGGAATAGGAACATACATATCAATAATTACCTTAAATGTAAATGGATTAAACGCTCCCACCAAAAGACACAGACTGGCTGAATGGATACAAAAACAATACCTGTATATATGCTGTCTACAAGAGACCCACTTCAGACCTAGGGACACATACAGACTGAAAGTGAGGGGATGGAAAAAGATATTCCATGCAAATGGAAATCAAAAGAAAGGTGCAGTAGTCTCAGAAAAATAGACTTTAATAAAGAATGTTACAAGAGACAAGGAAGGACACTACATAATGATCAAGGGATTGATCCAAGAAGAAGATATAGCAGTTGTAAATATTTATGCACCCAACATAGAAGCACCTCAATACATAAGGCAAATACTAACAGCCATAAAAGGGGAAATCGACAGTAACACAATCATAGTAGGGGACTTTAACGCCCCACTTTCACCAATGGACAGATCATCCAAAATGAAAATAAATAAGGAAACACAACCTTTAAATGATATATTAAACAAGATGGATTTAATTGACATTTATAGGACATTCCATCCAAAAACAACAGAATACACATTTTTCTCAAGTGCTCATGGAACATTCTCCAGGATAGATAATATCTTGGGTCACAAATCAAGCCTTGGTAAATTTAAGAAAACTGAAATCATATCAAGTATCTTTTCTGATCACAACGCTATGAGACTGGATATCAATTACAGGAAAAGATCTGTAAAAAATACAAACACATGGAGGCTAAACAATACAGTACTTAATAACCAAATGATCACTGAAGAAATCAAAGAGGATATCAAAAAATACCTAGAGACAAATGACAATGGAGACACGATGACCCAAAACCTATGGGATGCAGCAAAAGCAGTTCTAAGAGGGAAGTTTATAGCAAAGAATCTTACCTTAAGAAACAGGAAACATCTCAAATAAAAACCTAACCTTGCACCTAAAGCAATTAAAGAAAGAAGAACAAAAAACACCTAAAGTTAGCAGAAGGAAAGAAATCATAAAGATCAGATCAGAAATAAATGGAAAAGAAATGAAGGAAACAATAGCAAAGATCAATAAAACTAAAAGGTGGTTCTTTGAGAAGATAAACAAAATTGATAAACCATTAGCCAGACTCATCAAGAAAAAAATGGAGAAGACTCAAACCAATAGAATTAGAAATGAAAAAGGAGAAGTAACAAATGACACTGCAGAAATACAAAGGATCATGAGAGATTACTACAAGCAACTATATGCCAATAAAATGGACAACCTGGAAGAAATGGACAAATTCTTAGAAATGCACAACCTTCTGAGACTGAACCAGGAAGAAACAGAAAATATGAACAGACCAATCACAAGCACTGAAATTGATACTGTGATTAAAAATCTTCCTAACAAACAAAAGCCCAGGACCAGATGGCTTCACAGGCGAATTCTGTCAAACATTTAGAGAAGAGCTAACACCTATCCTTCTCAAACTCTTCCAAAATATAGCAGAGGGAGGAACACTTCCAAGCTCATACTACGAGGCCACCATCACCCTGATACCAAAACCAGACAAAAATGTCACAAAGAAAGAAAACTACAGGCCAATAGCAATGATGAACATAGATGCAAAAATCCTCAACAAAATACTAGCAAACAGAATCCAACAGCACATTAAAAGGATCATGCACCATGATCAAGTGTGGTTTATTCCAGGAAAGCAAGAATTCTTCAATATACGCAAATCAATCAGTGTGATGCACCATATTAACAAACTGAAGGAGAAAAACCATATGATCGTCTCAATAGATGCAGAGAAAGCTTTCAACAAAATTCAACACCCATTTATGATAAAAACCCTGCAGAAAGTAGGCATAGAGGGAACTTTCCTCAACATAATAAAGGCCATATATGACAAGCCCACAGCCAACATCGTCCTCAATGGTGAAAAACTGAAAGCATTTCCACTAAGATCAGGAACAAAACAAGGTTGCCCACTCTCACCACTATTATTCAACATAGTTTTGGAAGTTTTAGCCACAGCAATCAGAGAAGAAAAAGAAAAAAAAGGAATCCAAATCGGAAAAGAAGTAAAGCTGTCACTGTTTGCAGATGACATGATACTATACATAGAGAATCCCAAAGATGCTACCAGAAAACTACTAGAGCTAATCAATGAATTTGTTAAAGTAGCAGGATAAAAAATTAATGCACAGAAATCTCTGGCATTCCTATACACTAATGATGAAAAATCTGAAAGTAAAATTAAGAAAACACTCCCATTTACCATTGGAACAAAAAGAATAAAACATCTAGGAATAAACCTACCAAAGGAGACAAAAGACCTGCATGCAGAAAATTATAAGACACTGATGAAAGAAATTAAAGATGATACAAATAGATGGAAAGATATACCATGTTCTTGGATTGGAAGAATCAACATTGTGAAAATGACTCTACTACCCAAAGCAATCTACAGATTCAGTGCAATCCCTATCAAACTACCACTGGCATTTTTCACAGAACTAGAACAAAAAATTTCACTATTGGTTGGAAACACAAAAGACCCCGAATAGCCAAAGCAATCTTGAGAACGAAAAATGGAGCTGGAGGAATCAGGCTCCCTGACTTCAGACTACACTACAAAGCTACAGTAACCAAGACAGTATGGTACTGGCACAAAAACAGAAAGATAGATCAATGGAACAGGATAGAAAGCCCAGAGACAAACCCATTCACATATGGTCACCTTATCTTTGATAAAGGAGGCAAGAATATACAGTGGAGAAAAGACAGCCTCTTCAATAAGTGGTGCTGGGAAAACTGGACAGGTACATGTAAAAGTATGAACTTAGAACACTCCCTAACACCATGCACAAAAATAAACTCAAAATGGATTAAAGACCTAAATGTAAGGCCAGAAACTATCAAACTCTTAGAGGAAAACATAGGCAGAACTCTCTATGACATAAATCACAGCAAGATCCTTTTTGACCCACCTCCTAGAGAAATGGAAATAAAAACAAAAATAAACAAATGGGACCTAATGAAACTTCAAAGCTTTTGCACAGCCAAGGAAACCATATACAAGACCAAAAGACAACCCTCAGAATGGAGAAAATATTTGCAAATGAAGCAACTGACAAAGGATTAATCTCCAAAATTTATAAGCAGCTCATGCAGCTCAATAACAAAAAACCAAACAACCCAATCCAAAAATGGGCAGAAGACCTAAATAGACATTTCTCCAAAGAAGATATATAGATTGCCAACAAACACATGAAAGAATGCTCAACATCATTAATCATTAGAGAAATGCAAATCAATGCTACAATGAGATATCATCTCACACCAGTCCGAGTGGCCATCATCAAAAAATCTAGAAACAATAAATGCTGGAGATGGTGTGGAGAAAAGGGTACCCTCTTGCACTGTTGGAGGTTATGCAAATTGATACAGCCACTATGGAGAACAGTATGGAGGTTCCTTAAAACACTACAAATAGAACTACCATATGACTCAGCAATCCCTCTACTGGGCATATACCCTGAGAAAACCATAATTCAAAAAGAGTCATGTACCAAAATGTTCACTGCAGCTCTATTTACAATAGCCAGGACATGGAAGCAAACTAAGTATCCATCAACAGATGAATGGATAAAGAAGATGTGGCACATGTATACAATGGAATATTACTCAGCCATAAAATGAAACAAAATTGAGTTATTTGTAGTGAGGTGGATGGACCTAGGGTCTGTCATACAGAGTGAAGTAAGTCAGAAAGAGAAAAACAAACACCATATGCTAACACATATATATGGAATCTAAGAAAAGAAAAAAAAAGCCATGAAGAACCTAGGAGTAAGATGGGAATAAAGACGCAAACCTACTAGAGAATGGACTTGAGGATATGGGGAGGGGGAAAGGTAAGCTGTGACAAAGTGAGAGAGTGTAATGGACATATATACACTTCCAAACGTAAAATAGATAGCTAGTGGGAAGCAGCCACGTAGCACAGGGAGGTTAGCTCAGTGGTTTGTTACCACCTGCGGGGGGGGGAATAGGAAGGGTGGGAGGGAGGGAGACGCAAGAGGCAAGAGATATGGGAACATATGTGTATGTATAACTGATTCACTTTGTTATAAAACAGAAACTAACACACCACTGTAAAGCAATTATACTCCAATAAAGATGTTAAAAAAAAATACTTGGGAATTCCCTGGTGGTCCAGTGGTTAGGACTCAGATACTTTCACTGACACGGGTGTGCGTTCAAACCCTGGGAACTAAGATCCCATAAGCCACTCACTGCAGCCAAAAAAAGAAACTTTCATAAAATTGGCTAAAATATCCCTCAGAATTAGTGTCCTTTAATCAGTATTTATAGAATGCCTACTAAAAAACAGGCAACACATTAGGTATTGGGGAAATGGAGAGGCTTATTTTGATAAAAACTTTAACTCAAAATTCATTCTATGACAGACTATATCTGGAAACACAAGAAATTGTTAACAGGTTTACCTCTGGGGAGGAGACTTAATTTTTATAGTATACCCTTTTTCACTTTTTGAATTTTGTATTCTATGTCTATGTATTATTTACTCAAAAAGATTGGTTTCTAAAATCCTATGCATTCCATAAATCCTCTAGAAAATAATTTGTAACATGTAATTTGTTTTTTATATCTCATTAAAAGTCATTCCACATTGTAGCAAGTTAACAAATTCTGACAAACTTTTCAGTTTGTTCATCTTAATTTTTTTCTAAAAAAAGAAATTTTACCTCTATTTTCCAACCACCATACAGTAGTTTATTGTTTGTTACTGAGGATATTATGACCCTGAACATATTCTTAATTAACCACGATAGCTCCATGGGGAGGATTCTAGTATGTAGCATTCATCTCTACTTGAAAATAAGCGTATCTGTGCTTAGCACCAGCTCTTCTGAAGCTCTCCCATGGTTCTCCACCGAGTCCTCCTTCCCATGGTAGTGTATCATCTCAATCCCTGTGTCAATGGAGATTATGAGACGATTTTTCATCTATTCCCTTGCCCACAGCACTCATCTCCATCAATGAGACATGTAACTGGGAGGAACTCAGCAAGGTGCTGAGAAAAGCTAAAATGAACCCTCTGTGAATACTAAATACAGTGAGACTAAGCTCTGAAAGGACAGCTGATTAGCTACTGTTTCAGTTGCTTAAAATGAATTAAAATGTTTATCACGCTGGGGTTGTAGAAGAAAAGAGAAGGTGGGTAAAGTATTACATGAGACATTGCTTTGAGGGTGTATAAAGGAGTAGTCTAACACAGAGGGGTATAAGCCAAAGGCTTACTTGGTTTGTGGTCAGTCTCAGAAAGCAGTTCAGATCGTGCTGCAGTGTAGAAAGGGTTGAACGAGGACAAGATGGAGCAGAGAGACCATTTAGAGGACTGGATTAAGGCAGTAAGAGTTGGATAGAAAGGACAGGTCAAATATGTCACACATTAAGAAGAAACGTCTAAAATATAATAGCCAGGTAGAGTCAGTAAGACCAGAGAACTGATTGGCAGTTAAAGTAGAGCGATTAAGAGCAGGACTCTAGATCCGGTGAATTATGGCTCTGTATTATTAATAATTCTGGCTTAGTAAGACTAACAGAAATAGCAGCTATTAGTATTATTAGGTATATTGCATAGAAACAGAGATAGGGATGACTTCCAGGTTTCTGGATTACGTGACTTTTAAGTAGACATGCCTTTCACTGGGCTGGAAATACAGAAGGAAAAACAGGCTTGAGTGAGAGGAAGGGAAGATAAAAAAGATGCTGAGTTAGAGGTACTTGGGAAACACGCATATGTTGCATATGTGAAAACTAGTCAGGAGAGGGGTTGCGGTCTAGAAACATAGATTTGTGAGTGGCCACACATAATTGGTAGTTGAAGCCATCAGTGTAAATGAGAATGAGAGAACCAAGAGAAACATACAGCGTGTAGAAAAGGGAGACGGGTGGTGGGAAGGAAGACCAGAGAGCTTGCAGGGAAACCAGGACGATATAGTGACACAGGAGAAAAAGGGAAGCATTTGAGAGAGAAAGGCCTGATCAAGTGTTCCTTCCTCATCAGATCAACCCAAGAGAAGTTTTGTCTAGAAATGAACAAGGTTTTTTTGTTTGTTTGTTTTTTGTTTTTTTATTTTTTAAACATCTTTATTGGGGTATAATTGCTTTACAATGGTGTGTTAGTTTCTGCTTTATAACAAAGTGAATCAGTTATACATATACATATGTTCCCATATGTCTTCCCTCTTGCGTCTCCCTCCCTCCTACTCTCCCTATCCCACCCCTCCAGGCTGTCACAAAGCACCGAGCTAATATCCCTGTGCCTTGCGGCTGCTTCCCACTAGCTATCTACCTTACTACGTTCGTTAGTGTGTATATGTCCATGACTCTCTCTCGCCCTGTCAAAGCTCACCCTTCCCCCTCCCCATATCCTCAAGTCCGTTCTCCAGTAGGTCTGCGTCTTTATTCCTGTCTTACCCCTAGGTTCTTCATGACATTTTTTTCCCTTAAATTCCATATATATGTGTTAGCATACAGTATTTGTCTTTTTCTTTCTGACTTACTTCACTCTGTATGACAGACTCTAGGTCTATCCATCTCATTACAAATAGCTCAATTTCATTTCTTTTTAAGGCTGAGTAATATTCCATTGTATATATGTGCCACATCTTCTTTATCCATTCATCCGATGATGGGCGCTTAGGTTGTTTCCATCTCCTGGCTATTGTAAATAGAGCTGCAATGAACATTTTGGTACATGACTCTTTTTGAATTTTGGTTTTCTCAGGGTATATGCCCAGTAGTGGGATTGCTGGGTCATATGGTAATTCTATTTGTAGTTTTTTAAGGAACCTCCATACTGTAATGAACAAGGTTTGAGTCTTCTCTAGGACTTCAGGCCCAAGTATCCAAGAGCAGCCCCTGGGGTGCAGGCTTCCTGGAAGCCTCCATGACAGCAATGGCCCAGGACAGAAAATTCTCCTCTGCACTCATATCTCAGGTCAGCCAGAAGGCCCGTGGTTTCCTTGAAGCAGAAAGAAGAGTTTATCCCACTGTTCAGCAGCTGGCCAACGGCAGCTTCAGTTCAGTGGGAAAACTCTTAAAAAGCATGGAATCATGGAAGGTTGACAAAACCACCTGCCTATTAACAAATAAGTTAGAGATTACAGCTTTGTTGGAAATATAAAGTTGGCACCCTCAAATTCCTCTATGTTATAGTAGTAGAACAATGCCTTATTTGTATGAGTGAATTTTCTAGATAAAGTTTACTACTTTAGGAACTAAACCTTTAATTTTAGCCATCGTTTTGTCACTAAAATTTCCTTACCTTCCCAATACACAGTACACTAGACATAATATAATCTTGCTTGCAAACTCAGGATCATTGTTATGATCATTATTTATTATGGTAAAAGATATAAAGGATGAGAGGTAACATTTATTGTGCACTTACTATGTGCCTAATGCATAACACTTAACTTCCTCAATGATCCTATACACTAGGCACCATCTTCATTCTACAGATAGAGACACTGAGGTTTGGAAAGATTAACTTGTTCAAAATCAAACTTATCTTTAGTTAGAATTTATAGGTAGTGTCTGATTCCAAAGCCTTCCTATTTCCCTTCCTGCACTTTCCCCTCCAACTTTTGAAAATTGTTTTTTATAGCTATTTCTTGCTGGGGGTTCCCTCAGGGACTGTTTACCCCATAACGAAACAGGCCAGGTTACTGAGCTTTTACAGGATGATTTAACCTCTGTCCTCCCTTGATACCAATGATCACTTTTCAATATATCAGCTTCAGCAGTAATCCTTCCCTTCTCCTAATATCTTTTTTCTGAAACCTAAGCAACTTGCCAGGGAAAACCAAATTACCAATTTTATTAAATGAGTAACATAATTTAACACAATATTTAAGAATGTCTTCACATCTCTCTTGTGAATATTATTTTCACGCCTTCTTAGAGACTTGTTCTTACTGTCAGGTTTATGACTATACTCAAGAAGGTTAAAGCTAACCAAAGTCTAAATGTTAGATAAATTACTCTCAGTTTGCCCAACAAACCTTCCCCCCAGTCACCTGCCCATATTTGGGCCAAACTGATTGGTTCAGAGGAGGACAGGCACACAAGTCAAGCAATCAGAACTTTTCTTGGGGACTTCTCCTGCTGGAGCTATCAGGTAAGAGATGCTCTCATCACTGAAGCTATTACAAGACAAGTTCAGAGTTTTCCACTAGTCTTTGGAGATAACCCACTGCTGTAGTAGAGAATGACTGCCACTCACAGAGAGGGCAGAGACAAGAGATGAAAAAAAAGAGGATCCAGACAGCCTTATCTCTGGATTCAATTATTCCTAGCTCTGCAACTTCCATGACCGTATAAACTTATAAATCTTTCTCCTCTTTATTTTTCTTCAGCTAGTTGTACTTGTATTTCTGTCACCCATCACTAATAGACTTTTGGCCAATAAATGTAGGCATTTATCAAGAACAGTAGTTCTCAATTGTGGCTGCATATTAGAAGCATCAGGGGAGTTTTTAAGAGTCCCAAAGCCCAGGCTGCATCGCAAACCAATTAGACCAGAATCTCTAGGGTTGGAACCAGGCATCGGTATTTTTATAAAGCTCCCCAGGACAACCCAATGTGCATCCAGGATAAGAATCACTGCTGTGGAACAACTTTAACTCTAAGTAGTCTATCAAAAACCAGCAGCAAAGGATACATCTTTGGCAACATTCCCTCACTGAAGTAAAAACCAGAAAAATTGCCACAATTCCCTGTACTATTCAAGGTATACTGAAAGTCATAATTGATTCAAGAACACTAAAAAATGTTGTATGAAGTTTCAAAAAAGGATGTGCAGAGATGAAGTTGTCATCTTGCAGAGAATATATGATTGCCCACATAGATATCCAACAGACTCTATAGACAAAATATTAGCATTAGGAAGGTGGTTGGATACAAATTCCACACATGTACAAAGTGTTACTTCTCTCCAAAATGTATGTGCAATCAGTGCAAATCCAACAGGACTTCTCACAGAATGTGATCAGCTCACGCTAATACTCACCTAGAAAAATAAAGGATCAAGAAAAGACAAAATAGTTTTAGAAGATAACAAGTTGGAGACTTGCCTTACCAGATATAAATTCTCCCATCTTCTTCTAAATTTTTACTTAAACACACACACACACACACACACACACACACACACACGTATACTGACTCACACTCCAGAGATGAAAGCCATTACAAATACAGTAAAAAAAAACAAAAAAAATACAATAGGGAGGAACCAAGATGGCAGAGTAGAAGGACGTGCTCTCACTCCCTCTTGTGAGAACACCAGAATCACAAGTAGCTGCTGGACAATCATTGACGGAAGACGCTGGAACTCACCAAAAAAGATACCCCACATCCAAAGACAAAGGAGAAGCCACAATGAGATGGTAGGAGGGGCACAATCACAGTAAAATCAAATCCCATAACTGCTGGGTGGGTGACTCACAGACTGGAGAACACTTATACCGCAGAAATCCACCCACTGGAGTGAAGGCTCTGAGCGCCACGTCAGGCTTCCCAACCTGGGGTTCTGGCAACAGGAGGAGGAATTCCTAGAGAATCAGACTTTGAAGCCTAGTGGGATTTGATTGTAGGACTTCGACAGGACTGGGGGAAACAGAGACTCCACTCTTGGAGGGCACACACAAAGGAGTATGCACATCGGGGCCCAGGGGAAGGAGCAGTGACCCCAGGGGAGACTGAACCACACCTATCTGCTAGTGATGGAGGGTCTCCTGCAGAGGCGGGGGTACCTGTGGCTCACAGTGGGGACAAGGACACTGGCAGCAGAAGTTCTGGGAAGTACTCCTTGGCGTGAGCCCTCCCAGAATCTGCCATTAGCCCCACCAAAGAGCCCAGGTGGGCTCCAGTGTTGGGTTCCCTCAGGCCAAACAACCAACAGGGAGGGAACCCAGCCCCATCCATCAGCAGTCAAGTGAATTAAACTTTTACTGAGCTCTGCCCTCCAGAGCAACAGTCAGCTCTACCCACCACCAGTCCCTCCTATCAGGAAACTTGCACAAGCCTCTTAGATAGCCTCATCCACCAGAGGGGAGACGGCAGAAGCAAGAACAACAATCCTGCAGCCTGTGGAACAAAAACCACATTCACAGAAAGGTAGACAAGATAAAAAGGCAGAGAGCTATGTACCAGATGAAGGAACAAGATAAAACCCCAGAAAAACAACTAAATGAAGTAGAGATAGGCAACTTTCCAGAAAAAGAATTCAGAATAATGATAGTGAAGATGATCAACGACCTTGGAAAAAGAATGGAGGCAAAGATCGAGAAGATGCAAGGAATGTTTAACAAAGACCCAGAAGAATTAACGAACAAACAAACAGAGATGAGCAATACAATAACTGAAATGAAAACTACACTAGAAGGAATCAATAGCAGAATAACTGAGGCAGAAGAACAGATAAGTGACTGGAAAGACAGAATGGTGGAATTCACTGCTGTGGAACAGAATAAAGAAAAAAGAATGAAAATAAATGAAGACAGCCTAAGAGATCTCTGGGAAAACATTAAACGCAACAACATTTGCATTATAGGGGTCCCAGAAGGAGAAGAGAGAGAGAAAGGACCAGAGAAAATATATGAAGAGATTATAGCCGAAAACTTCCCTAATATGGGAAAGGAAACAGCCACCCAAGTCCAGGAAGCACAGCAAGCCCCATACAGGATAAACCCAAAGAGAAACACACCAAGACACATAGTAATCAAACTGGCAAAAATTAATGACAAAGAAAAATTATTGAAAGCAGCAAGGGAAAAATGACAAGTAACATACAAGGGAACACCCATAAGGTTAACAGATGATTTCTCAGCAGAAACTCTAAGAGCCAGAAGGGAGTGGCATAATATACTTAAAGTGATGAAAGGGAAGAACCTACAACCAAGATTACTCTACCCGGCAATGATCTCATTCAGATTCAATGGAGAAATCAAAAGCTTTACAGACAAGCTAAAGCTAAGACAATTAAGCACCACCAAACCAGCTCTACAACAAAGGCTAAAGGAACTTTTCTAAGTGGGAAACACAAGAGAAGAAAAGGACCTACAAAAACAAACACAAAACAATTAAGAAAATGGTCATAGGACCCCACATATCGATAATTACCTTAAACGTGAATGGATTAAATGCTCCAACCAAAAGATACAGACTGGCTGAATGGATACAAAAACAAGACCTGTATATATCCTGTCTACAAGAGACCCATCTCAGACCTAGGGATACATACAGACTGAAAGTGAGGGGATGGAAAAAGATATTCCATGCAAATGGAAATCAAAAGAAAGCTGGAGTAGCAATACTCATATCAGATAAAATAGACTTTAAAATAAAGAATATTACAAGAGACAAGGAAGGACACTACATAATGATCAGGGGATCAATCCAAGAAGAAGATATAACAATTATAAATATATATGCACCCAACAAAGGAGCACTTCAATACATAAGGCCACTGCTAACGGCTATAAAAGAGGAAATCGACAGTAACACAATAATAGTGGGGGACGTTAACACCTCACTTACACCAATGGACAGATCATACAAGCAGAAAATCAATAAGGAAACAGAACCTTTAAATGACACAAAGACCTGATAGATTTAATTGATATTTAGAGGACATTCCATCCAGAAACAGCAGGTTACACTTTCTTCTCAAGTGTGCACGGAACATTCTCCAGGATAGATCACACCTTGTGTCACAAATCAAGCCTCATTAAATTTAAGCAAATTGAAATCATATCAAGCATCTTTTCTGACCACAACGCTATGAGATTAGAAATGAATTACACGGAAAAAAACGTAAAAAACACAAACACATGGAGGCTAAACAATACATACTAAATAACCAGGAGATCACTGAAGAAATCAAAGAGGAAATCAAAAAATACCTAGAGGGCTTCCCTGGTGGCGCAGTGGTTGAGACTCCACCTGCCGATGCAGGGGACACGGGTTCGTGCCCCCGTCTGGGAAGATTCCACATGCCGCAGAGCAGCTCGGCCCGTGAGCCATGGCCGCTGAGCCTGCACATCCAGAGTCTGTGCTCCGCAATGGGAGAGGCCACAACAGTGAGAGGCCTGTGTACCGCAAAAAAAAATAAAACCTAGACACAAATGAAAATGACATCACCACGATCCAAAACCTACGGGATGCAGCAAAAGCATTCTAAGAGGGAAGTTTATAGCTATACAAGCCTACCTCAAGAAACAAGAAAAATCTCAAATAAACAATCTAACCTTACACCTAAAGGAACTAGATAAAGAAGAACAAACAAAACCCAGAGTTAGCAGAGGAAGGAAATCATAAAGATCAGAGCAGGAATAAATGAAATAGAAACAAAGAAAACAATAGCAAAGATCAATAAAACTAAAAGCTGGTTCTTTGAGAAGATAAACAACTTGATAAACCATTTGCCAGACTCATCAAGAAAAAGAGGGAGAGGGTTCAAATCAATAAAATGAGAAATGGAAAAGCAGAAGTGACAATAGGCACTACAGAAATACAAAGCATCCTAAGAGACTACTACAAGCAACTCTATGCCAATAAAATGGACAACCTGGAAGAAATGGACAAATTCTTAGAAAGGTAGAACCTTCCAAGACTGAACAATGAAGAAATAGAAAATATGAACAGACCAACCACAAGTAATGAAATTGAAACTGTGATTAAAAATCTACCAACAGGGGCTTCCCTGGTGGCGCAGTGGTTGGGAGTCCGCCTGCCAGTGCAGGGGACGCAGGTTCATGCCCCGGTCCGGGAGGATCCCCCATGCCGCGGAGCGGCTGGGCCCGTGAGCCATGGCCACTGGGCCTGTGTGTCCGGAGCCTGTGCTCCGCGGCGGGAGAGGCCACAGCATTGAGAGGCCCGCGTACCGCAAAAAAAAAAAAAAAAAAAAAAAAATCTACCAACAAACAAAAGTCCAGGATTAGACGGCTTCACAGGTGAATTCTATCAAACACTTAGGGAAGAGCAAACACCCATCCTTCTCAAACTCTTCCAAAAAATTGCGGAGGAAGGAACACTCCCAAACTCATTGTATGAGGCCACCATCATGCTGATACCAAAACCAAAGATACTACAAAAAAAGAAAATTACAGACCAATATCACTGATGAATATAGATGCAAAAATCATCAACAAAATACTAGCAAACAGAATCCAACAACACATTAAAAGGATCATACACCATGATCAAGTGGGATTTATCCCAGGGACACAAGGATTCTTCAATATACGTAAATCAATCAATGTGATACACCATATTAACAAATTGAAGAATAAAAACCATATGATCATCTCAATAGATGCAGAAAAAGCTTTTGACATAATTCAACACCCATTTATGATAAAAACTCTCCAGAAAGTGGGCATAGAGGGAACCTACCTCAACATAATAAAGGCCATATACGACAAACCCACAGCAAACATCATTCTCAATGGTGAACACCTGAAAGCATTTCCTCTAAGATCAGGAACGAGACAAGGATATCCACTTTCACCACTATTATTCAACATAGTTTTGGAAGTCCTAGCTATGGCAATCAGAGAAGAAAAAGAAATTAAAGGAATACAAATTGGAAAAGAAAAAGTAAAACTGTCACTGCTTGCAGATGACATGATACTATACATAGAGAATCCTAAAAATGCCACCAGAAAACTACTAGAGCTAATCAATGAATTTGGTAAACTTGCAGGGTACAAAATAAATGCACAGAAATCTCTTGCATTCGTATACACTAATGATGAAAAATCTGAAAGAGAAATTAAGGAAACACTCCCATTTACCACTGCAACAAAAAGAATATAATACCTAGGAATAAACCTACCAAGGAAGAAAAGGCCTGTATGCAGAAAACTATAAGACACTGATGAAAGAAGTTAAAGATGATAGCAACAGATGGAGAGATATACCATGTTCTTGGATCAGAAGAATCAACATTGTGAAAATGACTATACTACCCAAAGCAACATACAGATTCAATGCAATCCCTATCAAATTACCAGTGGCATTTTTTACGGAACTAGGACAAAAAATCTTAAAATTTGTATGGAGACAAAAAAGGCCCCAAATAGCCAAAGCATTCTCGAGGGAAAAAAACGGAGCTGGAGGAATCAGACTCCCTAACTTCAGACTATACTATAAAGCTACAGTAATCAAGACAATATGATACTGGCACAAAAACAGAAATATAGATCAATGGAACAGGATAGAAAGCCCAGAGATAAACCCATACACCTATGGTCACCTAATCTATGACAAAGGAGGCAAGGATATACAATGGAGAAAAGACAGTCTCTTCAATAAGTGGTGCTGGTAAAAGTGGACAGCTACATGTAAAAGAATGAAATTAGAACACTCCCTAACACCATACACAAAAATAAACTCAAAATGGATTAGAGACCTAAATGTAAGACCGGACACTATAAAACTCTTAGAGGAAAACATAGGAAGGACACTCTTTGACATAAATCACAGCAAGATCTTTTTTGATCCACCTCCTAGAGTAATGGAAATAAAAACAAAAAGAAACAAATGGGACCTAATGAAACTTCAAAGCTTTTGCACATCAAAGGAAACCATAAACAGGACAAAAAGACAACCCTCAGAATGGGAGAAAATATTTGCAAATGAATCAACGGACAAAGGATTAATCTCCAAACTATATAAACAGCTCATGCAGCTCAGTATTATAAAAACAAACAACCTAATCAAAAAATGGGCAGAAGACCTAAATAGACATTTCTCCAAAGAAGACATACAGATGGGCAAGAAACACATGAAAAGCTGCTCACCATCACTAATTATTAGAGAAATGCAAATCAAAACCACAATGAGGTATCAACTCACACCAGTTAAAATGGGCATCATCAGAAAATCTACAAACAACAAATGCTGCAGAGGCTGTGGAGAAAAGGGAACCCTCTTGCGCTGTTGGTGGGAATGTAAATTGATACAGCTGCTATGGAGAACAGTATAGAGGGTCCTTTAAAAACTAAAAATAGAATTACCATATGATCCAGCAATCCCACTACTGGGCATATACCCAGAGAAAACTGTAATTCAAAAAGACACATGCACCCCGATGTTCATTGCAGCACTGTTTACAATAGCCAGGTCATGGAAGCAACCTAAATGCCCATCGACATACGAATGGATAAAGAAGATGTGGTACATATATACAATGGAATATTACTCAGCCATAAAAAGGAACGAAATTGGGTCATTTGTTGAGACATGGATGGACCTAGAGACTGTCATACAGAGTGAAGTAAGTCAGAAAGAGAAAAACAAATGTCGTATATTAACGCATATATGTGGAACCTAGAAAAATGGTACAGATGAACCAGTTTGCAGGGCAGAAATTGAGACACAGATGGAGAGAAGAAACGTATGGACACCAAGGGGGGAAAGCCACAGGGGGGTGGGGGGATGGTGTGATGAATTGGGCGACTGGGATTGACATGTATACACTGATGTGTATACAATTGATTACTAATAAGAACCTGCTGTAGAAAAAAATAAAATATAATTCAAAAATTAAAAAATAAATAAATAAGAAAAAATAAAATAAAACACTGTAATCATGAGTTCCTCTCTGGTCTTTCAGGAAGACTGTAAAAGAGTCATTTTTCTCTTTTTTACACATACCAGCCCACCATCAATTTAAGTGACTACCCTAAAACTACAAGGAGGGTGCTAGAGGGTTACCACTATAACCCAGTCCCATAAAGCTTGAAAATTGGTATAAGACAAAATTCAGTCTTGGATCTGGTACCATAGATTGTAATTCTCAAAAGAAATCACTCCACTATATGTTAATGAATCCATAATTCTTTGACACAACTCCCAAAGTCTGTATTACGGTAAGGCTTCAGAGTATTTGACAATTCATTAATTCTTCAATGTTCAGTACTGTATTAAATAAAAGTTTAGTTTCTCTTCAGACATGAAAGAGAGTGGACACTCTTTTGTGAAGATATCCACATATGAGTTGCCAGGGTATTTTTGAAAGAGAGCAGAAAAGGAAAAAGATATAAAACAAAGGGTGCAGTAGTAAAAAAAATTTTTTTGTTTCAATTGGGTTTGACATCCAGGCAAACATTTGAGGCTGAAATTTTGCTTAAGAGCCCTCAAAAAGAGCCTGCTGCCACTTCTGCTTAATCTTAAAGCAAGAACCTCTTCAATGCCAAATCATCCAAACAGCCTGATTTTAAAATGAGCAGAAGATCTAAGTAGACATTTAAAAAGATATACAGGTGGCCAACAGGCACATGAAAAGATGCTCAACATCACTAATTATTAGGGAAATGCAAATCAAAACCACAGTGAGATATCACCTCACACCTTTTAGAGTGGCTATCATCAAAAAAGACAAGAAATAACAAATGTTGGAGAGGATGTGGAGAAAAACCTCGTGCACTGTTGGTGGGACTGTAAATTGGTGCAGCCACTATGGAAAAGAGTATGGAGATTCCTCAAAAAGTTAAGAACAGAACTACCATATGACCCAGCTATTCCACTTCTTAGTATTTATCCAAAGAACACAAAAACACCAGTTCACAAAGATATATGCACCCCTATGTTCACTGCAGCATTATTTACAATTGCCGATATAGGGAAGCAACCTAAGTGTCCATCAACAGATGAATGGATAAAGAAGATGTGGCATACACACACACACACACACACACACACACACACACACACACACACACACACACACAATGGAATACTACCCAGCCATAAAAAAGAACAAAATTTTGCCACCTGCAATAACATGAATGGACTTGGAGGGCATTATGCTAAGTGAAATAAGTCAGATAGAGAAAGACAAAAATACTGTACGATATCACTTATATTTGGAATCTGAAAAATACAACAGACTAGTGAATATAACAAAGAAGCAGATTCACAGATATAGAGAACAAACTAGTAGTTACCAATGGGGAGGGGCAATATAGGGCAGCTAGGGGATCAAGAGGTACAAACTATCAGGTATAAAATAAGTTACAAGGATATATTATACAACATGGGGAATACAACTAATATTTTATAATAACTATAAATGGAGTATAACCTTTAAAGTTGCAAATCACTATCTTGTACCCCTGTAATATATAATATAGTACAGCAACTGTACTTCAATTTTAAAAAGAAGGACCTGGAATAGGGAACAGGGAAGTCATCAGAACTCTCTATCCCTCCTTTCTGATTCTTTGTATCTGCTTTGTTCTTCCTTCTCAGGGCAGATGCATTCTCTCTATTTTCTAGCCCACATGGAGGGGTATGTGGGCCACCCCACAGATAAACCCAAGTTCATGTGTGTAATAGATTACATCATTCACTTTGATTCTTCTCACCACCCACCACTCACCCTTTGGGCCTCATATCCATGCAATGTGCCTTATGGCTACAGTTCTACCAAAGGAAAGCGTATATGTATCTACATCTTAATGTTGGGTTCAACACTTGACTTGTCAGGCAAACAGAATGAGGCAGATGTGAAAGCATGCCAGTTCCAAACCCAGGCTTGTAAGGCCTGCCTCACTTCCACGTGTACATTTGTGCTCTGCCATTGCCCTGTGTCCTAGTCCTTTCAGGCTGCTGTAACAAAATACCATAAACTAGGTGGCTTATTAACAAGACAAATTTATTTCTCACAGTTCTGGAGGCTGGGAAGTCACTCACAGAGACTAAGTCTCTGTGTCCGAGTCCCACCCTCTCTTTCTGAGGAGAGAGACTACAGTAGACCCAGTGTGGGTCAAGTGTCGACCCTTATGGCTAGAGGAGATGGTCAAGACTCTTAGTATCAACCTGGCTCCTGGGGGCCACCCTACAGATCAGGAGACTGTTCCCAAATGAAAGCAGTAGTGGGGTGGTCATCGTGAGCTGAGCAGGTACCCCAGAGGAGTCTACTTCTACTTGATGTACAAAGTGCTTCCGGCAGAGAGAACTGCCTGAAGGTAAAAACTGTTTCCTGCAAGAAAAACTGTTTCCTACAAGAAAGCTCTGAATTTCAGAGACAACTTAACTTGGAAGAAAGAAAAGAAGGAAAAGAAAAACAGCCACGATCTTTAAAAAGGGAGGATAGAGAGCAAGAGATGTTTAAATGCTATTAACAGGATTGGGGTAGAATGTGATCAATGGTTCGCTAGGAAATCAAGTGTGAAATAGAAGGGGAAGCAAGTAATTTCAGCACTCAGTTTTCTGTGAGTTCGGAAACATCGCTGCTCCTGGCCACTCACGCAGTTGGCTATCAGGCACGGATCTGCACCTGACAGGGGATGAAGAGTTGTCTCCTAATAAAGAAAATGGTCCAAGGTAGGAAAAAGAAGTTGACATAATCAGAACCATTTCAAATTTAATGAGTACACAGGTGATGTTAGTCCTTTAGTTGAATGGTGAGTTTTAAATCAGAGTTATTACACTGTAAAAAAAAATTTATTCAAATTGGCTTCACGGTAACAGGAAAAACTGATAAGTTTCTAAGTTGTTTTTGCCTTAAACAGAGGATTCTATTTCCTCTAATCACTCTTTGAAGAGATATGATGAGAATTTTTAGATTTTTGAACATTCAAATGGAGAGAAATGTTCATAAAAATGCACATTTGCAACTAATATTTAAATAACTGATTTCCAAACCATTTCTCAAAATACTAACATGAGGATAGAGATTACATTTTTCCTTTATGTCACTTCTAGAGAAGAAAAGACTGATTATGTTTTTACCTACTTATATAAAGAGAAGCAAACAACTATATATACATATTTTTGAAATACCATGCTTATTACAGACTGTGCTGAAATTTAAATTGAATAACTAACATCATAAAATAAATCATAGCCAAATGGACTCGAAATAGTTCTTAAAATAACTGATATAATTCTGAAAGCAATGCACAGTACTTGCCAAGAAGCAATACTTTCTGAAGGATTGTATTTGGAAACAATTCATTAATAATGGTCACTAATGATAATGAAGGTATTTGGTAGGTACATGGTGTCCCACCAATTATTTGCCAGACAAGCAAGAAAATTTTTTTTTTGCGGTGTGCGGGCCTCTCACTGTTGTGGCCTCTCCTGTTGCGGAGCACAGGCTCCGGACGCACAGGCTCAGCGGCCATGGCTCACGGGCCTAGCCGCTCCGCAGCATGTGGGATCTTCCCAGACTGGGGCACGAACCCGTGTCCCCTGCATTGGCAGGCGGACTCTCAACCGCTGCGCCACCAGGGAAGGCCAAGCAAGAAAATTTTGAACAAGGAATCTAATTTAAAGAGAGAGTTGCAAGAAAGTTGAGAAGAAATGGAAAGCTGTTCCAAATATTTTACAAGAAATCATACTGGGACCAGAGTCAGCAAGCAGACCAGCTCTAGGCTTTGGGTTGTGTTTTCTCCTAGGCAAAAATCCCAGAGGGAAGGAAATTCAAATGGCTGCTACCTACCCTGAAGACAGCATAGGTCCTTACGTCTACCCTAGACCTAGGGTATCCCAAATACCCTATCCCAGTTTGGGATATCGGATATGGGAATCCGATATCCCAAACTGGACTAAGAGGCTATATTTTTAATAGGCTTTTCTGGGTGATTCTCTTGAGCAGCCAGGTTTGGAAACTATTGCTCTGGAGAGAAAAATATCAAGCTAATATTGACACTGTTGGTAACCTCTCTGGTGACAGTAAAGCAGGACTTCAGAACACTCAGGGACCATGTGGTCAGGAATCAGCTCTTTGGTTTAATGCTCCCCACACCTTCCCCTCCCTCCCAGAGATTAAGAATCTCCCTTTTTTTTAGATATACAGTAGAAGGCGTTTCTATCGCCTTCTACAGTAGAAAACTATGGGGTTTTTTTTTAATTGTTGGAAAAAGTCTCAAGTGAAAATCAGACCCCTTCAATGACATGAATGATTTGGGATTAAACTGGCATAGGGTCACGACAAATGAATCTCTAAATTATTTATTGGGGACTGTGATAGGAAGAGGAACAACTGAGCACAGACATGGTTTCCCTTTAAATGTGTGTTTTACATCTACTTAGGTGCTGTTTTAACTTTGAAAAAAATCCACAGCACACTTAATTCACAACTCCTTCATTCTTTGTTCATTGATCTTTTAAATGGTTTTATTTATTTATTTTTTGCGGTATGCGGGCCTCTCACTGTTGTGGCCTCTCCCGTTGCGGAGCACAGGCTCCGGACGCGCAGGCTCCGGGCACAGGCTCAGCGGCCATGGCTCCGGACGCACAGGCTCCGCGGCCATGGCTCACGGGCCCAGCCGCTCCACGGCATGTGGGATCCTCCCGGACCGGGGCATGAACCCCCTGTCCCCTGCATCGGCAGGCGGACTCTCAACCACTGCGCCACCAGGGAAGCCCCCCTCATTGATCTTTTAAATTACAGAGCCCGAACTGCGCCAAGTTGCCTAAGTGGGATTATGCTACGTGACAAACTGCTAATAAGTGAGAAACTGAAAAGAGCCTCCATCTGTCCACCCAGCTTCCTGATGAGCAATCAAGGCAGCGAAGCTGTGCACAAAGCCCCGCTCCACCTGCAGGACTCCTGGCAGCCTCTGCAGCCCGCGTGCGCCCCCGGCACTGCGAGAAGGGCGATTCCGCTAGAAGCAGCGCACCTGAGGCGTGGACAGGGCGAGGCGGGTGGAGATGCCCTTCCACGGCGCTCTCCTCGAAGCTCAGGTTGCAGTTTGGCTCTTTCCCTCGATGTAAATAAAGCCAGTAAAATCTGAAGAACCTGTGCTCAGAGGCCTAATGGGCTTTAGAGTTCCAACATGGTTGGAAGGACAAAATCTACTTCTCTGACTTTCATACACTGTTTTTGAAGGTAACCAAGAACAATTCAGGACAGTCCAAAAGGAAGGGGGCAAGAAGTGGAGCCTACTCCTGGATTTTATTTATGGTGTGATGCAAATAAAATGGAGAGAAGTAGGCATATAATTTATATATAACACACATGCACGGAGATGTGAACATTTATGTCCATTTTGGGGGGCAGGTAAGCAAGAGGTTGGGCTCACCCCAGGAAGAAAACAAGAAAGGCCAGTGTGGGACAGACCCCCATAGTTCTGTATGTATGAGGAATCAGAACCCACTTTTTAAAAGTCTTCCTAAAGAAAGGAGAATAACGTCATACAAACTTGATCCAAGGACACCAGGTAGGGGTAGGAAGGGAGAGGAGATTTAGGGACAGCTGTTTGCCTGAGTCCCAGAAAAAGAGCCTGAATTGCAAGAAAGGAAAAACAGAAGGTCTATTTCACTAAATTTCCAGTTAGATGGAGAACATAAAAAACAATATGGAGGAGTTCAGTACCCTTTCTTATCCCTTGTCAGAGGAATGTGGATGGAGCTTGTTAGAGCAGAGGGATAGAGCAGGCTGGTCACAAAGCGGGACTCACCTCTCCCTGGGACAGAGAAGTAGAAGAGAATGACATGCGTCTGGGCTCCTCTCTGGGTGACAGGCGAGATTGCCACAGCCAAGGCAGGAAGAGTGGGCACGTTGGCAGAGAGGACCGGCTCCTGAGCACACGCAAAGCATTTCAGCATCTCCCTGAACCAGCTGGAAAGGTCTGGGAACCATTTGAGTTTCCCTAATTATAGATGGGAGCAGAGCTACAGAAATGCCTTTCTATCCTCCTTTGCATTGTGACCCCATTATAACCTCCAGGATGGCATGGCCCAGGGAAATAGGAATCATCACGTTTTTAAAAAAAGAATGTGATGGTGTAATCAAAGATGGCTCATATCTTGGACTAGCATATGGCATATGGATGAATAAAAGGAGATACACATATGTTTATGAGCCACAATGCACATATGTATTATGGCTGTTTTCATGTACATCTAAGTGTACACACATACACACCTTTATACACGCCTGGTTTTTTTGGCAGAAATGACAGATCTTGGTGATGAATTTGATGATAGTCCAGGCGGTGGATGGTGATGCCATTTACTGAGAAGAGGAAACCAGGAGGAGTCAGATTGGGTCAGCAGGGAGCTGTAAACATGAGTTCAGCTCAGGATGTGTTCTGTTTGAGATGAAAATGCCGCGTAGGCCGTGGTACACTCTGTGGAGTTCAGAGGAGAGACTGGGTGGAGGTGTCAAATTGGGTGTCCATCCACAGTTAAAGCCACGGCCTTAGATGAGCCCTCCTGTGAGGAGAGGACAGATAGAAAAGAAAAGCCTCTCAGAATTGAGCCCCAGGGAACACCATTTCTGTGACTAGATAGAGGAAGTGGAAGAATGGAAAACTAAGCTTTATATTTAACTCAGCGGAATTTCATAGAATTGTGTTTTTCCAACTCTAGTCCGTGGGATACTCAGTGGGAAGTGGGTTTTAATGAACAAATCAGTGTGTGGTGTGCCGCATACATAGTTCTCCCTGGGAGCTTCAGAGTAATATTTGTAGATGAAAGATTCAGAGATGTCCTACAATGAAAAACTTGGTTTAATTTTATTGAAAAGAGCATTTCCTAAGCCAGAGGTCCTTGAAGTGTGGCTCCAGCCCAGCAGCAGGAGCATCACCTGAGAACTTAGAAATGTCAATTGCTGTCCCACCCAAGACCCATAGAACCCAAGGTTTTGGGATAGGACCCTGAAGTCTGTGTTATCACAAGCCCTCCAAGGCGACTCTGATGAGTGGTTTGAGATTCACTGTCCTAAACATTGTCCCTTTTTCTACTTTTGGCAAATAATAGCATTTTCCAAAGTGATTTATTTGGAAAATATTGTTATTCAAACTCTAGCTTTTAGATTCTTAGTTTAACAAACCTTCAAGTGAGGACTCACTACTGAGGATTAAATCCAGTATCTCACCATTCACTTGTTTGTTGTTAAATCAACATGCCACGAAATATTTCTATCAATAAAGGCTTTACTTGCCAAGAAGCAACAATTGATTATAAGCTAGTCTGTGATACATTTAAAAATATTTTTTCACATTAAAAAAAAAAGTGATCCCTTGTGCCTCACTAAACAGGTCAAATTATCTAGACCTACACTATCCAACAAGGTAGCCAATAGCCACCTGTAGCTATTTACATTTAAACTGATTAAATAAATTGGTTAACATAAATAAAAATTCAGTTCCTCAGTCACATTAGCCACCTTTCAAGTGCTATCCATGTGAGGCCAGTGGCCAGTGCAGATATAGAACATTTGTTGAACAGCACTAATTTGGACAAGGAATGATTCCTTCCTTTTCTTTGTTATCAATGAATGCCTCACAGTCAACAGTTCAGAGAGGAGAGCAACTGTGATGTGTGAGCACGAGCCTCACTTCTCCAGACAATATCCGTCTTGATATGGAAAGGACAGTGACGAGCACAGGTAAGAAAAGCAGGGGTCTAGAACTTTAAGCTCGAATGTCTCCCTCATTTTTTCCACATAGTCTTAGAAGTTGCCCACTGCAAGTCTATGAAAATTCTCCTTCTGCTGCCCAGGAAACCCTCTCCCTCCACCACTTCACGACCTTGTTCACCCATCACCCCTTCACCTCTACTGCTGCCATGGTATAAATTCTGGCCATCATTGCCATTCTCGCCAAGACACTCTGGCCCCTCAGTACCTTTGAAACTCCTTTCTTTGCTGGGCATGCCCAGTAAATGAACCCATGCTTTCTCAAAGTACATGCCTTCCCCTTGCCGGCCTCCTTTGCAGGCTACAGAGGGGCATGTGACCTACACTCCACCAATCAGGTGCATCCACGGAGATTTCAATGTGGGAGAAAGCCACACAATTAGAAGGCAACACCTGGGCACTGCATGACAACCTGCTGGCAAGGATGCGGGAGGGTGGCAAGAGAGACCGTCAGCTTACAGAGGCAGCAGTGGGGATGGTCTGGAGGCAGTGCCCACACTCAGTGTCAGGACCAGAATGGCAGGAAGACCTCCACCGGAACAATGAACTGCCATGGCTTGCATCTTCCTCCTGGCTATAAAAAAATCCAAGTCCCGTTCTCCAGCTTCTTGGAAATCCTGTGAGCTACCTCATATCTTTTAATAAATTCCTTTTCAGCTCAAATTAGCAAGAGTGGATTCCGAGTAGCATCTGAAGCAGAAATTCCTACCAAGTAGGAAAGAATTCTCTCCATAGCATTTACCCATGCACGTTAATTATGTGGCTTGTGTCAGACTCTGCCAGGGAATGGGGATGCAAACACTGACAGGACGTTCTCAAGGGCCTTAAAATTCAGGGAAAGAGACAAATCAGCAAACCAAGAAGAACTTTAAAATATCGTAGATGGCCATGACAGAAATACAAATGCAGCATCATGGGAGACAGGGAGATAGGCCCAGCAGATAGGGAGAAGGAGGGCAAGTTCAGAAAATCTTCGAGGAGATGGCTCTTGAGCTGTGCTGTAAAATATAAACAGATGGTCGACATGCAGGCGGGCAACAGGACAAAGGCAACAGCATTAGCAAGACAAGGAGGCGACCATGGTCTTCCACGTTCTGGGAGGACAGTCGAAGCCTGGGGTTGGGGGTAGAAGGAGGAGTCTGGGCAGCAAGAGAAAAGGTTCGAGATATCAAATCAGCACACTGTACACCTTCAACTTACACAATGTTATGTGTCAATTACATCTCTGTAAACCTGGGTGATTTTTTTTTTTTTTTTTTTTTTTTTTGCGGTACGTGGGCCTCTCACTGTTGTGTGGCCTCTCCCGTTGTGGAGCACAGGCTCTGGACACGCAGGCTCAGTGGCCATGGCTCATGGGCCCAGCCGCTCCGTAGCACGTGGGATCTTCCCGGACCGGGGCACGAACCCGTGTCCCCTGCATCGGCAGGTGGACCCTCAACCACTGTGCCACCAGGGAAGCCCTGGGTGATATTTTTAAAAGGCTGGAGAAACCCTAATAATAATATCAACTGAGTGCTTATTGTGTGCACTACATAGCTTACACTGCTTTAAATCATTCACTCCTCACACAACCTCAGGTGGTAGATGACTCCATTACCCTTATTTTACAGACAAAAAAAAACCCGAAGGAGGCAGGAATGTACAGTGGAGAAAGGACAGCCTCTTCAATAAGTGGTGCTGAGAAAACTGGACAGGTACATGTAAAAGTATGAGATTAGATCACTCCCTAACACCATACACAAAAATAGGCTCAAAATGGATTAAAGACCTAAATGTAAGGCCAGAAACTATCAAACTCTTAGAGGAAAACATAGGCAGAACACCACAGCAAGATCCTTTTTCTTGTTTGTTTTTGTTTTTTTTTTTGCTGTACGCGGGCCTCTCACTGTTGTGGCCTCTCCCGTTGTGGAGCACAGGCTCCGGACGCGCAGGCTCAGCGGCCATGGCTCACAGGCCCAGCCGCTCCGCGGCATGTGGGATCCTCCCGGACCGGGGCACGAACCCATGTCCCCTGCATTGGCAGGCGGACTCTCAACCACTGTGCCACCAGGGAAGCCCGCAAGATCCTTTTTAACCCACCTCCCAGAGAAATGGAAATAAAAACAAAAATAAACAAACGGGACCTAATGAAACTTCAAAGCTTTTGCACAGCAAAGGAAACCATAAACAAGACCAAAAGACAACCCTCAGAATGGAGAAAATATTTGCAAATGAAGCAACTGACAAAGGATTAATCTCCAAAATTTACAAGCAGCTCATGCAGCTCAATAACAAAAAAACAAACAACCCAATCCAAAAATGGGCAGAAGACCTAAATAGACATTTCTCCAAAGAAGATACACAGATTGCCAACAAACACATGAAAGAATGCTCAAAATCATTAATCATTAGAGAAATGCAAATCAAAACTACAATGAGATATCATCTCACACCAGTCAGAATGGCCATCATCAAAAAAATCTAGAAACAATAAATGCTGGAGAGGGTGTGGAGAAAAGGGAACACTCTTGCACTGTTGGTGGGAATGTAAATTGATACAGCCACTATGGAGAACAGTATGGAGGTTCCTTAAAAACTACAAATAGAACTACCATAGGACCCAGCAATCCCACTACTGGGCATATACCCTGAGAAAACCAAAATTCAAAAAGAGTTATGTACCAAAATGTTCATTACAGCTCTATTTACAATAGCCCAGAGATGGAAACAACCTAAATGTCCATCATCGGATGAATGGATAAAGAAGATGTGGCACATATATACAATGGAATATTACTGAGCTATAAAAGAAACGAAATTGAGCTATTTGTAATGAGGTGGATAGACCTAGAGTCTGTCATACAGAGTGAAGTTAGAAAGAGAAAGACAAATACCGTATGCTAACACATATATATGGAATTTAAGGGAAAAAAATGTCATGAAGAACCTAGGGGTAAGACAGGAATGAAGACACAGACCTACTAGAGAATGGACTTGAGGATATGGGGAGGGGGAAGGGTGAGTTGTGACAAAGCGAGAGAGAGGCATGGACATATATACACTACCAAACGTAAGGTAGATAGCTAGTGGGAAGCAGCCCCATAGCACAGGGAGATCAGCTCGGTGCTTTGTGACCACCTAGATGGGTGGGATAGGGAGGGTGGGAGGGAGGGAGACACAAGAGGGGAGAGATATGGGGACATATGTATATGTATAACTGATTCACTTTGCTATAAAGCAGAAACTAACACACCATTGTAAAGCAATTATACTCCAATAAAGATGTAAAAATAAATAAATAATAATTTTTAAAATTATGAATCCCTCCAAAAAGTTTAAGTCATATCTAAAAATTTCAAAATAAGGACATAATTTTTTTATGTTATAATAAAGGATATCATTTCTGGTAAAAAAAAAAAAAAAAAAAAAAACCTGAGGCAGACGATCAGTTACATGCCCAAGGTCACACACACCTAGGGAGCAGCAGAGAGGGGGTTTTACCTCCTGACCCAGCCCGAGTCCACACTCTTAAGCACTGTTCCTATAGTCAGGCGAGCGCCAGTTCAGAGAGGACTTTACATCCCATCCTAAGGAGCTTGGACTGGACTCTCCAGCAGCACTGAAAGACTTTAAGCAGATGAGCAGAATGATCAGACTTATGTTTTAGGACAAACGTAAAGTGTTTCCAGAATGGAGGGCAGAACCAGTGTGGGTAACACAGCGAGAAGACAACTCCACTCTCCACCACACACCCACACGCACCCTCCTCCTGGGGCCTGCCACACAAGCCAGGATAACAAAAAAGGGCAGCTTTGGGGGACGTGATTCAAAACCAAGGCAGAAATACCAACTTTTAGCCAAATAGCTCGAAACAGACCTATGTTGGAACCATATCTCTCAATGTAGCAGCTTTGTGACCCCAGACAAATTACTTAACCTCTTTGAGCTTCAGTTTTTCTATAGAAGCAGAGGATAGAATGAAAATCCCTCTTCCAAAAGTCAGAGTGGAGTCAGATGTGTTTCCAGAATTCAGATTTTCTGGATTATAGGACAGAAACGCATTGCCCTTACCATATGTTACCTACGCAAACAGCGAGGTCTGACGCAGTCCTGTATAATCAAATCCATCAATATTTCTGCCGCAAAACATATGAATATTCACACTGAGTGGGGTAAGTCAAAACTATAAATAGCCTCACATAAGTTCAAGTCAGATTTTCCTGTCAAAAGATTTCAGGTCAGTTTTACATTCAAATGAGTTAAGAAAAACTCTCAAAGCTTTGGGGATTTCAGAATTACAGATAAGGGATTATGCCTCTCTTATAATAATATTATTTGTTTCAGAGTTGTTTTAAGACTTAAATGAGGTGCTGCATACAAAGCACTTGGAATCTGATATTCTCCTGCCTGACAACAAACATGACCCAGTATCCCACTTACAGAGCCCAAGCTTCAACTCTGCTATCTCAAAGAGCTTCCAAAGCGGGGGACGTCTTCAATCACCCCTTTAATCGTGAATTCTAATCTTTACAGTCTCTGAGCCCTACCACCAATCCTAATGCCCACCACCATTTTTCTTGGAAGCCCTAGCAAGTCTGTGTAAACAGTCTCCAAATTCCTAAGGTGGGTCTTAGTGAACAGCCCTGCCCTCACCCCCATGCATAGACCTGTCTGCAGGGCCATCGTGGGAGGTGTGAAGCTGGGGTGAATCACACCATGGGAGACCTTCTGCATCCAGAATGTTTTTAAAAGCAAAATGTTGTAAAAATCAGCAAAAGTGAGCATGAAGTGTAAAAGATGGGGGGAAAATACCAGGAAAACCACATAAAACCTCAGTGAGACAATGGTCAGCAAGGAAACATTTATTGACTGTATACCATGGACCAGGCATGGCGCACCTTGTCCACCTGCCCTACCCTAAGACAGCACAGTGTCTTCCTCCTATCTTCTCCGGTCCTCCATTCTGCTCCGTTGCCTCAATCGGAGTTCTGCTAAATCACCATCACCATCACCATCATCACGCTTCCATGATACAGTGCTTTAAAATCTACTTAGGATTATTACATACGCCGCCTTGTTTCTGCCTCACAGCCACATGGGGTTGCTATCATTAAATCTATTTCACAGGCGAGGAAACTGAAGCTGTGGGAAGTCTGGTGGTTGGTACCTATGTCTTATCCTTCTTTTCTATGGTCATGATCTCCTCACTCAGCCAGCCTTCTCACAGCTGGTAATTTCCATAAAATGCTGGTTGTTTTGGTGGGCAGAAGCCATAGAGGAAAAAAAGTCAAGTGATGCAGACAAAGACCTCTCACACCCACAAATCAAGCCATTCTGTGTGTCTGCCTGGGGATCAAGGGCCCTCCTGGACTGGAGATCAGGCCTCACCTGAAGAATGACAGCAGGCTATCCGTCAGCAAAGAACAGGAGAGATGCTAAGTATTGCCATTTCCATGGTTATTACAAAGAACAGTGGTTCCCGAACTTGGACTGAGCATCAGCCTAACCCTGAGAGATTTTTTAAATCCAGATTTCCAGGCCCCATCCCCAGAGACTGTGAGACCACGGATATGAGGTGAAGGCCGGGAATCTGCACTTTGTTAAGCTCCCCGGATGACTCTCACATAGCCAGTTTTGGGAACCAATGACCTAGAAAATCAGGAAACACAGATTACAGAAAAAAATCACTTTAAACATACCAAATTCTAATTTCTGGCAACTATGAACTCTGTGGCCACACGGGAGACAGAAAGAAAACGACCTTGGAATATTAATACATGCAGCTGTAATAACTATTCACGTTGGATAACTTGTGGAGAAATGACATAGAGGCTTTGTGAGGGAAGGACAAAATTGTAAAATGCAAAGCCTAAAACTGGGCGGAATGACAAATGAATATTGGGCATCTAGAAGATGCTCTCCATCAGCTTTGTGTGAGGGCTTGTTGCCTGTTCCTCTCCTCTCCTCTCCCCTCTAGCTCCCCACTTCCGTCCCCCTGTTCTCCCCAGGTGGAAGCTGCCTCGGGTCGCAGGATGACGCTTCAGAAATCAAACAGAAACCTAAAAATTACTTCTCTGGTTAGCATCTGTGTGGCAATATGTTTACTGCCTCTATTCAGCCCTGAGCAATTGGCAGTAAAGCCAAAAAGAGGGCAAGAGCTCTATTCATCTACTTGCTTCAGCAGAAGAAAAATGTGTTAATTAACTGACCTTAATAATTCATATATATCCAAACCAAGGGATCATTACATTGCACACAAGGGCTGGCATCTGAAGAAAGGATCACCGAAATGATCTCAGGGACAGCCTTATTTTGGAGAGGTGATCTATTTTTGTTTTCTCAAGAACAAATCTACCACCTTCAAAATGATTGAAGCACCTCTCTGCAAATTACGGGTTGGGTATAATACCTTGATTCCCCCAATTTCCTCAGCCCGTCTGAGGGATGTGAAATATTTTTAGAATCACAACAGCCTAACACATTAATTGGATTTCATTATGCTGGCTGCTGATTGGAACATTCTACAGGAAAGGGGAATGTGACTGTGTGTCCTCTGCAGACTTCCAAATCAGAAAGACAAGGGATAACAAAAAGGCTGGCTTTTCTGGGGAGTAACAGAATCATTCAAATCACAGTTTCCTATCAAATACGCTGCTGCATAGAAACCAGCCAGGAAATTAGATCAACAGACCTCCACTCTTAAAGTCAGTCGAAGAAAGAGAAAGGATGCTTATAATTTCATTCTCAAAGACAGTGGGACCCCCAAGCAGGTATGCTGTTTACATGTGCCTTCCTGGGGTCTTAGCAGGTGGAGGAGGAGACCTATTTTAAGGTCACAGAGAGAAAGAGGGAAATGGATCATGGGGCACTTGCAATTGGGATGAAGTCATTTTCCAAAAGCATTTATTAAACAATTACACAGGCATCACAGACACACAAGCACACAGATGGAGGCTGGGAGTCTACTTGCAGATGACAAACAGGAATGGTGAACAGAGAATAGCAGGAGGTCCTCCAGAAGGTCAGCAAGACATGATGGTGATGACAAAGATGCAGCTAGCAGTGATGGCAGGGGAAGAACATTTGTCCCTGGCAGAGACTCCAGTCTATCCAGCCAAGGCCATGGCTACAGCGTGCATGCCACAGCTGAGCCCCAGAGCCAGCAGCGGAGCCAGAGGGACACCTGCTTCTTCAGCAAAGGGGACCTTGCCAGGGGTCCAGTCAGAGGTGGGAATAGGCCGAGAGGACTGCCTAGACGCAGGACCCCTGTCTGTGGGTCCCTGGGTGTTATGGGTTGAATTGTCTCCCCAAAATTAGTATGTGGAAGTCCTAATCCCCAGTGCATCAGAATGTGACCTTATTTGGAAACAGGATTGTTGCAGATGTAATTAGTTAAGATGAAGTCATCCTGGAGGAGGGTGGGTCCCTAATCCCGTATGATTGATGTCTATCAAAGAACACCATGTGAAGAGACAAACACATGTATCAGAAGGATGCCTTATGAGGATCTGAGTTATACTGCTCCAGCCAGGGAACGACCAGAACCTAGGAGAGAGGCCTGGAGCAGATCCTTCCCTAGCAGCTTCAGAGGGAGTATGGTCCTGCTGACACCTTGATTTCAGAGTTCTGGTCTCTAGAACTGTGAAAAAATAAATTTCTGTTGTTCTAAGTCACCCAGTTTGTGGCCCTTTGTGATGGCAGCCCTGGGAAATATACACTGGGCCAACGAAGGTCTGAGTGGGTGGAGGAAGGCTCCATCCCCTGGCACTGAAATCCAGCCACCATGCTCCAAAACCCAGCCTGTGATCTTACACAATTGTGTAAGCTCTTCAAGCCTGTTCCTCCATCCATAACATAGGGCTGCTTAGATGGTGCCTTTCCAGAGGGTTGCTATGAGGATTAAATGAGATAATCCTGGTCACATGGTTAGCCCTGTGCCTGGCACAGAGTAAACATTCAATAAATGTGAGTTAGCTCCTGTTAAGGGGCCACAGAATCAAATTACCAAATTACAGTGACAGTGGACAGTGGACATCCATCTGCAATCTTTTCCATCCTAGATTTTACTTTGTACACCCCATAACTTGTGATGTGCGTTTTCTACCATGACAGCTAAAATTATTTATCTGAATGGCTGATTCACAAACGTCACAACTCTCCTCAAATCCTTTTTTCCATGTGGCCGCTTCACTAAATCACTCCTGGCTGGCAAATCCTCCATCGGCCCCTCTTTCAGCACCTTCCCCTCTCTGTGCATCTCCATCCATCTCCACCCATCTCCACCCATCTCCATCCACAGCCTTCCCTCCCGGGAAGATGCCTTTTCCTCCTTGCCCTTTCTGTTGGCTTCACCCACCTCCAGCTATAAATCTTCCTTGCTCTCTAGCTGCTCTGCCTGGAGCCATCTCCCATCGTGGGTCCTCCCCTCCTTTCTTTGAGCCCCCTCTCATCCTACCTTCTCCTCAAAAACCCATCCGCATCCAATTACAGTGAATGGAAATAGGAGGCAGGTTACCACTCAAACCTAAACCGTGTCAACTACCTTCTAACTCCGAATCACCCGCAGCTGATAAAAATAATCCTTTAAAAAACAGAATGAATCAGATTAATCCAGTGTCTCCTCATTGCACCAGGAGGAGCTCTGTCTCCAAACCCTGCACAGAAACAGTGTGTGCAAGACAAGGGAGGTCTGTGTGGGCGACAGTTCATGAGACAAAGCTGCTGGGACGTGGCCTGGGCCCCTCACCTTCCCTGCCCTGCACCAGTGTTTACTAGACACTCCCAGGGGAAAGGAAGAGACAGCACCCAATAATTCATCTGCAAACCCACAGAAGGAAAGCCGAGTCACACAGGCGGTGCCTCCCGCCCTTCACCACTCTTATCTCCAGGAGTCAACCTTTGGGGATTTCCCCCACCTATTTTAGAAGCAGCATCCAAGATATGGGTTGAATCTACTGGCACAGTGCACAGGTCTGTGGAGAGAGAAGCTGTTCAACTCTTTACCCAACATCTTGCTATCCATCAGCAACAGTAGCTGGTTCTTACTTTTGCCCGCCAGCGACTCCATTTCTTTGGGGGAACAATTCCTCTTCTGTTGCGTATGAATCTCATGACAGTCAAGCAGTGGAGTCACTCCACTGACCGTCAATGAAAGATCTGGTCCCATGTGATTCCATTCACTAAGAATACAACTGTCAGTTTCTCTCAAACAAAAAAGACTCAAGGAAAGCAGCCTATGGGACACCTTGTTATACAAGGGGAGGCAAAAGGATGCATGAGGCGAAGGGTTGTCACCCCATATGCCAGATAGAGCTGCATCTCTGTTCTAGGCCTTGTGACACAGATACACATTTACCAGTCTGGCCTCTGCCATGTTGAGACCTATTAATTAAATTTATGTACAGGTAATTCTGGGAGAAGGGTTGAGGGCATGTGGGGAGGCGGCACTTGGCAGGGCACAGCGAGGATGTTAACAGTGGCCAGGTACCTGGAGAGTGTGTGAGAGACACTGGCTTTGGGGGACCCCTCCTCAGTAGGTCCCTTCCTGCCAACTTGAGACTCTACCAAGGGTATGGGAAGTTCTGAGAAACAGCACATAGAGGGAGTCATCTCCTTTCCACACTCTGAGAGGCATGTAGCCAGCACATCCCTGCAAGGATGGAAGACAGTCAACAGCAGGGAGATTCGCAGCCTTTCAGAATGAAAGATTCGGTGCATTGTTTCCTCCGCGCCCTGCAAGGAAAGGGGAGGAGAAGTTCCCCCGTCTCCTGCCTCAGCCCAGCCTGTTACCTCCCTAGGAACTTGGGTATGTTTGTTTTCCAAGCTCCAGGAACATCTGCTTGGGGCTTTGCAGAGTCCCATTTAAATCCCTTGGCTTTGGCTTTGGCTTAATTTATGGTTTTGCTGCCACCATCTGGAAGGCTCTGGGCAAAAGCAATGGCAATTCAATGACTCTGTAGATGAGAGGGCCCAGGGGTCTTGGGAAATTTGGCTTGGCTGGGGGAAACACAGAAAGCAGAAGCATACCCAGGGAAGGCATTTTAGCTCTGTTCATCCCCAAAGCATCTTTACAAAGAGAAATTAAAGGCAAATTTAAACTCGAGTTAAGTAAGGGATATTGTAAACACAAAGTGTTATGGGTCTGCTAGGAAAATGAACATTTGGAAGGTACTGAGAGAAACCAGATCTGTATACGCTGTGCTCTGGATAAAGACTGAGTTACCTGGCAGATACCACTGATATTGAAGAAGCTGTAAATTGAAATGGGTCGGGGGGGTGGCGGGGGGGGGAATACCTGAAGAGAAATAAACCTCAAAGCTGTTACTGATGTTATTGATTAGAAAATCATTCACATCAATATGGTAGATAAAACTTTCTTACAGCACATCAGAATGGCCCAAACAGAGCGACAGGTTTGTCACTGGAGGCATTTATCAAGAGCAATTCCCCCCACAGTGCCTGGTAGGAGGACTATTCAGAGGTCATTTTCCTAATCTGAGACTTGTGGGTGGGATAAGTGGTGGTTCCTGGTGCCCCAGAAGCTACTCCATTCACTGTCTCTCTTCAGGGCCTTGACACCAGCTGCCCTTCCCACCTGAGCCGCTGGCCTCCACCTCCCACGCTACTGAGACAGAGCTGCCACCTCCACCACCACTGCCACCCTGTAGTCAGTTAACATTCTTGGATGCTGGACCGTGTCAAACACAAAAGCTGAATTCAGGAATATACTCCTTTCCTCCTGTCCTCGTCTCATAACCAGGTTCACTTCTTAGCTCTGCTTCTGACAATAGCACCTGAGTTCTCTCAGTCACCAGACTGAAACCATCAAGTGACTTTTTACTTTCTCTCCACTAACCTACCCATAAACCCATTGTGTAGTAAAGAACTAACCTCACCCAAAAAGAGGTCTGGCCTTTGCCCTTGGCTCCTGGAAGGTGATCTCTAGGCCCTTGAAATGTCCTTCCTGATGAGAGTGCCTTCATTTAGCTGGAGGCCTTGGGCTACATCAGATAAGGTAATGTGTGATTTATGAGGCACTAGATAGTAACTGAGTTAGGAAGGATTTTCCAAAGATGGCCACAATGGTATCTTTTACCCCACATGCTCTTTGGAGCCCTGAGCTGACCACATAAGGGCTCCAACTATTCTAAGGCTGTCATGTTGTGAGGAAGCACACATGTGGGTGTTTCAGTTGATACCCTCTGCCCAGGTGCCAGACATGTGAGTGAAAACACCAAGAATTCAGCCCTCAGCCATTGAGTTGCCCCCAGCCACTTGAGTCTTCTTGGCTGAGGTCCCACACGTTGTGGAACAGAGAAGAACTGATCCCACTGAGCCCTTCCCAAATTTCTGACCAACAAAGTCTGAGTATAATAAAATGGTTGTATTATGCCACTAAGTTTTGGTCCAATTTGTTACCCAGCACTAGGAACTGATACACTTTCCTGGCCACCCAGGTATGAATTAGACTCCCATTCTCTGGACTCCCATGGCAACTTGTACCTTTCCTACCCTAACTTTTCATACTGAATTATCACTGTCAATTCACTCATCTTTACCCCATGCTAGATATTATCTGTGAAGTCAGAGACCACATTACACATCTATGTCTCCTCAGCACTCTGCAGTGTCTGGCAAAAAAAAGGCAATCAATAATAATTTTCCAACAAATATCCCATAACAGAATGCCCCAAGAGCACCAGACGACCTCCCCAAAACATCATACAACAGGAAAAAAAAGTCCAGAACATGCACCCAGTGAGTCAGATGTATCATTTTACTGTATGAAGGGAAGCACCTCAAGTCAGTGTGAGGGTTAACAAGAGCCTAAGCCCAATTCCACTACAAAAATAGCTTTCAATTTGTGAATTTTTCATGAAAGGAAAGCAAGCTCTGCCCTGGAAGAAAGACCCAGATAGCAGAAAAGCCAAAAGTTCGGGGCTATGGCTCTGGATGGCAAATTATACTGTGAGTTTAGACCAATGTCTAGCCAGCCTTTATCTAAGGCCTGAAATTATAAGTCATAGAGCCTGACCCAAATATATTGAGGTGGGAGCTGAATCCTGTTTTCAACAGAGTCTTCTATGGTGCTCAAAAGATCCAGGGAAAAGGGCCAGGGTGTCACCAGGGGAACGATGAAAGGATAAGGAAAATTAAAGGAGTTTAGCTAGGGAGACAAGATTTTATTCAGAGAAACTAGATGGAAATATAAACACTTTAATTCCTTGGCCAAGTAAAAAACTTTAAAAACAGGGAATATTATCTTATTTCTTCATTAGAACTAGGAATAATGGATTAAAAGTATGTTTTGTGGGATGTACAGTAATTACTGCTATCAACACAATAACATTTAAGTAAATCAGACAAAGCAGGTTGATTTAGAATGATTTCCTTAACAAGAAACTAGATGTTCAATAAAAACTATTTTGATAGTAAAGAATTTTATCTTTTGAGATTTTTCTCTCTCCAGTTGTCTGAGTTTTCATTCTCAGAAGTACTAATATTGAAAAGATGTTGTTAATAAAATAATCAATTCTGGCAAATGCTAGAGTGACATACTTGCTAAAAGACACTCAACAATCAAAGAGGACTGAAGTCTTGCAAAGATTCAAGATGGTTCTTTAAAAAGTTAAAAGAATCAAATTTTTTTGAATATGTAAAACACACATGATATAAAATTCAACAGGTGTAATAAATCATAATGGAAAAGAATGTGAAAAAGGTTATATATAACTGAACCACTTTGCTGTAGACCAGAAACTGACACAACATTGTAAATGATCTATACTTCAATTTAAAAAAAAATTCAATCAGTATTAAAGAGCATAAACTACAAACTAAGTCTCCCTCCAAGAGTATTCTTTAAAGTCACAGTTTTATTCTGAAATTTTAGAATCTTTGAATTGCGTTATTTTGGGCCTACTTCAAGAAGAGCATTAGGAGTAATTTTTTGTGTTTGTACCAAGAAAAAAAAAATCTATTCGATCAATGTGTAGTGTCATTATTACAGTCACATTCCTTCTTGATTCAACTCTTTCTAATTTTAAGTTACTTTCCCTCCTCCCAACATTTTGAGACTTAGGACCATGGCCTACCACCTAGTAGAAAAACTCTCCATTATTTACTCTAAATCCTTTTTAGAATTTAGAATGCATTAGCTGTTAGCCATTAGCTACACATGCAAGTTTTAAGGGAATGCTAAAAACACCTTTAAGCAATGAAGGATTGTGTAAATTTTGGCCTCAGAGACTTCAGCAATGTTACCACCTCTTAGGTGGGCAGTAGTTACTGGGAACTGCAGAGATCTACTTCCATTGTTAGGACTTTTTTCCATTTTTGTGTTTTGTGTTGACAACACAAGTGGGTGACATCAGGCATGGTTTTAACCTCTTGCACATGTTAAGCATAAATTCACATCCACATCTGTCTCTGGGAGTCAATCAAACTGAGAGAAAAGACAAAATCTTCTCCTTCAAGTCTGTGAAGCAGGGTCCCATTCTTTCAATAGATTTTGAGGTTACACACTTACACTTCTGTTTATTCATAGATATGAATTTTCCGATGCTTTGTTTAGCTTGGCTACTCCATCATAGGCAATAGTGTTGAAGGCACACAACTTGCCACAGAAATTATGGGCCTATGATCTGATTAAGGCAACAGAGAAGAGAAAGAGAGGAGAAGAGGAAGAAACTGATTAATTTTCCTGGGAGACCTCAGTCTATTTCAACACTAAATCATCATGAGTTGACATTGAAAGAAACACAAGGTCTTTGCACTTCTCCACATTTTCTTCCGTCTTCCAGATGGAATTTTAGGTTTAGTTCATGCCATCACTGGCCCCAGCCCAAGATGACTCCAGACAAGGTAGAAGAAAAAAAACACCTGTCAATAGGGACATAGGAATAATACTTCTGGTATCCCAACATCCTGCCTGGTATGTGTTATGCCTTGTCTGCTTATCTGCTGGAATATCCAGGTGCTTACACATCACCTGGTATTTGATTCATTCACCTTGGGATTCCTACACCATGAAATAGTGTCCTGTTTCCCCGTTCATCTTTTACTTTCACATTTTACACTCTAAAAGTCATCTACCTCCATTCCTTACACCATGTATGAATGCCCTGTTATCTTAAATGTGTCTTCCCTTTCTTCCTGCCTCCTCTGTTGAGGAAAATGCTGGCTGCCTCCTGTCAACAGATTCCCTCCCTGCCTTTTAAAATGGAGCTTTAATCTCTTCTCTATTATACTGTCTTCATGAGGAGACGAGATCACAAGTATCCTCTTCCACTCCCATCTTCCGAAGTCCATGTCACAGCACACCTGGAGTCACCAACACCAATGTCTACCCACATTCAGAGTTTATGTGCTTGCTTCTGGCAAATCTGAGCCCAAACTAATGTTCTCTCTCCCTTCTCACCCTCTGCCATAAAATATGGTCACCAAGTATCCTTGGTGATCTCTCCTTGGCATTCCTATTTCTCAACAGATATTTCGGATTGATTCAGATCGAGATATTTCTAGGACACTTTCAATGAAAGGATAGGATATAAGGCAATTAAAGGCTCAATCAGTCACCTTTAGGTGTATGTCCAGCTCATAATAAAACTCTTCCTCTGAGAACTACCCCTCAAAAGCCACGCTTGTATAGTATGACCCCACACCTCAATTCAGCCACAGGTGAATGGACCAGAAATAGTCGGTCACTTGGTAAAAGCTGAGCCACAGATTCTCCTAGAAATTTGGAATGGGGTCAAAGAGAGCCAGATTGTTCCTGAAGCTAAGGACATATAAACTCAGAAGCTGTTGAGAAGTTATTCCACAGTAAAGCCAAGATTGGTCTGCAGAGACAGAAGAATGAAGCAGAGACAGAAGAACCACATATTCCCACAGGAAACAGACTGATGAGATGCCTGTGTTCCATCAGTCTTCCTTGTCTCTAGAACCTCTCAATTCTTTCTGGTAAGGATTTTCTTTAACGTCTTGTAGTGTGTGTCTATTGTTGCTGAATACTTTCAGCTTTTGTATGTCTGAACGATTCTACTTCTTTGTTTTGTTTTGTGGTACGCGGGCCTCTCACTGTTGTGGCCTCTCCCCTTGTGGAGCACAGGCTCCAGACGTGCAAGCTCAGCGGCCATGGCTCACGGGCCATGGCTCACGGGCCTAGCCGCTCCGCGGCATGTGGGATCTTCCCGGACCGGGGCACGAACCCATGTCCCCTGCATCGGCAGGCGGACTCTCAACCACTGCACCACCAGGGAAGCCCTACTTCTTTGTTTTTAAAAGTCATTTTTTCTGGGTTCGGAGGTTTTGTGTTTTGTTTTAAGTTTTGGTGCTTTAAAGATGTTGTTTCACTCTGTCTTTTTCTTAAAATTTTTTATTGGGGTATAGTTGATTTGCAATGTATTAGTTTCAGGTGTACAGCAAAGTGAATCTGTTATACATATATCCACTCTTTTTTACTTTTATTTTTTTAACATCTTTATTGGAGTATAATTGCTTTACAATGGTGTTAGTTTCTGCTTTATAACCAAGTGAATCAGCTATGCATATACATATATCCCCATATCTCCTCCCCCTTGCGTCTGCCTCCCACCCTCCTTATCCCACCTCTCTAGGTGGACACAAAGTACCGAGTTGATCTCCCTGTGCTATGCGGCCCCATGCCTTTTTAGATTCTTTTCCCATATAGGTCATTACAGAGTATTGAGTCCCCTATACTATACAGTAGGTCCTTAGTAGTTATCTATTTTATATATAGTAGTGTAGATGTGTCAATCCCAATCTTCCAATTTATCCCTCCCTTCGCTTATATTTTTCCCAATGAGAAATCTACTGTCATCTTTACCTTTGTTCCTCTGCATTTAACTTGTCTTTTTTTCTCTGACTGCTTTCAAGATTTTCTCTTTATTACTGGCTGAGAAATTTTATTATAATATGCTTTCTTCATCTAGCTTGTGCTTGGGTTTTGTCAAGCTTCTTGGATCCGTGGAGTTTTACTTTCCATCAAATGTCTGGCCTTTATTCCTTCAAATATTTTTTCTCTCCTCTCCTTTGAAGACTCCAACTACACAAATATTAGACTGCTGTAGTTGTCCTGCAGCTCACTGATGGTCTATTTCCTTTTGTTAATTCTCTTTTCTCTGCATGTTTCATTTTAAATAGTTTCTATTGCTATGTCTTCAAATTCACTGATAATTTCTTCTGCAGTGTCTAATGTGCTGTTAATACCACATACTGTGTTTTCATCTCACACATGTAGTTTTTATCTCTATATGCTTTAATTTAGGTCTTTTTAATATTCTTATTGTCTCTAGCTTTTTAAACATATGCAATACAGTTCAAGGCAGTACACTGGGACAATTGTAGGCTCACCTTGTTTGTTTCCAGTCTCTAGAAATAACAATTGCTCAATGCCTGATGCCAATTGTCTTGAAATCATAGCTGCATATATTTTCAGGTGGCGGGGGAGGGGGGAATCCAGTCCTAGTTACTCAGTCTTGATCAGAAGCAGAAGTACCATCTCCCATTTCCTAAGGCTTGTTGTCAGTTTTTTCTTGGATTTCTTCATATTAACCAATGTCCTTCAAAGAAATTCCATTTTTTGCCTAAGCAAAATATCTGATACATTGAACAAGTAGAATTCATGTGCTTTTTAAATGAATTTTTAAAATAAAAATATGCAAAACTATCCTTTTTTCTCCTGTACCTTTAAATCTCTTCATGGGAAGGTAACTATTCTTCTCCTGATCTTGGGGGGAAAGATGCAGGCCAGACAGTCTGCATGGGAATACTCAACATTAGCATCCTTCCAGGTATACCTAACTTCCTAAAAAGGGGAAAAAGAGAGCTGATGGCAGGGGGCATTTTATATCCCTGGTATAGGTCATAGTTTGGCAGGGGATGTCAGGAAGTCAAAAATCAAAATAAAATAGAATATATAAACAAGTAACTACAAAGAAGAACACAAGTAATATCATAGACTACAGATCCATAATGTGTTTTTAATTTCTAATCACTCAGATGAGCTATGGAGAACCACTGTATTCACCCATAAAGTATCCTTGAGAGTCAGAGGCAGAATTCTAAGCTAAATAAATCTCTGATCTAACCCTTTCTTAGAAAGGGTGGCCTTTCTTAAATTAGGACAACAATAAAGACCAAAATATAAGTTGATACAGAGCCAAAGACTGTAGAGAAATAGACACAAAAATCAATCAAACTTTAACTAAAGGTGAGTGCTAACACAAACAATTGGAAGTGAAACTTTATGTAGGAAACTGATACTGAATAGATATAGGAAAAGCTTGAAAAGAGGAGATGCCAAGTATATTGTGAGAGAGGAGCCAATTATGAGAAAAGAGTGTAGATATAATTTGGGTCATAACAATGGTTAGGAATTGGTGAGCCATCAACTGATACGCTGGGTCTCCTGAGATAAGGCAGCCTAGCACTGCCTACACATCCACTTTATTTGCTGAAGACCAAGTGAAAATTGGAAGGAATCCAAAGAAAACTAAAAGTGACCACAGAAGAGTAGATATTTTAAAACAATCTAAATGAATTAAAGATGGAAAATCTGGTTTAAAGACAGCAAAGACAAAGAAGGAAGGATGCACAGATGAAATCTAATAATAAAAACAGTACACAAATTCTTAATAGAAAGGATGAGAGCAGAACAAGGGCATGAGGACAAAAGAATTAAACCTGCAAAACCCATAATACAAGGACTTTGAGGGTTTGGGGCAAGAAAACAAACAAACAAAGAGTGTGAATCATAGGGAACACAGCCTAGCTTTATGAAGGAGAGAGGACTTGTTGGCTGGGTATTTCTTTTTCTAAACTTCATGGGTCAGGAATTGAGCTGAACACAGTAGAAAATGCCAGGAACACACCAACTTTCTTATCTGCCAACACTGTTACAGCCTCTAAACCTGGGCAGTTTCATGGGTGGTCACCTCATACATTTACACAGGACCCTGGGCTTGGTTTAATGCTCTACTGTTGCCATCTTGAAATTCTTAGTAATCTACAAACAAGGGGCCTGCATTTCCAATTTGCACCAGACCCCACAAATTATATAGTTGATTCTTCAATACACTCAGATTGTAAATAACTTCACCACTATTAGCAAAAGGTCTTTTTTTCCCCACCTCTGAAATAACAGACAAATCTGGAGAGAGACTAAAGCAAGAACAAGGACAATCCATTCACCTCCTTCCTCTGCAAGATCCCCTTCCTGTCTTCCCTGTTGACTGAGCTTCCCCCAGACATCCTGCCCCAGGACAGCAGACACATGTTTAAAGAGGATGTGCCTTAGCAGCAAAAGCTGCCTGGTCAGAGTCCACTAAGCAATGGCTTCCTCCAGAGTGGTCACTACATGTTAACAAAAAGTCCTTCTTTGGTCAACTGACATCTCTAATCTTTCCATATTAAATCACCTTTCTTCTTGCAGAATGAATGTGATGAGTAAAGAGCTACACTATTAAATAGGAGAGTGGCCCTTCAAGGCCTAGGAGAATTATAGATTTCTTATCCCCAAACATTATGAATAAGCAGAAAATTGTAGAACAGATACATGTACATAAAAATATTCCTAACAGATACAATTTCTTTATTCTTTTATTTAAAAAGTCTCCTTCTGTTGCCAGACACCGTCAGGCACTGAGGATTCAAGGGTGAATAAGATAGACACGGTTTCACATTAAGGCAGGAGTTGCTGGTGCCATAGTTCCAATACCTGGAAGGATCAATCTGCAGGAGAATAAAAAAAAATTAAAAAGAATAAAACTGACACACGGAAGAAGAGGACCGAGAGGGGAGTGGGATGGTCCTGATGGCTTTTGAGTTCCTAGTCTCAATTGTCCCTGAGACCCAGGCTCTGTGAGCCAATAAAGTCCCTTTTTCGCCTTAACTGGTTAAAGAAAAAAAAAGACATGGTTTCTACTGCCATGGTGGCTAGAGTCCAGGGTAAAACTATGAGCCAAGACCTGTGCTAAGTACTGCACGAACATGTCATCTCCCTTCAAACACACCATGGGGTTGATGATTATCATTCTCACCTGTATAGAGGAGAGAACTAAGGTGGAGAGAGGTTAAGTTTTCTTCCCAAGGCCATGCAACTGTCAGGAAGTAGACCTAAGATACTAATCCAGTATGCCCAACTCTAAGTCTTTCTGGTGCCTGAAAATATTAGGGTAGGTCTCCTTGAGGTGATAAATCCAAAAATGTTTTAGAGACTATGTCTGAGAAGCCTCAATATCTGAAGAAGAGGTGTTGAGATGGAGGGATTAGAAAAGGTCCCCCAGACAGAAGGGACTCTATGAACGAAGGCATTGCAGTGGAAACGACATGCTGTAAGGACCCACAAAGTAGGATTTGGGAACTATTAAAGATTTTTCACCGGGGAGAATATGGATTTATATTTTTAGAAAGATTATTCTAATGACTTTGCAGAGTGAAGACTTGAAAGAAATAAACATTGAGTCTGAGAGACCAGGTAGGAGGCTATTGTGATCATTCGGACAAAGGGCAATGATGACCTTAAGTTGGGCACAGGTCGGAGGGATAGAGAGGAAAGGATGGATTTGAGAAATGATTTAGAAGGTCAAATAAAAAATCCTTGATGACTAACCACATATGGTAAGTAAGGAAAAGAGAGAAGTCAAAGGTGATCCCCCAGGTTTCTGGCTTGGGTAATTGGGCAGTTGGTGATGCCCCCAGCTAAGCAAAGAGATACAAGAAGAGGAGAAATTTTCATGAGGAAAGGCAATCTGTTTTGTGTTGGACATGTTGAATTTATCTAGGTCCAGATACTGAGCAATTTCTTCTATATCTGAAGCACAGTGGAAAGATCTGGATTGAAGAAATAGATGTAGAAGTCATCTATAAATAAAAATGGCATTTGAAACCATAAAATGAACTAACCCAGGAATAGTGTGTAGAGAGAGAAGAGCAGGAACAGCAACATTGAAGAGGCAGGTAGAGCAAGAGGGGCCCTAGGAGGAAATAGAATAGAAACCCTAGAAGCATCCAAGGAAAAACAGGAGAGTGCTGACCCAGAGGTCAAGGGACTAAGGAGTTTCATGAAGGCAATGATCAACAATGTCAAATGCAACATAAATTTCCATTAACAACACGTTTGAAAAATAGTCATTGGATCTGGTAATGAGGTCATCAGTTATAACCTTAGCAAGGACAGTTTCAGTAGACAGGTGGGGGTGAACGTCACATCTCTGAGGAATGGATGGGAAGTTAAACAGTAAGAGACAATGAGTGCAGCCTACCATTTTTGAGAAGTCTAGACAAGGAAAGTAAGAAAAAAAGATAGTGGCCATTGGGGGTAATTGGAGAAGGATTTACAAGGATAGGAGAGACTTAAATGGGTATCTATAGGAATAGGAGCTAGTGGAAAGGGACAGACTGACTAAATAGAACATGGTCCCTGATAAGGAAAAGAGATTGGGATCAAGGACAGAAGGCAGTTCACCTTGATCTGATTCTTGAGGAAAAGTCATGGCTGGGGTGAAGTTGTAGGTAAGTCTGCAGAGAGAGAAGGTAGCCATCCAGAGGAACCCTTCTGGTGGCATCAATATTCTCTCTGAAGGTAGAATGATCAACCATCCCAGCTTGCCAGCGAATGAAGACTTTCCCAGGATAGATGGCCAGCCTATTGTCAGCTCAGGAAGATGCCTTTCCTCCCCTGAACTGTTCCAGATCTTATTCTCTGGATCACAAAATTGGGAACTTAACCATGCCTTATTTCTTGTTTTGCCTCTGTCTGGTAATCTTGTCTCCCCACTTAGGGGTAAGCTCCATGAGGGCAGCATGTCTGCATAGTGAAAAGACGTTGGAAATTAATAAATTCCTATTGCTTCATGGGAAGATACTTCCCAACAGAGACCTGACAATAAGTTACCTTCTGTGGACCTTCCTAAAAGTAGGATCAGAGAGGCCCCTTCCAGGGAATTTTTCCAAATTCAAAAGAACTATCAGCCCTTCACTAGAGCCAGCAGAAAACCTCTCCCTCACCTCAAACCCTGCTCTCACCTTCTTTATGTGAACAAGGGAAGGTAATAGCCACTCTCATTAATCAAGAGCTTACCAAACACCAAGTGTTTGCAGCAACACTGTGAGGCAGGTATCATTCCCATTTTACAGATGAGGGGACCAAGGCTCAGAAAAGGTAAGTAACTTAGCCAGGGTCGCACAGCTTGTGAGCAACAGAGCCAGATTCAAAGGCAGGTCCTTCGACTCCAAAGCCCATGGTCTTCACCACCATCAAGGTGGCCTCCTAGCCTGGTGGCCATTTCTCCCACATGTAGCCCCCAGCTGTCCTATGTCTGATGCAACCATTCACTCTCCCTCCAGCATCACACACTATATTTTAACTCCTGCCTTCTTTCTTCCTTTCAAATTGACTTCCTTCCTCTGAAATAACCAACTGCCACCAGGTGTCTCCCCTCTCATTAGTGAGCAGCACTTGGCTCTGTTGCAAGTCAGAGGCAATGCAGGCAGCATGGAAACCCGTCCTAGATTAATTACACAAATTCCCATTACTGAGCCATCACTATAGCCCGAGGATGCCCAGATGAGAACATCATACAAAGGGTACAACACAGGTACACAATGACAAGGCAAAATCTGAGAGGTTCACATGAAGTTCTAGGCTCAAAGGATTGCATTGTGTCCATTGGAGAAAAAATTATGAATGATTCCTTTGTGACTTCTACAAGTAATATGGAAAGAACCTGGGTTTTCTCTCATCTGTACTAAATGAAGGTTAAACATAGGTCAGGGAATGTACCTCAAAGGCTACGTAATGTCTTTTCCATCATTGTGTTTTCTGAGCCTGTAAGAAACTGTTTGAGCCCCTGAATGGATTTATAGTAATTCAGGAGTTGACCCCAACTCATCAATATTTAAAGAAATTTGCTAAATTTGGGGGAGGGAGAAGGATGTGGGTAGAATTCTAATTTAGTCTATTTGTGGCAATATTTAAAACCACTTTGGAACATGGAACATTAGACATTTTTAGCATTTGAGAGGCCATAATTAGATTATTAATTGGTTTTTCAATTGTTTGACCCGCCCCATTTGTTCATCAGGCAATAAATGCTCTGTGGCAGCAGTATTCCACATTCAGGAAGGATATTCCTCATGGAATAAGCTGTTACAATCCATTTCTTTGAGGATTCATGCATGAAGAATGAATCATGTTTCATAATTTGAAAGGGGATGTGAGAGTCAGAGGAGGCCAAGAAACAACGAGAAATTAGGATCATGACTTCCTTTTCTACAGCCCATTCGTTCTTCACATACAAGACGCGGGACAGAGCTCATCTGCCTTTATCCGGGAAGACTTAAAACGCCACAGCTTGACAGGTGGGATCTATACTTCACTCCAGGGCTGCTTTCTCTGCCCTTATTTACCCTCACAACCTACTTCCCACATTCCTGGTCTAAAAGCAAATGTCTACAGAAAAATCCCTACGTATTTTATTGGCAAGACCAGCCTTGAAGGCAAAAAAAGAGAGAAAGAAGAAATGAAACAAAATCAACAGTTTCTTTGATTTCTTTTTGACCAATAATGTGCCTTTCTCTAGGGGCAGTTTGATTTCTCTTAGGTGGTGAGAAATTTAGGGGTAACACAAGTTGTGTCCAAATGAACTCTTGCAAAGACAGAAAATGCACCTAAATTGAAGACAGGATTTCTAATCCTTGCAGTTTTAAGAGTTGCACCTGGCCTAGTCCCTGTTTCAACTGTTGCTTTTGCTCCTCAGGTGCTGAGGATTGAACTTATTTGCCTCACTTCATGGCCCATGACTGTCATTGGTTTCAGGTGATTATTGAATATTTGGGTATTGATTTTTTTTTTTTATCCCACCAACTCTGAGTCATTTATAACTGTTATATCAAAGAGGAGGGTGACCATTCCCAGACGTGATTCTCAATGTCCGGGGAATGTCAAAATTCTGTCAAAGGACCCATAAAATGTCTTCAGATAAAAATATCCAAGACAGGAGGTTCCCATCCCAAATGACCAGGAGGCAGATCCTGACAATTGGGGCCAGGGCAGGGGGGACTCTAAGGTGCTACCAGGCCACTCACAGGACTCTAGGGCCCTGAACAGTATTAGTTTTCTTAAAAACAAAACAAAACGGAAATCTGAATCATTTGTGTCTTGAGATCAAGATTGATCACAATTTTTCCAACATGTGAAAAGACAAACTGCTGGGCAGTCTACCAGCCTGGCCAGGCCTGCGTGTCTCACATTCCCAGGAAGCCCCTAGGTCATGGCGCCACAAAGCTCCTATGGCAATAATTCTTCTCTGCTCTCCTGGGGCAGGAAGTGGAGCAGACCCCTCTGTCTGGCTTCTCCCTAGGTTCCTCGCCCTTCAGCATTCCCAAGTTCTCACTGACACCTTCTGCTCTCAGAACGGCCCTCAACCAGCTCTTCAGTCAAATTGAACAGCCCCCTAAACTGGATCCTCAGCCAAGCACAGATGAGAAGGGGGAGGGAAGAAAAAAGACAGGTGAGGGAGGAAGTGGAGGGTTCTTCTGAAGACTTTTATGGTTCCTTTGACAAGAGATTAATAGTGTTCCCTGAGGATTAAAAATAACATCCACAATTGGGCCCCCTCTTTAACATACAATTTATGAGCCGCTTATAAACAGCACAGAGGCTGAAAGACTTTGTCAACTTCGCTGTTCTCGCCAGCAGCAACACCCTCCCACTATACAGACGAAACTCCCAAAAGTCAGGGAGGTTAAGAAACAGAGTCAAGGGATTTCCCTGGTGGCGCAGTGGTTGAGAATCTGCCTACCAATGCAGGGGACACGGGTTCGAGTCCTGGTCCGGGAAGATCCCACATGCCGCAGAGCAACTAATCCTGTGCGCCACAACTACTGAGTCTGCACTCTAGAGCCCGCGAGCCACAACTACCGAGCCTGCGCGCCTAGAGCCCCTGCTCCACAACAGAGAAGCCACCGCAAGGAGAAGCCCGTGAGCCACAACTACTGAGCCCACACACCATAACTACTGAAGCCTGTGCACCTAGAGCCCGTGCTCCGCACCAAGAGAAGCCACCACAATGAGAAGCCTGTGCACCGCAACAAAGAGTAGTCCCGGCTCACCGCAACCAGAGAAAGCCTACATGCAGCAACGAAGACCCATAGCAGCCAAAAACAAAGAAATTTTAAAAAAAAGAAACAGAGGCAAGAGAGGTGAGGGCCTCACTGTAACTTGTGCGCAGAACCAGAATCCAAACACAAGTTTACTCCGAATACATCATTTGTCCAGCAACTCAACCAAACTGAGCATCAGACTCACCACAGCAGCTTTTTAAGATCATGAATTCTCAATCCCATCCGCCCTGCCTGCTAAGTCAGAATATCTGAGAATAGGATCCAAGAACCTGGGTCTTTCTAAGCCTCCCAGCTGATCCTTGGACAGCCACATTGGGGAGCTGCTTTCTCCTGTTCATTATTACAGATCATTACTGGCTTCTTACGTGTCTTATTTGCACGACCAATAAGCCTCCTCTTAAATCCTCTGTACCATCAGCCCACACAGGCGGGCACCACATATACGCTCAACACCTGCTTGTTACAGGGAATTAAGTTTGTTCTAAATTGCTTGTCATTTTTTTTTAATCCTTTTCATCATCGTGAAAAGCAGAATTATATTTCAGTAAGGTTTTGCCTATAAAAAAATTTACTGAGAAGTTTTTATCTTTACCAAATGAAAATAAGTACACACATGGGTTCCAATAAGAATATGTTTAATTTCCTTTTTTTAAAAAAAATACACTTCCTGATTCTGTGGAAAGATAGCTCATAGTCCTAATGCTTTTTCACAGCTTCTTCTGAGCAAACTCATTCACAGAGGGGATAGATTACCAGTCTTTTCTTATGATGTTTCTTTTGGCCATCCTCTACTGAATTTAAATGGGGTCATTATTTTAAGTGGGAATAAAATTATTTTATACACCATGACTCAGAGAGACCTTGTTTCCATTAAAATTCTCTTTCTAAGCAATAAAAATGGATTATAACACAATGGTTTGTGCAATATTTCCCAAGACACCTCAGTCCAAATGTCATGCACACCAAAATTTTTCTCTTTTCCACCACAGACTGCTGTTAGAAAAAAAAAAAAGCAATTGTGTTTTTCTTTTTTTCCGGCCCCCCGGCATGTGGGATCCTAGTTCCCTGACCAGGGATCAAACCCGCCCCCCCTGCATTGGAAGCGCAGAGTCTTAACCACCGGCCAGCCAGGGAAGCCCCTGCAATTGTGTTATTTTTAACCCTCCTGGTTTTCTTCTTACCTAAGAGCCTTGCTTTGGAGATTGGTGTCCACTGGCAGAGTCCTGGCCAGATGACCCTGGTCTTTGCAGGAGAGAGAAGCACCCCGTATTCCCTAATCTGTGGCCGGGCAGCCACACTGGGAAGCTGAAGCCTCCTCCTTCCGGGTTGTTCCACACCCCAATGGCCTCCAGGTGTCACAGCAGAGTGTGGTGGGCGGGTCTGGGGCCAGCTCACCTGCAGGTGGTTGCCAATCAGAACAATTTGAGGAGCTGTAGGAAGGCTCTCCCAGGGTCCTCCTGGTGGACTGAAAAGTGCATGGCATTGTTCCTGGGGTCAGAAGACGTGGATAATCCTTCTATCACGGCAACACCAGGAAGGGCATGCAGACAGAGCCCATTGCCAGAAAAAAATCACCTCTCTCTGAGCCTCTTGTGAACATGTACAAAGTCCAAAGAAAGATGCAAAACTTTCTTTTCTTTCCCTATCAGGACATGTCTCAGTTCAGCAGTCCCTTCTTTCTTTTTCTACTCCTTTGCCTCACATTACTGTCCCGGCTCCCTCCTGCCACTGCGCGTTGTGCTTTGGTCCAGGACAGACCTCAGAGAAGCAAATGTGGATTGATATGTTCTTCAGACTAGATCGTTTGGAAAACCACAAACCCTCCTGCTTATATTGATCACCTCTTGTAAATTAGCTTAACACGTTGTTTTGCCAAAAGCTCTTACCCCACCATCCCTGGTCGGATCAGATCAGGATGCTATGGTCTTAAGTGCAGCAGAAAAACATTTGGCCCTAAGTCCCCATCAGTAGATGTTAAATTTAGTGGGTTATTTCCCTTATACAACACCTACTACTTTTAACATTAATAATTACAATAACTAGCATTTACTGAGTACTTTGTTTCTGACACAGTGTAAGTCATTTATCAACTCTTTTAAGCCTTACAACAATACTAAAAAACATTTTATAATGATCTAATTTTACTGATAAAGGAGGAAAGAGGTTAATTTCCCCAAAGCCACAGTAAATGGTGGCACCAGGATTCGAACCAGACAGTTGGGTTCCCCAGCCCATGTCTCAACCACCATATTTGACTGCAGCGAGACTACATGTAACCAAAGGGTATGAAGGTTCAGCTATGCAAGATGAACAAGTTCTCAAGACCTAATGTCCAGAATGGTGACGATAGTTTAACTATACTGTATTGTACACTTGAAATTTACTGAGTATAGATCTTAGATCTTTCCATACACACCACACACACACATTCATACAAATAGTAACTATGTAGAGGTGATGAATATGTTAATTAGCTTAATTATGGTGATCATTTAACAATGTATGCATAGATCAAAACATTGTTATACACCTTAAATATATAGTTTTTATATGTCAATTATATCTCAAAGCTGTTTTTTAAGAAAAAGGAAAGAAAAAAATGGATGATTTTATTAAACAAAAATTCTCCAAATGTTAACATTTACCATAGTGGCTTTATACACACATAAATTTTTTTTGAATTTTTGAATTTTATTTTATTTTTTTATACAGCAGGTTCTTATTAGTTATCTATTCACACACACACACTTTTATTTTTCTGAACCATTTTGGAATTGAAGACATGATGTCCCTTTATCCTTAAATGCTTCCATGTGTGTTTCCTAAAACCAAGAACTGTCTCATGATAACCATGATACTATTAGTAAAATCAGGAAATTAACATTGATATAATACTATTATCTAGTCTACAGACCCTATTCAGATTATTCCAGTTGTTCCAATAATAGCTTTAATAACAAATTTAAATCCCTGTGTTAAAAAAAAAAAAAGACTACATGTAGCCAGCCAATATTTTACAACAGGATCAATAGAAGTTGCGAATCTGTGAATCCAAATACCAGGAGCTGTAATGCCTGGAGTTCCCCAGGCTGTGTATGTGACCATGGCTCCATCGATGCCATACAGGCAGGACAGTGCAGATCCAACAAGATGGATGAAATGATTTATCAGACACTACACTACTTCATGTTATAAAAATCATAAATTCCTTGGAATAAAGATCATTTATTACTGAGCACAAAATATCCACTGTGTAGGGGAAAGAAAAAAAAAGGCATAACAAGACCAAACGGGTTCAAAGAAAGAAATGGGTATTTTTAAAAAGAGTTGTTGCATCAGCTCATCTGTAGTTCGTGAAACAATGTTATAGCAAATCCTGATAAGTTATTTTGCCACACCCCATCAACAGGTCAATAAGAATTTTCCAATAAATACAAATCAGATTTTTAAAATATTCTGCATGATGTCAATTTTTAAAAATTAAGTATGCAGTACAAATGTTTTTGAGTGCAAAAATGGATAGGTGAAATGTCTTGTGTTTATTTCATTAACTGTTTAGTGTTATAAAATGTGTTTATGTATGTGTGTAACTTTAGAATAAACCCAGATATTTCTGATGAACCCAAAATGATAGAATTGCAATAGACTTCACACAACAGACTTACACAATATATTTATATTAAATAAAAGATTTTCTAAGACTCATGCTTTTAAAGCTGATTTATATCACAACATATCCAATTTCATAAATTCTGTGCCTTGCCTTTTGTGCTAAAACAAGGCAGGTTCCAAATATTCCAAATATATGGTTTCCCACTGTAGTTTAATAAAGGCTACAAACCTATCAGATTTCCTCACAATTAATCAGTAGCATACTGAAGGATTTTTTTCCCATCAGAAACAAAGTCAAAAAGCTTATATATCTACACATAACTATACATCTCCTTTGTTCCTCACTTGAATGTAAGCTTCTCTGGAGTATGGTGGTTTGTACAAAGCAGCAGCTCAATAAACATTAGTTGAATAAATAGGGCTCTCTCTTTTGGCCCCACCCTACCATAGGCACATAACTACTATTAGCAAGTACCAGTAGGCAACTAGCTTGGAGGCCGCCCACCCCCTGTCACTGGAGAAATGAGTCAAAGTGTAATCACCTGAGCAGAATCTATTTTATTGCAAAGAGTTATCACCTGATTCCCTTGAACACAAATAATTCAATGAATTCCTTAGGCTTTCGAGGGATTTCATAAAGTTACATGAGGTGCCATGAAATTTACTGGCCACAGTGAACTTATTCTGGTGCCAAAGCTCCTTTCGTAAAAGAAGCTGTACATACAGAGCCAAATTCCCGTTCTTGTTTCCTGTTGGTTCTCTTCCGTGCTAGCCACCTTCAACCCCATGAAAGCTGAAGGACCCTACCACAAAACCAGCCCCCTTCTGGCGGCTGTCCCCAGCCCCCCTTGCCTTGGAGCTGCTCCCATCCCTGTAGTGGAAAGTTGGCCTTTTGTTGCCTGCAGATATGCCCTTGGTCGGTTCTTAACCCTGTACCCTCCCAGGACAGCGAGAAGCTCAGGTGTTAGCAGTTGCTCTTGGAAGATCATTCCTTTAGTTCTGTTCAGAGTCCAGTTGGTTGAGTCGCTTTACAATGATGCTGTTGATTTTCTTAAGATCATCTATGTCCCTTCCCTCAGCTGCTAGTCTTCTTGACACATCTTCCATCTTGTTGCCAGTTTGAACTTTAAAATGAAAAACAGACAGTGTTACACTGGTTTCCAGTGTGTTCCATCGGGACTCATCAGAGCCCTGTTGGGGTGCTTGGCTTGAGAGCTGAGAGGCCCTCTTGGCAAATCCCCTGCTCCAGTATCCCACGCAGCCCAGAAGCTCAGAAGAGAAATTGATGAAGACTGAAGTTACCTATCAAGTGAATTATTTTGACCTCTTGGTGAAAGACTTGACTACCTTTGGCAGACTCCACACAGATTTTCGCTAAGAAGGACTTTGCTGTGAGCAACCAAAGGAGACCACCAGCGTCTGATTATCCCCACAGAAGTGACTGTTATGTTGTCTCATTTTGAGACCCATTCTCAGAAAAGGTTTTTCACTCCACATGTGGGAGATGGGATATCTTGGGTTCCAGACTACTTTGATATACACAGCTCTCCTGGCTCTAAATTACCAGCCCATAATGAATGTATAATAATTCCCCTCAGACCACCCTGAGAGCAGAGAGTCCATATTTCCAAAATAAATAGAACCCCTGGTTATTGAGTAGGTCAGGGAATGGAATACTCTGAGGTCTGCTTATGAGTTAAAATTTCCAAGAAAAGCAGCACAAAATCAGTATTTAATACATGAGCTCCTTATCATTTCCATTGCAGGCAAGTTTTTTCCAAGATATCTTTCAGGAACTAATGATGGTGGTAACTTGCTACTGGGTTTAGCCAAAAACTAACGTGGGAAAGTGTTAGAGCCTCACCTTCCAGGCTTGGGACAAACTGTTGCCCAGAAGCTGCCCTTCCCTCATATCTGAAAACTTATGTTGGATGAATTATGGTCCAAGACATGACAGAAAGGTTTTAATTGAGCTTTGATGCAGAGCCAGGCAGAGATACCACTTGCTTCTGGAGAAAAGTGTGAAACAAATAAATCCATAGCATGTGACATACTTCCCCTCTTGGGAAACTTCTACGTTAGTCAAACACAGAAGGAAGTAGCAGCCATATTGGACTAAGGCTGTTCCACAATACAGTGGTTCCAAGTTAAATTCCAAAAGAGAAAAAGGTTTCTATATGCAAAAACATTAGAGAAAAATCATGCCTGACCTGCCTTTTGGAAATTCACAAGAAGTAAAGTAAAATACCTTAAGTATTACTAACCCAGCAATTCTCAAACTCATTTGACCATAGAACCCTTTTTTAAATTAAGGCAATACTTAATCACATCCCACATATCTACATTGCTTGGCCACTGGAAACTGCTACAGAGGCAGGTAGGCACCCACGGTAACCTATCCTTGCTGTCCGTTATTCCTCTTTAGGACAGAGATTGTGACAAAAACACAAGGCCCAACAGTTTATTCAATGTAATCAGTATAAAATAGCCTTATTTCTCTTGCATAAAAATGTCAGGGTTATAAAGAATATAAGTTCTTACACTTCAGTTAAAATGACACAAATTTGCACTGAACCCCACTGACAGCAAAAAGGTTTCCTTGTTAAAGATGAGCACAGGCCAAGTTCATTTATAGCTGCCTGTGCCAACTCTGGTCTTAGGTTGGGTTAAGGTTTATCTGAAAACCACAGGAAGCCTTTATTATTACTTCAACACAGGCAGTGGAGGGCCAGTGAGGTCTGCAGGCAGACAGCTCAGGCTATGAATCCCAGTTCTGCTTCTGACTAGCTGGATAAATGTGGAGAGTTAAACTCTCTGGGCCTTAGTCTTTCATCGGTAAAATAGAAATATTAGACACTACCTTGAAGGGTAGAGTAAGGACTTAAGATAATGAATTTAATGTGTCTAGCAAAGAGTAATTGTCCAAAAAAATACACTCTTCTTTATTCACATTTTCTTTTTTTTTTCTAAGATTTTTTTGATGTGGACCATCTTTTTTAAAGTCTTTATTGAATTTGTTACAATATTGCTTCTGTTTATGTTTTGGTTTTTTGGCGGCAAGACATGTGGGATCTTAGCTCCCCGACCAGGGATCAAACCCACACGCCCTGCATTGGAAGGCAAAGTCTTAACCACTGGACCGCCAGGGAAGTCCCTTCTTTCTGTTTCTTGATATGACTTTGCCCTCAATATAAAACACTAGAAGCAAACATAAAATAAATCTTATTCATACAACGGGGTGTAATATGGTGATAAAGTGAATGGTCTTTGATGTCAGGCAGGGGTGTCTCTGAGCCCTGATTAGGCACCATTGTCTGTTGGCCTTGGGCATATTAATTAATCTCTCTAAGCTTCAGTTTCAGCATTGATAAAACCAGAATAATAATAGGTCCTACACCATAGGGTTGTTATGAGGGGTGAGCAAACAGACATAAATGCTTAGCACAGTGCCTGGAACAGAGTGGGCACCCAATACATAACATTTTAAATTATCATTGCCCTAAATCTTACTACTTATTTTCCCACAAAAAACAGCAGTCCCTTTGGATTGCTCCCAAGTCGGTAGGCATACCTAAAATTTCTCAATAGTTTAACTGAGTCATTTCCCGGGCAGGTGAGGCAGGATGATATTTGGAGCATCAGCTTATGTGGTATAACATTTCAGAAGAGTAATCCGTGTGCTCTTTCCTGCAGGTTCAGGGCCAACCCTCCTCCAAAGAATAATCACATGCAAGGGCACCACTATTGTAAGGAGAGTTCACACTGTAGCTTCTAAGTGCAAAAGGGCATCAGCAGGGTGACAAAGGAGCAATTAAACATCACCGCTTCGCGCCAGCTCTGAAACCTATACCAGGAAAAGACCTTTAAGCTGGAAGGGAGACGAAGTTTTGGGGAGGAAAAGGGGTTAGAAGCTGTAAGTAAGAGTCATGCCCTCTGCCCACTTCCCATCACCACCACTGATCCTGAATGAATCTGAAATAGAGGCATTTCAGAGCCATGGGATCCACTGCTCATTTAGGAGTTCTGAAGGCTACAAGGCCTGCAGGGCAGAAGAAATGACAGTGTGGTGGATCCAGGCAAAAGGGTATAAAGCGTGACTCCTTCTCTCAGGCTCCATCCACTCTTAAGAGGGGTGGGAGGGAACTGAAGTAATCCCAGATGGTGGTCTGCAGGGGACAGCTCAGGGAGGATGCTGGTGGGCTTTCCTGAAAGGGCAACGTGCCTCAGGATGGACAGCACCCCTCCCCGACCTGAGGCAGAGAGGAGAGTGGCACTGAGACCTCAGGGGATCTCTTGGCTGAGGGGCTGTGTGGGAAAGCCTGGGTCACCACTCAAGGGCGGACATGCAGGGCCCAGGCCAAGGGCAGGCAGGACGCCAGCCTGGGCGGTGTCAGACAGGAGCAGTCTCCTCCCATCCCAGCACTGCCTCTGGGCCCTGGCACAAGCCCAGTTAGTGCTTCTAATGGATTTCAGGGAAGCCAGGGAACCTGGAAGAGGGGGTGAACCTGACTGTGACTGAAAATTATAGACCTGAGTTCATGGAGAACCCATGTGTTGGATGAAGAAAACCCAAAGTTAGCTAGAATAAGCTGCCTACCATTGGCAGCTAGGGACTCCAGATGAGAAATTAAAGCATTATAGAAACATTGAATGTCCATGTTTGCGAACTCCTGGCACTGCGGGCTTATGTGTGCCCCAGCGACCCGGCCCAGAGCAACAGGTACCCTAGGCATTCACGCCCCCTCAGCCTTCAGCGGCAGCACTGACTGCCAGGAAGCACTGCCTCGTTACCGGAGCAAAGCTAAACAACCAGCTACAAAGTAAGTGCACAGCAGTGATGAAAGGTGTGTCGATGGTACTCACCTATCAGAAATATCACAAAGGAAACCAGTGCCAGGCTGACAATCAGCACGATGATCAGCCCCACCAAAAACAGACTGTGGTTTCCATTTCCTGAGTTAGTGCCGATGTCCGGGATTTTCTCCTCTAGAGCTAATGTGAAACAAACAACAACAAAGACAAAAACTCCTCAGCATTAAAAAAGAGAGAGAGAGAGAGAGAGATGTAAGGGATATGCCCATTTTCCTTCTGATCACTCTGGAAAGAGACTTATGTTTGAGGAATGTCTTTGGATCGGGTGCTCTTTGAGAATTTTTCACCTTCTTCTATATCAGTATCCAAAGAACAAGTCAGGTCAAGCTATCTCCTCAGCCCCTATTTGGAAAATTCTTTGAAGATCGTGTTAACACTGATGTAGCCAGACTTGGATTTTTCTTTTGCTTGGGGGAGGGTGGTGGTGGGTGGTGGGCAGGGAATAAAGAAGTTAAGGGTTCAGAGTGATGGAGGCTCTATTGCCCTTTTCCCAAAGTGAGCCAAGAATAAAACACAGCTGGCTGTGGGCCACTTACTCTGGGTGAAAGGCTGAACACTCTGAGATATCTCCCAGAAAACTTTATTTCCTATAAAAATAACCAGTTATGGGCTTCCCTGGTGGTGCAGCAGTTGAGGGTCCGCCTGCCGATGCAGGGGACACGGGTTCGTGCCCCGGTCCGGGAAGATCCCACATGCCGCAGAGCAGCTGGGCCTGTGAGCCATGGCTGCTGAGCCTGCGCGTCCGGAGCCTGTGCTCCGCAACGGGAGAGGCCACAACAGTGAGAGGCCCGCATACCGCAAAAATAAATAAATAAATTTTAAAAAAATTTAAAAAATAACCAGTTATGCTTATATCCATTTAAACAACAACATCAAAATGACCCTGATGTGATTTGGTTTCTAAAAGCTGTTTCCAGGATGGACACGCTCTGGAAGCAAGGTTCTCTTAAATGTTTTACCGTTGAACTGAAAATGCAACCATGCTTATAAAACAGCTTGGTTCACCCAAACCATGAATTGTCTGCATTTGGTCACTGTTTTGTAAGGCCTATTTGCCTAATAACACCCAAATTAAATTGAAAAAGAAATACAGAAACTTGCGGTAATGGAGATCCTTGAATTGCCTTCTGTAATCCCTCCTACTTTGTATCAGTCCCACACCCTCTGCTACTTGATTATGGAGAGGTGGGGGCTTAGGTCCTGTGCTTTATAGGGACATCCTGTGTCACACCCTCCAGAGCTTTTCCTTCCTAATCATAGCCACGGCATAAGCTGGCACCCAAACACCTGCATTTATTGAGACTGACTACAGTAAAAACAGGTGAAAACCTGAACAAATTAAAATGAAGAGAAAAACAAGAATTCAAAAAGGATTTAGGGGGCTTCCCTGGTGGCGCAGTGGTTAAGAATCCGCCTGCCAATGCAGGGGACACGGGTTCGAGCCCTGGTCCGGGAAGATCCCACATGCCACGGAGCATCCCACATGCCACGGAGCAACTAAGCCCATGCACCACAACTACTGAGCCTGCGCTCTAGAGTCCGTGAGCCACAACTACTGAGCCTGCATGCCACAACTACTGAAGCCCGCGCACCTAGAGCCCATGATCCCCAACAAGAGAAGCCACTGCAAGGAGAAGCCCATGCACTGTAATGAAGAGCCCCCGCTCACCGCAACTAGAGAAAGCCGACGTGCAGCAACGAAGACCCAATGCAGCCAAAAAATAATAATAAATAAAAATAAAATTAAAACAAAAAGGATTTAGAAGGGGAATAATGGACATAAAATTGGGACAGTAAGAGTTTCGAGTGCATGTGAAACAAACAGCAAGTGGGCATTTATCACCTGTGTTGGAATGTCAGCGTTTAAGCAAGAAAAGATGGGGCTCAGAATAACCTGATAGAACTCATTTATAATATTTAGGGGACAAGATACACATGTAGTATTTAGTATTCAGCAGCTTTTTATTTTGTGTTCCCCCTCCTCTTTCTAATGCTCTGAGGCAATCTGTAATCTAAAAAAATGAAGCTGACTTTTTTGCCCAACAAAATCTTAATGACTTTTTTTAAAACTAGATAAACGTGTGGAACAATCCGCTATGAAGTAAGACCTCTCTAGGAAAGTGGGCACCCTCGGTGACCTGGCTGTGGTCACTAGGAGGCACAAAAGCGGCCAAGAGGGATGAGTAAGCCTCATCTCAGCAGCCTCCACCACTTTCCAGGGAGAGAAACTCCACAGGGAACTTCTTAGAACTTTTAAAGACAAGAGTTCAAATCTTGCTTAACAGCCAAGAAAGCCCACAAGCCTGGCAAGTATTCAGAGAACAAAAGCAAAAATTGCCTAATACTAAACAGCATCTCTAACGCGGAGGCTTCCTAATGCCCACCCCGCCCCCAGCCCACGACCACAGGTCCAGCTCAGCATTCGCTATTTTTAGGTGGCCAAGAAGCCCGGACGGGCTGCCAAGCCTGGGAAGGCACACATACGGAACAGATGCTGCGATCCGGCAGGACAGAGGTTTAGTTTGTTTAAGTCATTTATGGAATCCACAACATAAAGCTTTCTATCTTCAGGAATGCCGCCAGAGCCGGTGTCCTGGGAAGAAGGATTCATTGTCCCTGGAAGAAAACACTGCTGTTAAACACGAGAGGCGGGGCTGGGGAGCCAGCCTTCAAATGGATCACAGCCCACAGGAAGTTGGGCTGGCATGTGAAGACCCACCCACACATACTACTGCCAAATGAAGGGCTAGAAAAGTTTAGCTGTTCCTTTTGGGTACAACACTGAAACTCTTCTTTTTGCTTTGCTTGCCTGGAAGCTCAGAGTCAAGTGTGTGTCCCAATTTTAACGCTTTAATACCCTGCTTATCTGCACTTGCTCTTTCTTCCTGCTCAGATTTCTCAATTCTGTCTGTATTTACCCTGGGCCTCTTTTAATTTTTTGTAATTGATTTTTTTTTTTTTTTTTTTGCAGTATGTGGGTCTCTCACTGTTGTGGCCTCTCCCGTTGCGGAGCACAGGCTCCGGACGCGCAGGCCCAGCGGCCATGGCTCACGGGCCCAGCCTCTCCGCGGCATGTGGGATCTTCCCGGACCGGGGCACGAACCCGCATCCCCTGCATCGGCAGGTGTACTCTCAACCACTGCACCACCAGGGAAGCCCTGTAATTGATTTTTGAATGTTTCTCTTTATTACACTGTTCGTATTCTGGTGAGACTTCTCAAATCCTTTGTGCAGGAAGACGATGTATAAACACATAAAAAGATAAAATTAAGCTAGGCAGCCTGTGGCCATAAAAATTCTGAGAAGAAGATGTTACTGTGAACCATTCTAATTGATGAGGCTTTAATACAAAACTATACATTTTATATTCTCCCTCAATATGGTATAGGAGTCCCCACCTTAAAGGTATCCTTTAGTCATTACAGACTGGCTCTGAGACCTCAAGACAAAAATCTTAGCAAACTGAGTACGGAGATGAATACTGCAGCTGTTGGAGGCTAAACTTCAGGACTCTCAGGTCTCTTCCTTCTGTGTTTCCTTAGAGTGCGGTCACTTACGTAATAAGTAATTCTAAAATTGTGATTTACATTGAAGATAATATTCTCTAATGATAGCACAAGTTCAAGCTACACTGAAAAATCTGAATGGATTAAAAAGTTCTATTTTAAGATGTCTCTCTAGCACAACAGAGAACCTGTGACCTTTTAATTATATGAAAAGAAGGTTCTAGGAAGACAAATTCTGACTGCTATCAAAGCTTTCTTCTTCACAGTTATCTCTTTTCATAAAATGAGTCTAATAATGGATGTGGGATGTTTTGATCGGGAAAGGACTTTAGACATGCTCTCATCTAGCCCCCATCCTTTCCAAATGAGAAAACTGACGCTCAGAAGGTAAATGCCCAAGATCATACATTAGCTAGTTGCTGGGCTGGAAGCAGGCCTCACGCTTCAGAGTTCACTGCCCCTTCCCTCGTGTTACCTTTCTTCTCCACACCCTTCCTGAATCCTTTGTCAAGACTCAGCTCAAACCTCACCTCCATTAAGAATCAATCTGTCTTTTCCTTGTGCCCTTGCTGGATACTGTACATTCTTCTATCAGAACATCTGTTCTATTTTATCGCATTTATTTGCCTACATCTTTGATTTCCCCAATTGACTGAACACTCCATAGGGTAATCTCCAATCCTATTCTTCAAATGCCCAGTGCCAAGTTTAGAAGCCAGTGATTTATGTTAAGTTGGAACACCTAAAATATTTTATTTAGGATTTAAATCTCACTGTTTCCAAAAGAATTTGAGGCAGTTAATAATAAGTACACTAACATAAAACTGACGTTAAGAATCCTCGTGTCATATCTATCTGGACTTTAGTAAAAGCCATGCAGAAAACTTCGCATCTGCCTATATGTGGCAACACACTACTGACTTCCTCTTAACATTTTAAAATTTTCCTTTAATGCCCAGCTACAGAATGAAGGCAAATATGATTAGAGTTAGGAGAAACCAAATTCAGGAAAAAAAAGATGAACACCTATAGAAGATCTGAAAAAAAATAGTATCAGCCATTTGCTAAACAGATTAAACTGCACACTAAAATATTAAGACCAAACAATTTCCCAGTAATAACTAAAAACCTACTAGTACTTGTAAAAACAAAAAAAGTTCCCCCAGAACCCTAGCTAAGAAAAACAGTTAGCTCGAAAAGCCATGAACTAGTTAAATTTTTTTTCAAAGTAAAAATCTAAAAGGGTGTTTCAATTATGCTGAAATTTTAATTAACAAGAACACCTAACTCCCTGAATATTTTAGGTAAGATACTACCGAAGCACTTTAGATATAGATATTACTGAATTCCAAATATACTTCATGGATCATTCCTAAGGCAATGACTTTAAGTGACAAAAAAAAAAAAAGTAACAGCATATAGAACAGAGGGGCCTTAGAGATCAATCAAATCTCATCCTTTTACAGATAAAACCAAGTGTTGAATGATGCATGGTCACAGATTCCTATTGTTTTAAAAATGTTTTATATTTTATCCTCTCTTTATATATTATCCCAAACACTAATATCTGATGAGGCATAAAGGTTGTGTCCCATCATAGGATCATCGTTCCAGACACAGCGTCTATTTTAGGCTTGGTGGTTGACACATAGTTCATTTTTGGATCTCTGACTTGACATCCTTGAGCCTTAGATTCCCCTCTAGGGATGTAATTACTATTGCTTAAATCTCATACTGAGGTTTGAATCAGTGTTTACAAAGTAGAGGACTAGCTAGAAAATCATAGCTACAAAAACTGACTTAGGAGCTGCACGACTAATAAAATCTCCAAACTACTGGCCTTGCTGCTAACTCAAAAGGTGATTCAATGCGACATCAAACCCAGAAGCACTAACATAACAACTCAGAGTGAACTCTGAAGTGCTCTGAATGGAAATCTCTTCATTTGAGTAAAGTCACAATGTAAACAGATGCTATTTCAATGCATTTTTAATTAAACGCAACATGCAAATGAAAAATAAAGAGCCACTAGAAAAAACTGAGTTGAGTGTGGTTCACGGACGCCAAGAGCCTGCAAATGACCCTGTAAGTAAATGGATACAGGATCACATGGCCCTCAAGCCAGGACCCATAGCTGTTTGACACCCAGTTGTTGCTATCTTTGCATCTCCACATGAGAGCATCTGGCAACAACCAGCAGTGCTGGAGCAGCCAGAATGTTACTAAATTCTGCATTGCACTAACTTGGCCCTCCTTCTTAACTGCGGTGTGCAAATTTGCTCATTAAGATTGACCAACCAAAGTAGCATCCTTTTCATGGAACCCTTTCTAATACCTTGAGCTGAAACATGTAAGTAATTTTATTTTCCTCCAGTTTAGATCAATGCTAACAGCTGATTCTTTTTGTCATTTAAGAATTCTTCGACTACCTACTAATAAATATTCTGACCAATATCATCGTCTATGAAAATCTGCTTTGCTCTTTACTTTTTACCATAGGTGCTTGGTATCAAACCAGAGAAATAACTCAAACCAGCACTGCTTGCCACAAAATAAAAATTGTTATAATAGGATTTAATTCAAAGCTAATAGGAAGCTTTATTGAGCAAGTCATGGTAATTTGTTCTATAATTCCAGTTCAGAGTCAGTGCCTCTTCACATCCAGGAAGTAATTTTTAAAATCAAGTCTAAATCATCTGTATCAAAAGTTAAAAAAGCAGAGTAGGGCTTCCCTGCTGGTGCAGTGGTTAAGAATCCGCCTGCCAATGCAGGGGACACGGGTTCGAGCCCTGGTCCTGGAAGCTCCTACATGCCACGGAGCAACTAAGCCTGTGGGCCACAACTACTGAGCTTGCGCTCTAGATCCTGCAAGCCACAACTACTGAGCCTGCGTGCCGCAACTACTGAAGCCCGTGTGCCTAGAGCCCGTGCTCCACAACAAGAGAAGCCACCGCAATGAGGAGCCTGTACACTGCAACGAAGAGTAGCCCCCACTCACCACAACCAGAGAAAAGCCCACGCACAGCAATGAAGACCCAACGCAGCCAAAGATAAATTTAAAAATTAAAAAAAAAAAAAAAAAGCATAGAGCACATGCAACAAAAAACATCCCAGCCTCAAGAATCATAATTCAGTCTCAGTAGAGTAATAGCATGCAAATTACTTACAAAAATGTGAGCTTTGACTGCTAGGTTACCAGGAAAAACAAATTATTCAGAAGCAACTATAATGACTTCCTAGAAATTCTGTAGCTCTTTCTTTGCCTCCCTTCAGCACACGGTGCTCCTATAAGGCCCATAAACCCCAGCATGAAACTGCTGGTCTATATTTAGTGTTAACTTAGCCAAGCAGTGTAAGATTCCAAATAGTGACTTTTTTTCACAGTGCCTAAGGTTTTTAGTAAATATAGTACTGGGACTACGCTTTGAAAAGAACCACCATGCCTTGATTTAAATGGTAACTGATGAGGTTCTGATTGGACTGAGATTTACGTCCTTATTTGGTAGATGTGTAAACTGACACAGTTCCTGCACTTCTGCCAGGAGGTGCTCTCATATATAAATATCGGGTAGCAGGCTGGAGCTGCCACTCTGACAACTAACTTGCACAGGACTCCAGTCAACAGGAAAAGAATAAGGCTGACCATCTAACCAGGATGAGGGCAGATCAGAGGACGCCTAGGGCTTGCAGTAGCTACAGAAGCGGACTGTGCGTGGGTAGGGTTTGCAGTAGCTACAGAAGCGGACTGTGCGTGGGAGATTGCATGGCTACAGACCCAGTGCCCCCACTGCCGGCAGTGGAGGCACTTTATCTCATCAACTTTCTTTCCTTTTCAAAGGCTTTATTCTGTGAGTTTTTAATGCATCCTCCTTTCTCAGGAATGTCAGCCTCTGACGTGGTTCCCTCTCACACATGCCAAGGACCATCTGCCCTCTGGGGTACATAAAAGCAGCACAGTGAGGAGTAGACTATACCACAAGCCTACCCCCCTGACTATCCGAGCAGGATACTGAGGGTTAAGTGGTAAACGGATATATAACCCTTTATAATCCTACCCTCCATTGCCATTGCTAGACAGACATTAATTCATCCTTGAGACATATTGCATGTCAATTAGAAAATGTTTGCTCCACAAAATTCCTTTTACGTCTGTATTCAGTATGGACCTCACTCTCCTTTTGGGGGAAAAGAGTGTCATCTTTCAAAGCTTCATCTATACCTGAGGACCAGTTCATGAAGAAAGACAATGTAACTAGTAACTTTTTCTTAGAAGCATATAATACATTAAAATCTATACCAAATTTCTTGGAAAATGAGAATGTTAGCTATTATTTTAATTATCATATTCAGCTTTAATCTCCCAACTACCTCATCTGTTTTAAACCATCTATTCTTTGAAAAAATAATAGGATGGCCTCATTTTGAACACTGACTGTTTTTCTCTCTCCTGTAAACCTAACCCTTGAAGTATCAGTCCCCTCCACTCCGCCTCAAAGGTGAGGAAAATGGAGACTAAGCAACTCCTCCTGCCAAAGTCTGAATTCAACCCTATTTTACACCAGTGAGGGGGATGAGATTTTTTATGGCTTATGAGCCGTTAGGCTTCTGGAGAACCAGTGAAGAACAAAACAAGACAACCTACCTCATTTTATCTACTCTGTATCTGAAAGGCCACATCCAGAAGTTTTGAGTCACAAAAAGAAAATAGGTATTCTCACATGAACTGTTCAACCTGGGGATATTTTCAAGTATTTCTTGCTTTTTCTTTCAAATATTATCTCATTCCCAGGAAATTAAAACATGCTACCAAAGACTTGAGTCAAAGATACCAGTTGGTTCAAAATTAATGACTGAACCTCGAAGAACTTACTAGGCAGGGGCCATTTTAAATTCCTTTAAGCCAGCAAGATTAACCAAGAATCAAGGAATGAATTGGTCTCTCATATACCATTTTACTGCCCTGAAGAAAACTCAAGCATTCTTTCACATTGAATCCCCAGTTATCCTGTCTAGCAACTACCCATCAATTTGACAAAAAAAGGCACCCGTCTATAAATTTAATATACAAATTAACACTTGCTTATATCTTCTTCCTCCTAAAATCCCAGTAAAAAGGCAGAATAAAAATTATAAAACCACAAGTATAAAAATAGGAGGAAACAACACTGAGCAAGATTTCAACAAACGTATCAAACATGGGAAGGAGAGAGTGGTTGGTACCTGCCTTAGCAGACCTCCGGAGGACCATCACTGCTGAGTGAGGTGACAGACCCTGCAGAATTCAGGCAGGCTCAGGAACTGGAGGCAAAAGTGAAGTATGGAGCCAAATACAGGCAGGTAATTTCACGTTAGCTGAAAATATAATGCAATAAGAAGACTGGAAAACCATGTTACAGAAATCTCCCAAGAAAAAGAAATAAGGCCAGACGCTCAACCCAGCAGCTCTAGCATCTCATGGGAGTTCCAGATCAAAGAAAATGTGTATGTGTGTGTGAAGGGGGAGGGGAGGTCAAGAACTTAGTATTTTCCAGACTGCCAGAGTCCACCAAAGCACAGTACCACCCGCTTTTAGAACAGTACAGATTCAAAGAACAAAAGAAAAAGAAACAAATCAGAAATTAAAATCCCATCAGATATCACAGCAACACTTTAATTAGAATAGAGCAATGCCTTCAAAATCCTGAATTTGGTTTTCTACCTAGAATTTTATATACCAAGCCAAAGTATCTGTCAGACATTTAAAGTCTCATTTCCAGAAGTTACTGAAGGAAGTGTTCCACTTTAACAGGAAAGTAACCTAATAACGAACACAGGGGGTCCAGGAGATGTGTAATCCCACTCGCGAGAGGAAAACAAATCCCAGGATGATGAAGTCTCAGGAAACAGCTGTATACTAAGATGAGAGAGAAGTTAGTCTAGACTGAAACAAGTACTCTGTTCGGCTTTGACCATGTGGAAGGTAGATTAAAGAAGAATTTTACAAATTTACTTGGGACTATTTTGGAAAAGTTAGCGATATGTGTGTAAAACCAAGACAAGATGTCCTATGAGAATGGAAATGTAAGCATAGTAAACCATCTAGTTCAGAAATGAATAGAAATATGGTCACTATAATGCAAACGATGCTAATTTAACCAAAAAAAACAAACAAACAAAAAACCAAAACAAAATGGGAGAAGGGAAAAGTAAAAAGGCAGAAATCTTCACCTATCGAATAAAGAAACAGCTGTGTAAGCATACTACTTAGAAATCTGAAACCAAGGTGCTAGGGAAAAAAAACTATAAAGGCTGAAATGAAATGCCTCCTGAGAAATGGGAAAGGATGGCACAGGGAGCTAACTTCCTTATAAGCCTTGAAATACTATTATACTATGTGTATATATATATATATATATATATATATATATCACTTTAATAAAAATAAAAATTCATTAATATTTTAAAATATACATATATGAAATTGAAATTTTAGAAAAAAAATATTATTTGCAATCTCTTCTCCATGGTTCTAACCTACTTGGAATATAAAGAGGTGACAACACACAATGCCAGGTTCGAGATTCCAAGTCTGTTTTCCATTGCACTGTTTCTGAGGGATGGAACTCATACTCCCAGAAGCAGTAGTGGTTGCACAGGCCGGCCAATGATTTTCAATGAAGAGGGCACATCAGACCTTCCAGAAGAGGTTAAAGATGTGGCAGAGAGATGCTAGTTTAGAAAAAATACCTCTATTTTGGTCCTTATCTACATGCTTCCCCACCCCTCATCACTATTTTCTGCATTAATATAAAGAAATAAATCTATGAATTCTAAACTGCAGGTATTACTTGTGCAATGTAATTTTAATATAAAGTTTAATAATAACAAAACCCTAATACATTGTCAAAATGCTTACAACTTCCCATAAAGTAAAAAAATCACCTCATGGGCAACCAAGCAGCAATTGTCTTAATAGTTGGAATGCCAATGATATATTGCTATATTTTTTCATTTATTTTCATGTTTCCAAATATCCAAGCAAGTTCTGTTTCACTCTCTCCCTACCCCATTTCATCACTTTGAACTCTGAACTTCAAACCCATAAATGTTTCTTCTATTAAAAAAGAAGCACTTTTAGTGTGAAAAGATCTTTATTTCAAAATAAAGAGCACAAGGTCTTACACAGCAGATAAAATTAGTGTTACTGCCCTCAGAGGTCAAGGCTAGCAAATGTTCTGGCATATACAAATTCATTATGAATAACAGATGGACTGAAGGGCCTGTAAGTGCAGCTGTAAGGTCTCATGGTATAATTCCCTTTGTTGATCCCAGTAACAAAATTATTAGGTTCCATTTAAAATTGAAAATAATAGCAGCTTTTCCAGAAGATCTAGCTCCCAAAATTGTATCCAGAACTCATCTAAGAGCTTAAGTTAAATACCTTGTATATCTATATCATTATAATCAATATTTCTGACAACCACAACGTAAGAAATTTAACCTCAGCTAATAGTTTTTCTCATCATGAAATCAAGTGAAATACTATATTTTTGCTCTCTTCATAAATAGAAAATGACCACACACTACAAACACTTTATTCATGTTTACTGATTATATATACAGAGAATATTCAATAACCAGAACTCACCAGTTGCAATACTACATATTAAATTATAATATAACCCCTACTACAAAAGCTATCTGTTGACCCAAGATAAAAAACTGTCTCTAGAGTTTAAATACATTAGAAATTTTTTTTTTTAAAAAAGGGAAATTAGAAAGTGGTCTTCAAATGCTAAAAGCCTAGAAGAATTCTCCAACATCTGCTCTCTTATCTCGACATTTGCTTCGAGCTTTTGTTCGAGCTTTGAAGGCGGCAGAATTATATAAATGCTGAAATGAAGAAAAGGAAAATGCAGGTGAGCCACTAAGGCTTCAGATATTCTTATAAAGTTAAAAAAAAAGATAAATAAAAAAATCACAAAGGAAAGAAATGAACTAATTTGACTCTAGAAATATTTTAAATGTTTATAAGACAGACACAAAGAATGAGGGGGAAAATTAACACATTATAGTTCATGGCTATTCTATATGAAAAAAAATAGCCAAACATGTAAAATACCAAGAAAATTCCAGCCAAAAAAATTTTTTCAAGTATATAAACATCTATTCTGATCAAGGAAAAGACAAATCATGAATTAATGTGAACAAAATACTCAACTTTGCTGTTAATTAAAATAATAAGGGAAACTATCATAAGGTTTCATTCAAACTAACAAATTTTTTAAATTATAAAACCCAATGCTGTCAAATATGTGTGTAATAGCTACATGCTTTCATTCACCACTGAAAATAATTAAAAATGATAGAATTATTTTGGAAGGTAATTTGGCAATGCATATCAAAAAATCATAATCAAGCCCTGTAGTCCCATGCAAGGATTTCTTCCAAGAAATAATTCAAAAGAGAAATTATGTAAAAATATTAGTATTTATTCAAAACAGTTTTAAAATACCCAACAATTATATGGCCATCAAAATGATTAAATGTAAAGATTCTTTACAATACACAATTAAACAATTCGGACCCACTAGGATGGCTGTAATTTAAAACAAAAATAAAACCAAAGAAGTGTTGGTAGGGATGTCAAAATTTGAACTCTTATACTGCTAGTGGGAATGCAAAATGCACTACAGTCACTGTAGAAAACAGTTTGGTGGTTCCTTAAAAAGTTAAACACAGAATTACCACGTGACCAAGCAACTCCACTCCTAGGCATACAACTAAAAGAATCAAAAACAGGTGCTCTAACAAAAACTTGTACATATATGTTCATAGCAGCATGATTTAAAAGGGCCAAAAAGTGGAAACAAGCCAAATGCCCACCAACTAACGGATAAACATGTGGCATATCCACACAATGAAGGATTATTTGGCCACAAAAAGGACTGAAGTAATGACACACTACAACATGGATGAACCTTGGCAACATTATGCTAAGTGAAAAAACCAGTCACAAAAGGTCACATTATATGATTCTATGTATATGAAATATCCAGAATAGGTAAATCCATAGATAGAATGCACATTAGTGACTGTCAGCAGCTGGGGGGAGAAGAGGGGAAGGGAATGGAGAATGAATACTTAATGGACATAAGGTTCCTTTTGAGGTGGTGAAAATGTTTGGAAACTAGATAGTGGTGACAGTTGTGCAACACTGTAAGTGTACTAAATGCCACTAAATTGTACAGTGTAGAATAGTTTTTTATGTTATGTGAATTTTACCTTAGTAAAAAAAATAAAAATATAAGGGTTTTTGAAATGTTAAATAAAAATATTAACCACTATTTAATGTTACAAACTCTCTGAGCACATTTGTTTCCTCATTTGTAAAATGAATCTGGTACTTACTAAGTTTAGGCTCAGTTATCTGATACGAAAGAAGCACTGTGTAAATATTTATCCTTAACTATATAAACTTCATAAGCAAAAGGAAACAAAAGATAAAAATAGCTTCTATGTTAATAGGATTATGGATAAAAATTTTTCATCATAGCCCTCCATACTCTAAATGCAGTGAAGTTTCTATACTTTTAGTCCAGCTACTCTGTGTCCGAAACATCATGAGAACTAAAATCTCACAGACATAGCTAAATACCTATCACCTGGCAGAATCAAAGCTTTGGCTCCACTTTTCTTATGTGCATTTAGTTCTATTGAAAACAAAAACCAAACCTACCCTTTCAAAACGAGAAATCTTCATTGTTTTAAGTGTTGCAGCATCAAGCATCACTGGGGGTCCAAGTTCAAAAACATTGCGAAGGAATTCATTTGACTTAAATAAAAGAGAAAGGCAGTAAGTCTCAGTATTAAATGTCAGCTCTTTTTTTTAACTACATAAAGTGAAATCTGGTTAACAGAAGTTATGTAGAGCTTATAAATATGAATGTAAGTCACTTATTTTCTTTCTGTTTCTCGTAAGACCAAATGGTTTTCCAATGCCTGGAATTCAAGAAAGCTATGTCAAACTATCTGCTTCCCTACAAAGATATCAAGTGTTCCAACAGCTATACAGATGCTCCACTAGGCTTACACAATACAAAAACAAAAAGAAGAGTTTCATATTTATTAAATTTAACTTTCAAAAATAAACTTGCTATTTTGCAAATCATATGCTGAAAACATTCTGTATATTCAAACTAACTTCAAAAGCCAGTTAAGTAAGGTAGATTTAAAATTCCTCCCTAATTTAAAAGCAAACATACAGAAAGGATGTCACCCACTCACCTGCAAGTGGTACTGCATCCCTGATCCAAGAACCTCCTTAAAGGTGTCATATGTATGTTTTTTGACCCAGCAATCAATATACATGCGTTCAGGACCAAATTTAACAGTTTCTGTTGGAAAATCCCGTTCCTGGCCAATAGAAGAACAACAATTGTAAGAGGAACCAAAATGATCTAAAGAGATCCTACATAAACACAATTTCTAAATAGACATGTATATGTTGAAATGAATAATGTGGTTTAAACCGATACCTCCATTCCTGAAATATGAATAGACTAGAAAGTGGAAGTACTATCCCACATATAAGGGTGTGGAATTTGCCTAGCTGTGGTAGACTTAAAGACACAACTAAGTTTGGATAAATATTAATGGCAAAACCACCTTGTTGTGAATGTTTTTAAATTTCAAAAGCACTCAACAAACTTGGTGAAAAAGTCAGATATTTGTACTGGTCTAGGATTGGCAGGGGCGGAGGGAGGGGAGGTTACAGGACAAGTCAGAAAGACAAGATATCCTCACAAGCCAGTGGTGAAACTGGGGGAAGCAGAAATCTAGGAAAGGTAGGGAAGATAAATGGGGTTTACAGACCAACCATCACAGAGTATCTATTACAGCATTAAGTGGCCTACCTCTACTGCCCTAAGGATGTCTCTGAACACCGACCGCTGCTTTCTCTTGTCCACTTTGGCCCGGTGCTTATTTCCATCTGTAGCCAAAGCCCTAAGCATCTGAGTCAAAGACTCCATGTCTTCGTAAAAAAAGTCCTGGTCAGAAAAAAAAAATTTGGTTTTGTTTGTAGTTTGTTGTTTCTTTCCCCCCACCCTCTTCTAGAATTAACAAAAAACAGTCCACCTTGGAAATATCCAACAGGGTTACACAGAGCAACGCAAATCTTTGAGCTATTTAGAGATCTTCGCACAGATACACACATAAACACTCATTGTCATGCAAAAATTTAATCCAGAAATGTTGCCTACAAGATGATACACTACCACCAAACAATGAACATTCCTCTTCCAAGTATAACCAGATGCATTCAACCAATGCTTACTGTGTTCCTACTGTATTCAAGACATTACTGGGATTTCCAAGTTCAGTGATAGTCAGTTACACATAAACCAATACAGCTTCTACCCCCTGGCTCCCTAGTCCCCAAAGCACATATTCCCAGAATTCCAAATATTCTTATTCCAAAAGGGCAAGCTATCAGTAATGCTTTTTAAAGCACCTAATTTCTAATTTATTGGCCATATTTCAAATAAGCAACCGAGTATTTACATCAGGTGCACAACTCAAGTGATTAAATTATTTAAGAAAGGAAGATATTTTAATCCCTTTTGGAGGGAAGCCACAAAATGTACTGCTATTTGCTATGACCTTAAGTTGACTATGGCCTTCCTTTTTACAGTTTAAGTGGCTATACTTTGAAAGTCTCTTTATTTTGGACGTTTTTACTCCCTGATTAAATTTTACAACCATATTAAACTAAAAGATTATTCCAAGTTCTTTAGCTGACCAAAACTACAGCAGACACGCATGGAAGCCAGAATGTGACCCATCTCCAGTTCTAGTTATTAATGCCTATTTAACATTTTTTGCATTGGTGGTAACAATCACTTCACTTATTCTATTAAAACAAGCAGCTCAGACTTCCCTGGTGGCGCAGTGGGTAAGAATCCGCCTGCCAATGCAGGCGACACGGGTTCGATCCCTGGTCCGGGAAGATCCCTCATGCCATGGAGCAACTAAGCCCATGCGCCACAACTACTGAGCCTGCGCTCTAGAGCCCGAGAGCCATAACTACTGAGCGTGCACACCACAACTACTGAAGCCCGCACACCCTAGAGCCCGTGCGCTCTAGGGCCCGCATGCCACAACTACTGAGCCCGTATGCTGCACCTACTAAAGCCCGTGCACCTACAGCTCATGCTCCTTAACAAGAGAAGCCACCGCAATGAGAAGCCTGCGCACCACAACCAAGGGAGCCCCCGCTCGCCGAAACTAGAGAAAGCCCACATGCAGCAACAAAGACCCAATGCAGCCAAAGATAAAAAAATAAAATAAGCAGCTCTTATTCTAGGCATTCTTCACACTGTATACATAATTGTTCAATCTCAAAAAATATAAATATAATTTCTTTTCACGTCTAAAATGAAAAAAAACTATTACACTCATGGAAAATAAGCTTGAAATTAACACATTCTTTTTTTTTTTTTAATTAATTAATTTATTTTTGGCTGCGTTGGGTCTTCGTTGCTGTGCGCAGGCTTTCTCTAGTTGTGGCAAGCAGGGGCTACTCTTTGTTGCGGTGCCCGTGCTTCTCGTTGCAGTGGCTTCTCTTGTTGTGGAGCACAGGCTCTAGGTGCGCAGGCTCAGTAGTTGTGGCTCATGGGCTTAGTTGCTCCGCGGCACGTGGGATCTTCCCGGACCATGGCTCGAACCCATGTCCCCTGCATTGGCAGGCAGATTCTTAACCACTACGACCAGGGAAGCCCCAGATATTCTTAATTTAAAGTATTTTCTCATTGTCAGTATTTTAGAGATTGTATATTCTTAACTGTTCTAACAAATGTTTTCTTCAAATGTTCTGATTCAACTTCCTATGTCTGAGTTAGCTGGAAATAACACCTGTCAAGAAGATTTTCATCTAGAAAAGCAGGTACCAAAGCTGATAAGATGTTATTAAAACAGTCCAATGATACTTTGATCTGTATATTTAAATTCCAATAAATCTGATTCCATCATAAAAAAACGGGAATCATTTTACTGCTAGAAACAAATACATTTCAAGAACTGGAAGTTCTCTACTCATTTCATTGACTACTTGTTCTTTTGTATTATTCTCAAAAATAAAATTTATGGAAGATTTAAAAATATATATATGGGAGAATACACCAAAAATTAACAAGACTTTATGCATTACCTTAATTTGTTCTAAGAACTGGGAACTACTGCTAGTGGTCTCAACAGTCTTACCTCCCAGCATACATCTGGCCATGTCTAAAGACATTTTTGGTTATCATCATCTGCCAGGAGGTGCTACTGGCCTCTAATGAGTAGAAGCTAGGGAAGCGGCTAAACATCCTGAAATGTACAAGACAGCGCCCCCTCCAACAACAAAAATTATCCAGCCCAACGTATCAACAGCGCTGAAGTTGAGAAACTCCATGGTAAATAATCTTAGCAATCAATAAAACTCAATCTAGTTTACAGAGTCTGAACCATTGAGTTGAATATAGTACTTGTGAAAATAAATATTAAGTACTGTAGGGAAATGTTTCCATAAAGTGCCTGTGCTTTAAAAAGAAAGAAAACATAAAATATAACAAAAATAGTCCATAAACAGCATCCAAAAGCCAATTTACTGAAGTTTGGGATAAATGCATAGTAAAACTTCACACTCAGGAACAAATGAAAAATGGGCTCCTAGAGGGACAAATACCTAACTCTTATCAATAATGAAAAGAAAATTGCAGTCATTGCCACACAACGGGGTCAAAAGTCCTAGATCAGAACCTCAAGCCTACTACTCACTACACCAAGTTTTAAAAATTACAAATCTGTTTCATCACCTGTAAAATGAAAATATCCACCCTCCCACCACATGATAGTTTTAAGGATTAAATAAGACAGGAAATATAAATTTGCCCAATAAATTATGAAGCATGAACTATTACATCAGTATTCTAGATTGAGGAATTTACATAGAATTGGACTTTTAAAAAATCAGTGTAGTAATTACAGCTATATGAGGAAGTTTATTGTCATACAAAACAGGTTTTGCAGTCAGAACATCTATGTTTGAATCACAAACATCCATTACTTAGACATATATAACCTTGGGCATAATTGCATTAGCAATCTGTGTCTCAGGTCCTCTGATATAAAAAGGGGATAGCTAATACCACCCACATCTCACAGGTTTATTTAAGGCCTAAGTAAAATATATTTATATATTCTAAAAATATATAAAACACAGTACATAAACATCCATTATGCTACAGCTCTTTTATGATATAGCCTGTTTCAGTATAACAATATAAATGCTTCAAACAGGTCAGCTAAAGATAATTATTTCATACTAAAACGACTATAAGTTAAATGGTTTCAAAGGCTGAGTGGCATTAGAATGAAATGAAACCACAGAAAACTTTTAGAAGAGTTTAAATACACAGGATGAGATGCTTAAGGTCACAAAAATCACCCCCCAAACTACTATTTCTATACAGAAGTTACTGGAGCACTGACTGTAAACAAAATGAAATAAGCTGGATCTTGCACAGCTGTCCTATGTGTTAAAAAATAATCCTAACAGGGAAGCCTAATAAAACAGAATTTGATCTCTCCCCACTTCACTGCAAAGTGATGACTACTATTTCTAGAATGGTTTTACCTGACTCTACGCAACTACAAAGACTTTTATTCTTTTCATTCCCTGCTAATTGAGGCAGAATGTCTCCATCAGGGTATGGAGACATTTTTACATGAGTCAGTTATCCTATAAACAAAGGCAAGAAATGAGAAGCACGTGGGGTTGTCCTTTCTGGAAATATAAAATCTAAGTGATTTAAGGCCTGGGGAGTGTGTTGTGAGTCTTCAAATTTTCTTTTCTTTGTTTCTGCTCTGTCTCTCTGTCCTGAAGCACTTCCCCTGTCAGCTTAGGTGGGGGATAGAGCAGGGAAAATTAGGGAAGGTTTGACTATACTATATTTTGATATATTTCCCTGAATCAGCATATCACATGGACCTCAGACCTATAATTCCACTCACTAAATAGTCCTTGTCTTAGTTTAAGTTACCCTAGAGAGCTCCTAAAAGGCCACTACTAGAGTACTAGTAAGAAGGAGGTAATACATGATTCAGTTAATAGTGCAGGAACTGCTACCACTTACACTGTACTTGGCATGTGTTCCCAAGAACCATATTAGGTAGTGACTATTATTATCTCCATTGTAAAGATATGGATACTGAGGCATAGAGAAGTTGCCCAACATCATCAGGTAATAAGGGTGGAAGACAAAATTTGAACCCAGGCACAGCAGCTCCTAAGTACGCTCTTTACCTGCTTGGTTACATGGCAGACACACAAAGTAAACTAAGGGAGCTCTCACAAACGAAGGATTACTAATTCTTCATATCAACTTTGAACAAATAGCTATTATTAATATTTCACCAACTCATTCTTTAAAACCCAACCTAAAAGCCAGCTCTTCAGAGAGAATTTTACTAAGTCTCCCAGGCTGATTTCATCACATAGCTAGATTTCCAGGTTAATAATAACACAAAATAATTAATGTTAGCAAAAGGCTCTGAATAATTTGATGCCACACTTGTGCTACAAAAACCTAATTTAAATCAACCTATGGTTTAACTAATTTTTTTGAACACCTTGTAACCACACTAAACCACCAGCAGACACTCCCCTCCTTTCAAAAAACTTAACAAAAATAGCAAAGAGTGCTCGTTTCGGCAGCACATACACTAAAATTGGAACGATACAGAGAAGATTAGCATGGCCCCTGCACAAGGATGACATGCAAATTCGTGAAGCATTCCATATTTTAAATCATAAAGATCAGATCAGAAATAAATGAAAAAAAATGAAGGAAACGATAGCAAAGATCAATAAAACTAAAAGCTGGTTCTTTGAGAAAATAAACAAAATTGATAAACCATTAGCCAGACTCAACAAGAAAAAAAGGAAGAAGACTCAAATCAATAGAATTAGAAATGAAAAAGGAGAGGTAACAACTGACACTGCAGAAATACAAAGGATCATGAGAGATTACTACAAGCAACTACATGCCAATAAAATGGACAACCTGGAAGAAATGGACAAATTCTTAGAAAATCACAACCTTCCAAGATTGAACCAGGAAGAAATAGAAAATATAAACAGACCAATCACAAGCACTGAAGTTGAGACTGTGATGAAAAATCTTCCAACAAACGAAAGCTCAGAACCCAATGGCTTCAAAGGCGAAATCTATAAAACATTTAGAGAAGAGCTAACACCTATGCTTCTCAAACTCTTCCAAAATAAAGCAGAGGGAGGAACACACCCAAACTCATTCTACGAGGCCACTATCACCTTGATACCAAAACCAGACAAGGATGTCACAAAGAAAGAAAACTACAGGCCAATATCACTGATGAACATAGATGCAAAAATCCTCAACAAAATACTAGCAAACAGAATCCAACAGCACATTAAAAGGATCATACACCATGATCAAGTGGGGTTTATCCCAGGAGTGGAAGGATTCTTCAATATACGCAAATCAATCAATGTGATACACCGTATTAACAACTTGAAGGAGAAAAACCATATGATCATCTCAATAGATGCAGAGAAAGCTTTCGACAAAATTCAACACCCATTTATGATAAAAATCCTCCATAAAATAGGCACAGAGGGAACTTTCCTCAACATAATAAAGGCCATATATGACAAACCCACAGCCAGTATCATCCTCAATGGTGAAAAACCGAAACCATTTCCACTAAGATCAGGAACAAGACAAGGTTGCCCACTCTCGCCACTCTTATTCAACATAGTTTTGGAAGTTTTAGCCACAGCAATCAGAGAAGAAAAAGAAATAAAGGAAATAAAATCCAAATCGGAAAAGAAGAAATAAAGCTGTCACTGTTTGCAGATGACATGACACTATACACAGAGAATCCTAAAGATGCTACCAGAAAACTACTAGAGCTAATCAATGAATTTGGTAAAGTAGCAGGATATAAAATTAATGCACAGAAATCTCTGGCATTCCTATACACTAATGATGAAAAATCTGAAAGTAAAATTAAGAAAACACTCCCATTTACCACTGCAACAAAAAGAATAAAATATCTAGGAATAAACCTACCTAAGGAGACAAAAGACCTGTATGCAGAAAATTATAAGACACTGTTCAAAGAAATTAAAGGTGATGCAAATAGATGGAGAGATACACCATGTTCTTGGATTGGAAGAATCAACATTGTGAAAATGACTATACTTCCCAAAGCAATCTACAGATTCAGTGCAATCCCTATCAAACTACCACTGGCATTTTTCACAGAACTAGAACAAAAAATTTCACAATTTGTATGGAAACACAAAAGACCTTGAGAAAGAAAAATGGAGCTGGAGGAATCAGGCTCCCTGACTTCAGACTACACTACTAGGCTACAGTAAACAAGACAGTATGGTACTGGCACAAAACAGAAATATAGATCAATGGAACAGGATAGAAAGCCGAGAGATAAACCCATGCACATATGGTCACCTTATCTTTGATAAAGAAGCCAAGACTATACAAAGGAGAAAAGACAGCCTCTTCAATAAGTGGTGCTGGGAAAACTGGACAGCTACATGTAAAAGAATGAAATTAGAACACTCCCTAACACCATACACAGAAATAAACTCAAAATGGATTAAAGACCTACATGTAAGTCCAGATACCATCAAACTCTTAGAGGAAAACATAGGCAGAACACTCTATGATATAAATCACAGCAAGATCCTTTTTGACCCACCTCCCAGAGAAATGGAAATAAAAACAAAAATAAACAAATGGGACCTAATGAAACTTCAAAGCTTTTGCACAGCAAAGGAAACCATAAACAAGATGAAAAGACAATCTTCAGGATGGGAGAAAATATTTGCAAATGAAGCAACTGACAAAGGATTAATCTCCAAAACATACAAGCAACTCATGCAGCTCAATATCAAGAAAACAAACAACCCAATCCAAAAATGGGCAGAAGACATAAATAGACATTTCTCCAAAGAAGATATACAGATTGCCAACAAACACATGAAAGAATGCTCAACACCATTAATCATTAGAGAAATTCAAATCAAAGCTACAATGAGATATTGTCTCACACCGGTCTGAATGCCCATCATCAAAAAATCTACAAACAATAAATGCTGGAGAGGCTGTGAAGAAAAGGGAACCCTCTTGCACTGTTGGTGGGAATGTAAATTGATACAGCTGCTATGGAGAACAGTATGGAGGTTCCTTAAAAAACTAAACATAGAACTACCATACGACCCTGCAATCCCACTACTGGGCATATACCCTGAGAAAACCGTAATTCAAAAAGAGTCATGTACCAAAATGTTCATTGCAGCTCTATTTACAATAGCCAGGACATGGAAGCAACGTAAGTGTCCATCAACAGATGAATGGATAAAGAAGGTGTGGCACGTATACACAATGGAATATTACTCAGCCATAAAAAGGAACGAAACGGAGTTATTTGTAGTGAGGTGGATGGACCTAGAGACTGTCATAGAGTGAAGTAAGTCAGAAAGAGAAAAACAAATACCGTATGCTAACACATATATTTGGAATCTAAAAAAAAAGAAGAAAAAAAAAAGAAAACGGTCCGAAGAACCTAGGGGCAAGACAGGAGTAAGGATGCAGACCTACTAGAGAATGGACTTGAGGGTACAGGGAGGGGGAAGGGTAAGCTGGGACAAAGTGACAGAGTGGCATGGACACATATACACTACCAAACGTAAAACATATAGCTAGTGGGAAGCAGCCGCATAGCACAGGGAGATCAGCTCGGTGCTTTGTGACCACCTAGAGGGGTGGAATAGGGAGGGTGGGAGGGAGACACAAGAGGGAAGAGATATGGGGACATATGTATATGTATAACTGATTCACTTTGTTATAAAGCAGAAACTGATACAACATTGTAAAGCAATTATACTCTAATAAAGATGTTAGAAAAAAAAATCACAATGAGGAATCACCTCAAACCTATTAGGATAGCTATCATCAAAAAGACAAGAGATAACAAATACTGGTGAGGATGTGGAGAAAAGGGAACACTTGTGCACTGTTAGTGGGAATGTAAATTGGTGCAGGTACTTTGGAAAATAGTATGGATGTTCCTCAAAAAATTCAAAATAAAATTCCTAGTGCAAAAAAAAAAAAAAAAAAAAAAAAAGCAAACAAAACACTAGGTTGTTTTATAACCCAGTTCATTTTTGTCTTTGACAAGGACTTCAGTCAAATTAAATACATCTGGATGAGTTCTCCTGGCTATCACATATTATTTCTTAAGTCAGATAACGTAAGATATGCAGGTAATAATATATTTACATTTATGCAAATTTAAACAAATCAACACATATACTTTAAACTGCATCATTAGTTCACATTTAAGATGCATTTCAAGGGAAAAAGAAAAGAATTTACCATTTCTAGTCAGTAGAGGAATACAAGATTAAAAATGGGGACATCTGGCTTCTGTGCCTTGAGGTTAAGGAGCCATTAAGTAGCTCAATAAAATTAAATGGATTGCTAAACTTCAGTCTTCTAATTTCTCACATAAGGAGACTCATTAGCTACTGACAGCATTAATAACTTACTTTTACCTCATGCCTGCTCTCTTTCAAAATAAGGAGGGATGTGGGGGGCAATGAAACACAGGCCTAGAATGGAATGTGAATAAGCAAGGCAACCCAGAACACGTATTAATCTTATTTAGAAGTATCCACTGTTAAATAACTTCTTTAATTGCAGACAAAGTTTCATTCCAGAAATAGTCTTTCTCCTTAAATTAAGAAGCAGCTAGTAAGTAACCCAAGATTCACAATAGAGGTCACAAACCAGGATGACCAAATGTCCCATACAGCCTAAGACAAAGGGTTTCCTAGAACACAGGACTTTTCAGTGCTAAACTTGGAATACCATCAGGATGGTGGATCACCTATTGGTCACCTATCACAAACTCAAATACCTTCAAAAGCCAAACTGTGGTTTAAAAAAAAACAACTATGAGTCGACAGTGGTAGAGAACTGCAAAGCACATGTCCCAGACTAATGGGCTATGTTTATTTCCATCTTTGGCTTGAAAGTTAAACATAACAGTACTAAACTCATCTGACTTAATCCCAAACCTATGTTGACTTAATATTTCATCCATTTGTCCAACATTTATTATAAAGCATCCATGCATGAATTACCTTAATGTGTCTGATGTCTGAGAAATCCAAAAGATTATACGGGACAACTCTCTCCATGAGTAATAAGAGTGTACCTAAACTTCAGTTCTGTAAGCAGCAACAATTAAATATAATAAACTACACTTAAATATTGCTCTACCAACCCCTATTGGTTTATGCTCTTAAAAGTATTACATCACCACTGCCAAGAAGCAGAACGATCAATCACTAGGTTCTCAGTGGGCCATGCTCTAAAGTTATCATTCACTTCTTAATTGTGAGGATTATGATGGAATAATGGTCCTTGTGATGCAAGCTTTTTGTTTTACCTATCAGATACTTACACTCTCTATTCCTCTGGCCAATTCAAACAGAAGTGCCAGAGATTCACCAGCAGCTATTCTCATGTTTACATCATCAGAAGAGAGAAGGCTTGGAAGTTTATGGAAATGCCTAGAAAATAGTCAGTCATTATTATGTGAACACAACCGATTATGTCAATAAATGTTGATTTTATAAAGTAAGAAACTAAAAATACATACACCTCAAGCTTTTTCTTCACTTCATTGATTGGGCATATGGTCAGTAATAATGTCCACACGAGAAGCGAGCTGATATGAAGCGCTGTAGTAGGGGTGCTGCAGACAACATTAGTGTCTTTCTCTTTGAGATAGGACTTGGTGAAGATATTTTCCAAACACTGCAGAGTTGAATACAGCTCCTAATGCATAAGAACAGGAAATAAGATACCATCTTAAATGAGAAATGTGCAAACAACTGGATTCAAAAGGTTGTCTACTTACAGTAATGTCATCTGTGGCAATAAAACAGCAAACAGCAAAGCAAGTTGCACACTAAAAAAAGCAAAATGAAAACAGACATTAATGTTTGCCATTTTCTTATTAATTCTACATCTTCCTGCTTTTATAATTCAATGTGAAAAATTTCTCAACCACATGACTACATTAGGTCCCAAGTACAGTATTAAAAAGAAAGAAAGAATATAAGGTCAAAAGTTAAGGGAAGTGGGTTTTGGCTAAAAGCCACTAAGGTCTGCTACTAAACTCAGAGTATGACTTTAGGAAAGTTACTCCATTTCTCTCAGATTTTCCTTCATTAATCTAGCAGATCATTTCAAACTTCAACTCCAACTCAAAGACAGAGATGAAGTGTGGACATTTGAGATAAAGAAACCTACTCTATTAAAAACCTTTAAAACACAAATCTCAAAAAATTTAAATAGCTGTCCTCAGACTTCCAACTTAAAGAAGGATCTCATTAACTCAGATTTTACTTATTTTGGAATACGTTGAAGAGAGGTTGGGAATCCTGTAATTGTTTATTTTGCGGGGGGGGATGCTAAACCAGTGAGTACACAGTCCAAGATTACCAAGGTAATCTTTTTTTTTTTCTTTTTACGAGGGCCTCTCACTCTTGTGGCCTCTCTCGCTGCGGAGCATAGGCTCCGGACGCACAGGCTCAGCGGCCATGGCTCACAGGGCCAGCGGCTCCGCAGCATGTGGGATCTTCCCGGACCAGGGCACGAACCCGTGTCCCCTGCATCGGCAAGCGGACTCTCAACAGCTGCGCCACCAGGGAAGCTCCCCAAGGTAATCTTACTTAATAAAACAGATTCAGAATATCTATATATGATCTACCTGCAACATAAATAGGAGCCATGAATTCTCAGAACACTGCTCTAACAAATTAATCATATAAAAACAGAATCTGAGGGCTTCCCTGGTGGCGCAGTGGTTGAGAGTCCGCCTGCCGATGCAGGGGACACGGGTTCGTGCCCCGGTCTGGGAGGGTCCCACATGCCGCAGAGCGGCTGGGCCCGTGAGCCATGGCCGCTGAGCCTGCGCATCCAGAGCCTGTGCTCCGCAGCAGGAGGGGCCACAACAGTGAGAGGTCCGCGTACCGCAAAAAAAAAAAAAAACAGAATTTGAAATTCGTAAGGCTTTATCATTCTTCATTTCCCTTTTCCCCATATGTTATCACTAAAATTCCCTCATGTTGTTCCAAGTACCATTAAAGCTTAAGTCTTTAAAGTCATCATGCATATGCCCAGGTTTCAGCTAGTTCTGTTCCAGTAATATGAGGACACTTGTAATATTAATCTGCTTGGTGTCACTATTTTATTTTCATTAGTTTATCCTGGTAAAAATTGGACATTGTTAAAATTCAAAAGTAGCCTATGCATTATTCTTAGTAAAGAAAAATTTCAATCTATCATCCCTTCTCCTAAGTAAGCAGCAGAAGCAAGGCCACATCTCTCCTTTTGATTACTAAGAGAAATGGCAGATTAAAAATTAGGACTGCCTACGTTTAATAAAGATTCCTTCTGCTAACATGCAGAAGAATGCTAGTTTATTTTTTATTTTAATTCACAGAAAGAGTGAGAAGGATGAATAAAGGGCCTTTAGATGACCACAACAAACTCACATGCAACCAAAATTAAGTGATCACCTCAAATATCTAATCAATAGTGTTTTCTGTCAAACATTTCAAATACCCCTATACTCCTGCACAATTTAAAAGTTGCATGAAACTACACAAAAAGGAAGAACAGAAAGGCAAAGAGCAAAAGCGTGATTAAATATTTTAGGATTACTAACTATTGGGGGGCAGAGATTCCTATAATGTCACCAAACTCCTATTCCTTTGCCTCTGGGAGAAAGAGCTAGACTATTCCCAGCAGCCATACGGTTGGTAAACCTAGGAACTTTGGCAGAAGCGATATGTCTCTGTCCTCTAGCTTTCCCCATCTAGCTACCATAGTTGCCATCTGAAAGGACCTAGAGGTAGGGCAGAGACGCAGGATGGATGCCTAGGGACCCTGCTGACTTGACTGGGCAGTGATATGAACAAGAAGTAAACTTTTATTAAGCCACTAAGACTTCAGGGTTTATCTGATACAAAGATTAATGTCATTTACCGTAAGTAATACTAAAGAGGAAGCTAATTTGAATAATCAGTATGAAAAAGCTTTAAACTTAAAATGGTTCTCTTGTTAGGAAAACAGCTTAAGATTCAAATCCACTAAAATTAAATTTTTAAGATCTATTAAGACTCTTAAGATTCTTAAGATCCGTAACATTCAAATCTTAAAATTCATTAAAATTCAAATCCACTTTCTAAATCCACTACAACCACCTCATGTTTCTGTGAATAAAGCAAAACATGTTCATGTGATCATTTAAATCACTTACTAGCACACCAAAAACCAACAACCAAAAACAAAACCCACAGTCTTAGGTGTTGCAAGTGGTATATATCAATTAGAGAATGAAAGCTTTTCTAAACCCCAAAACCAGATGAATATTTCACAAGTCAGAGTTTCAGAGTTTCCTACATCTACCAAATCCACCTGTGTAACTACAGCATTCAGCTCTCTCATAAGGACTTTTAGGCCACAACAGCCAGAATTTTTTCAAGAAAACCACTCCATTACATTTCTTAGAATAAAAAATAACCACACAATAAACATTGTCTAGACCATTTCATTAAGCTCCAATAAAAACTGGATCATCCTAAATAACTCAACATAGCACTGTATTTCATATCAGCAAATGATGTTCAATTTCAAAGATGTAGAAATCTTCTCTATATGGGATGCTCTATTGAGTCTCAGAAAATTTAAGAGGGCAATTGTCGTATTGAGCCTGCTCACTAAAATTAAAGACAAATGGGGGTGGTGGTGGGATGAATTGGGAGATTGGGATTGACATATACACACAAATATGGATAAAATAGAGAACTTATGAGAACCTGCTGTATAAGTAAATAGAATAAATAAAATTCAAAAAACAAAGGGACAAATGAGAATAAAATGTTAATAAAAAACCTGCTATATTTTTTAAAGATGCTATTTTCCTAGATCATTCATCACAAGGTCTGGCTGTCATGCCTAGATAGATCTATAAATTTAAAAATCCTATACTTACAGTTTGCCTAGCCTGGATACTTGCTGTTCCATCACAAATTATTTTCTTCAGGATTGGTCCAAGAGTCTTTAAAACCTCTTCACTTTCAATTCCAGGGCCCAGCTGAATACAGAGAACAGATGCTAATGCTGCAGCTGCACGCTGCTCATCACCTTTACCTATAAAAGAAGCCACAATGCAACTATGACAAATCATTTTCAATAGACTTATTAAGGCAGCAATCTCCCAAATTTGTTCAATTTCAAAGTAGCATCTACCAATTATGAAACTTGTAATATGCTCAAGGCTTTGACATGAGCGACAAATCTAGACCTCACTCAAATCCTAGATCTACCACGTATTAGCCAAATGATCTTCAACCAATTACTCTTATTCTCAAAACATTTCCTCATCTGTGAAATGGAGATTAACACCAATTTTAAGGGATTACTGTAACAGTTCAGCCAGATAATGCATTTCAAGCTGATTTGACCTTCCAAATCCTTCATGTACTTATAGAATAGTGCTCAAGTAGCCCTTGAATTAATCTGACAAGCATTTCAGATGTACACAGCCCATGAGGTAAACTAAACTGTCAGGGCTTCCTCCACCAGTGTTTTTTTAATTTTTTTTTTAAATAAATAAGGGATTCAAAATAAGTGATTCTTGGGAATTTCCTAGTGATCCAGTGGTTAGGACTCCGAGCTCTCATTGCCGAGGGCTCAGGTTCCATCCCTGGTCGGGGAACAAAAAAATCCCACAAGCTGCATGGTACGGCCAAAAAATAAAAATATTTTAAAAATAAGGGATTCTTTAAAACTACAGAAAATACGTTAATATAAAGGTAAATGTAAGTTAACTCTTGAGAACTGTATACACCAAAGGATTTGGGCAAATTTTGAACTTAAGTTATTATCTGATAAATTAAATATTTATGCAGGTTTTAAGAAATTCTTAAAGGTCACCTAGTCCAATTACCTTGTGGATACAGTTTCAATGTTAACACTTTTAACAAAGCCATTGTAATATCTCAAAAAAGTTGGCTCTGAGGGCTTCCCTGGTGGCACAGTGGTTGAGAGTCCGCCTGCCGATGCAGGGGACGCGGGTTCGTGCCCCGGTCCGGGAGGATCCCTACATGCCGCGGAGCGGCTGGGCCCGTGAGCCATGGCCGCTGAGCCTGCGCGTCCGGAGCCTGTGCTCCGCGACGGGAGAGGCCACTACAGTGAGAGGCCCGCGTACCGAAGAAAAACAAAAAAAAAAAAAAGTTGGCTCTGTTATCAACTATACCAGTAACAAGGTATATAACTTTAGACCAGTCTCCTGTTTCCTAGGCCTTTCTTTTTCCTATACAATGAGAGGTGGATTAGATCAAAGGTTTCCAAACACCCATTCTTGACAAAGCTTCCACCTGAAGCAAAATGAGAATAAGAACATAAAGCTAAGCACATTCAATTTAAAGGAATATGTGTGCTTCCTACACTTTTGGTACTAGAAATATTTTGTTGATAAAGTGATAATGATAGTTGAAGCTAATTATTTTCATAATGTTCTTACTTGGCAAAATAATTAAGCTGGCAGCCCCAAATCTTTTTAAATCTGGCAGCTCCTAAAATTGAAAGTTTGATAATACTAGACTTAATCTTTAAGGTCTCTCTTCATTCTTAAAAGTTCTATGATCATAAAAGTTCTACAATCATAACATGAATTCCAGAATCTCCATTACAAAGTTCTAGAATTCAAATATTCCAAGGGATATCCTGAAATGATGTCATTGACAGGTATGATTGATGTTTTAAATAAGAAAATGAGGTAGATAATTATGATACTTTTTTAATTTTAGAAAAATGAAGTAGGATGGCTTATAAATAATACTTTTTGTTGACATCTGACACATGGTTTCAAGCCTTTCTTATATACAAAAGAATGGCAAACACCTCTTCTGATACAACTAAAGTTGATAATCCACCCCAATCCTTCCTAGTTTCAAACTGTTTATTACATAAACAAAACAAAGCTAACAAGTTTGATTTTGAGTTCTAACAAGCCTGGCATATTCCCTGCCAATTACAAAGTTCTAAGAGTGAGCCAGACTTCTAAGTGCTATTAACAAATATTACTGCACAGAAGGTAGCAAATTCCTTTTCAGTTCTGTGACTGTGACTCAAAAATATGGACATTACCTTTTTTCAGGCAGCGTTCAATGCTATCAGTTAAAGTCATTCTTCTTTCCAGAATAAATTCATAAAGCATCTTTGAAGCCAGTACATTTTTAATACCTTCAAGAGCTGCCTGCCTTGTCTTCGCACTATTTAAAACAAAATGTAAGAGAAAGAATATCCAATTGGAGTATACCATTGGTCAATGAGACTTTTAAAAACTGAGCTTACTTCCCTCTCAACTTTTTCTATTTATAGATTATTTAAAATCTAATTTTCATCAAGCTCTCACAGTTCTTCAATAATAATTTAATTTTCATCTACAACTCACCTTATTATACAAAAGATTTTAAGCTACTCTATATCATGTTTTCTGTTTATTAGTTCAATAACCACAATGTTAAATGACCACATAGAATTTTATAGTTTCAATGTATAAGACATGTTCTCCTACATTACATATTCAAGTAAACTCAGACTTTTTAACACTACAGAAGTCTAGAGTTCTTGTTTGAATCTTCTGGGCTTTTTAATTCCATTTGTTTTAAGTTGGTTCTAGAGTTACTGTTAAGTAAGAAAACAATTTAGCTTTGATACTTTTCGAAGTTTAGTTATACTTTCTAGTTGAAGATTAACTTTTAATTCAACAAATCCACTTCAATTATCAAATACAGTTATGTCCCCTATGCTGAACAACGACTAATCTTAGGCTATTAATCTAAATTCTAGTGGCATGTTCCTATCTACTGATACATTAAAAGTCCAAAGGAATAAGAAACACTAAAATATACAAAGTAAACAAATCGAGCTTTAGAAAAACATAATGTTAAATGAAAGAACTGCACATATTTTAAATAAAAAGTGGCTGACAGAAATCACCCAGAAGAAAAGAGTTTCCAGTAATTCCTACCTCTTATCCAGGGTCAGGTCAATGAATCCCTTCAACTTATACTCTAAGTCTTCTTGAGTTCCTTCCTCTTCAAGGACTTCTGGTCCTAAGGAATAATAAAAACCAACCACTGTAATTTAAATAGAAAAAAGCAGACAGGGAGCAGTAATAGTATACTTAGCTACAAGAATTCCTCCACCTAAATCATCCTTTTATCTAACGTTGCAAATCTTAACTGAAAACTCATACCATCTTCAGCAAAACTGGAAGGATCACTGTAACCACTGCAATGGCTCATTGTTTCAATCGATGCATCCTCATCACTAAAAGGTTGAACATTTCGATGCTGGCCACCTAATAGGTAAAAGAGGTTGAAGGTAAATGATTTTGTTGTCATATATGCAAATACTTAACTTGGGATTTTAAAATTTACTTACAAAAAAATCCAGTAATAAAAACCCAAACTTATTTATGAGATGATTTTTTACAAAAGAATACACTTAAATTCCTAACATAAGTCAATTCACCTAATGTGTATTTCAGAGCACCAACTGTTTACAATATACATCAACTTCAGAAATATATCAATCATCTAACATGCAGCACCCATTTTTGGTGATACAAAAAGTGGTATTACAGATGAAAAAACTACTTCAAATCATGAAGACAATGAAAACTGACCATCATAAGAATAAGACGAATATATGTTCCAATGAGAATAACTGGGCTTAGTAAACATTAACTGGTGAATGGGTTAGTTTTTAGGTTACACATGTCTTATGTGAAGGGGAATTTAAGAAGTTAAGGGATGGTAGTTTTAAAGACAACTTGAATTGAGAGGGTCAACAAAGGCTTAAAATTGAAGTTTTGGATGGGGATGTTGACAAGTGGATCCAAAATGGCATAGAAAGTAATGATAGGAATTGGATGAAGTAATTGATCACTAAAGTACTACAGTGCTGATGAGATGTGTATGAAATTATAAAGAGCTCTGATGGGCTATTTGGGTGATGCCCAGTGCAGTGAACTACAGGATTTTTGTTCCTGAGTCATGCAAGTCAGAAGAGCTGAGAAGTCGTGTGAACTAGCGTGTGAATCACTTAAGAGGCAGGGCTTCTTAAGTGAGGACCCCTTAAATGGTTCTCAAGCACTGCACAAAGGTCCTCCTTTCTCTTGGCCAGTACTCTATGGCGGACTTCACAGGGCCACATCCACTGGAGATAGAAAGCATCAATTTGAGAGTCTTTACAGAATTGCCTCATTTTTGCAAGTAAAGAACTATGGGCAAGTTGCAAGCTGATCAAGACTGTAGACATGGTGTGTTTAAAATTGGGACTTTGCTTCGAAGATTTTGAATTATTTAGGTGAGCAATGTTTAAGATTTGACTTTTTTCACATGCCGATTTCAAAAGTGACTACAGTATTTTAAAAACCCACTTTACTGTGGTGACCAGTGACTAATTTGGATGATGACTTTCCTACTACGATGGGTGCACACGTGAACATTTGTACCTAGTCACAAGTGCTGACACTCCTGTCACTTCCTTGGGAAAATTGACAGTGCCCTTTTAAAATTTGTGTGAGTATTTTCCAGCAATAAAGAGCCAAGATTTAAGAAAAAAAAAAAAAAAGTTTTGGTATTTGATGTAGCATAAAAAGGTAGATAAAAGCCCGACCGATAAATTACCTTTAAAAGAAAGGTTCTAACAAATCCAACAGTTTTAAAATATCAGCCCTATTACTAAAAAATTAAAATCCTTTTTTTTAAGCTAGAATCTTTCTCTCACCTTCATTAACTTAAGGAGTAAATGTACATTCCTGGTCACTGTCATTTCTAGTCACTTTTGTTTTGTGGGAATTTCATATTAATAAAAAGATTACCTAGTCATCAATTACATTGAGAACTGAGTTAAAATAAGTCTCAAATTCTGCCCCAAAAGTGACTTGAGTCATCTGATTTACCTCTGAGCTCGAATCAAAGATTGTACCTAAAATTGTATCCTTAGGTACAAGGATACAATACAAACCTAAGATTGTATCACTTAGGTCTCTATATTCAAGAAATCTGTAGCATTTACTATATCATAAGATAAGCTTTTCAAAAATTCTCTAAGTTTAATTAAGCCTGTTGCTGTTTTTTTTTAAATGGGGGTTGTCTTTTTTTTTAAATCACAACAGAGGTGAGACTTTAGCAGATTTTTAAATCAACACAGGAAGCAAGTGGCCTTCAAATCTGCTGGCTATCTCAAAGAGAATAAAGTGTGCCAATCAAAGTAGTGAAGCATAAAGAATAAGCAATGAAACCAAGATCCCAAAACTTCTTAATCATAGTGCTTAGGACAGGAATAAACAAATAAACAAAGACCTATGCCATCATACTCTATTTCTGGATCTATCTTCATGTGTTTTCATGATTCGAAGTCGTGGCAACAGTTGAGTCATCTACTTAACTTTTACTAACATTTATTCACAAATCAATTTACGTTTTTTATTTTTCATATTCAGCCTATTTTTAAACTATCAAGAAGAGTTTCCTATCCAGGTCTTACACAGCTCCCTTCTCTAAGTTTCAATGATTTCCCAAGGCTCAAGGGAAAAAGAGATTAAAAAAAAAACAAAACACGAGGAAAAAAATCCTGTATGAATGTCTGATATCTAGGTCATACTCACCCACCTTGTGATCCCAAGTACCATTAATGAGGTGGCACTTAGACACATAAAGTCCTTATTTCTTAGAGGGCTTATGTATTAACAAAGTTTTGTTCTTTCCTAAAAATGCTCTCTTCAAATTAAGTGTCACGAAAAATAAGCACACTTGAACAAAAGGTCAATTTTATTAGTTTCCTAGACCTGTCCACTAACTTAAAAAGCAGAGAATTTAAATGGGAAACCCAAAGTGATAGAGAAGTTGGTTATCTTTCAGCTGTACACGGGAAGATCTCATTTGAATCCCATTTCTTCTAGATGTCACTTAAAAATACCAGTAAGATAAGACTTTTAAGTACAAGTTGGTGACAATTTTCCACCTCTTCTACTCAACTATTATTTATTCATTTATTGATTTAAGTAATATTCATAAAGGACCAAATGAAACTTTTCAAAAAGTAAAGCTCACCCCCCAGGCCCAATTAGAGGCAAGCACAGTTAATAAGTTCTAGTGTAAACTTCCAAAGATAGTCAAAGCATGTATAGTTTTATAAACTAATCAAATAATTCTTTACCTGATGATGAAAGTTCGCAAATGAACCTCAAGGTAAAATCTGAAAGGCAATCCCCCACTGCCTCCTGATATTATTCTCTAAGTACCAGGAAGGAAGGAGGCTGGACAGGAAGCTCCAGAAGGGAATAAAGGTTTGTTTGTGATTCAAGGAAGCCATTAGTAACATCATTACCATTTTCAAAATGACTTTAGCTTGCTGCATCTCCATAATTTGTTCCATCAACAAAAGGTAAACTTAAAGAAGAATAAAATTAATACGGACCTTCTAGACAGAATTTAAATGTTTACTTCAGATGAGGAAAGCTGAAGCAGAAAGGTAGAGAGGTATGTATCCTCAATTCACACAGAGCAACTAGATGCCACAACAAACTATGTATTTTATATCTTGATCAAGAATGAATTTCATGAACACCGAGAGCATTCAATCAAAATAAAGAGCGATATAAAGAAAAGGGAAAAAACTACATTTATAATAATTCATTCTTGTTAATTATTAAACATTTAATACATGATCACAAAGTTTTCGTGCTGCTATAAATCCTATAGAAAAGCTTTTAAAATACCAGCTTCCAATCATCTTTAACAAGAAAACTGGCCTATTTACTTGCTAAAGAACAAAGGCATATTCTGAGGGTCAAAGTGGCAACTGTGTTGACAAGTATATGTGGCTGGTAGTAGTTCCGATGTGATAACATCTGAGGATATTCCAACATTTAATTTCAAAGTTTCAACAAAGCAATTATTAAACGTGCTGATTTTACCCAGTTTAACACTAGCTTTCAGTATGCTGTGTCTCGTAGGGCTTTCTGCTTTAAGTCCTTTTTTCTTAGCCGTATAGTTAGGAGTAAAGAATCATTAATTCAGTTAAGCACCTACCCATCCAGGAAAAGCTTTAACTTTGCAAAGAGGAGACAAAAAACCCTAAACTTTTGGCCAATTGCAATCTGAGCTCCTCACCATTCCCGCCTATCCCGGGCTCCCATCAGAGAACCTACAGAATACGTCACAAAGGAGAACGTGGTTTCTGCCCCGAGGAGTAGGAGGTCGTCTCGACTGGTCACAGGAGAGCTGGGGGCTCGGGATTTGTTCGGGTGCCAGATAGGGACAGGAGCAGAGCCTACTCTGGGACAGTGGCCCCCAGCCTCCGACGCCTCCGCCAGGCCAGGTGGACACGCGGGATGCGAAAGAAGGCAGCAGAACGGGATACCACGTGGGCACCTCTGCGTCACCCCGGCCCCACCACGTAAGGCCCAGGCCGCGTGACGCAAGAGTCAGTCCAAACCCGCCGGACGTTTGGCATTCCCGAGAACTCCATGTTGGAGCCGGGTGGTCAAAGGTGACCAGTGACTGCATGGACGGAACTCCGAGCCCGGCCCCACCCTCCGTCAAGGAGAGCTCTAGAGAGCCAGCACCGGCCTCTGAGAACAGTTCCTCTCCTGCCAGCTCCCGGTCACCCCCGATGCCAACCCTCTCCCAGACCCGAGGACCCATTCGCCCCTCCCAGACTCCACGGCCCGGGCCCGAGTTGGACTCGCATTCCGGATCCAAATCGCGCGAGGTACGGCCACCGGGGCACGCTGGGAAGTGTAGTTCGCCGGCCACAGCAGGTGCCCCGCCGACGCAAACGTCTAGAGGAAAAGAACTACACCTCCCACGGTACCCAAGGCTAAGAGACTTGCCAGCCTGGCCGGCAACTGGGACGCCGGCGGCGGGGATACTCTCGTACCTGCTGTCGCCGCCGTCGCTGCAGCTGCCCCTGAGCCGCCGCCACCACTGCCACCGCGATGGGGAGTGTTCCGCTTCTTATTCTTCGGCATCGTGGGACGCCCGGTGCCGCCTAAACTCGGAGCTTAGCGAAGATCAGCCGATGGAGCTGCACTTTTTACTCGTGCGTCTGTGCGGCGGGCGGCTGAGAGGCGAGTTTTCGACTAACAGAGGCGAGAAGCGGCGCGGGTAAGAGTGGGCGGTGGCGGCAGCAGAAATCCCCGTGAAGAGCTGTAATCGGAAACGATACATGTTTCTCTCTAGCGCTGGAGCTAAGGCGGGGCGGGCGAGGCCACGACGCCTTAAGTAGCAAGACCGCCGCCTGTCGTCACCATACGTGGGCGGGACTCGAACTCTCACTAGCCAATCCCTATAGACCTCCCCACCAGAGGCGGACTTAGAGCGGCCAAAGGATGCTGACTACCGATCCCATGCCACAAGTCTTCCAGCGGCGGCCCGGAGCCGGTCTTAGTTGCCGTCTTGAGTTCTGGGAAATGTAGTCAGCCCTGGTGAGCCGGCTCCCAGCTCCTCCCAACGGGCTTTTCTACGCGCTTGCTTTGTTTCTCGAGACCCTTCCCCTGCCGCCCCGTGGCCCCGCCTTGGAATTGACGGAGGTGGTAGCCAGTGAGGAGCATGCCGAATGACGACAGCCCGCTTCCAACTGGGATTGCTTCCAACTGGGAGCTACGCAATCCGCATTGCTGGTCTGTCTCCAGAAGCTCGTGTTCTTCTCCTTAACCTTTACCCTACTTGCCTGTGGGCTCTGCCCATGCTCAGCCATACCCCTCCTTAGGTATGTTTCCATGGTTTTAGTTGTTGAATTAGTTTAGCGATCAATATTTATCATTGAATTGTGGTTCAAAACATAGGAGCACCTCAATACGTAAGGCAAATGCTAACAGCCATAAAAGGGGAAATCGACAGTAACACAATAATAGTAGGGGACTTTAACACCCCACTTTCACCAATGGACAGATCATCCAAAATGAAAATAAATAAGGAAACACAAGCTTTAAATGACACATTAAACAAGATGGACTTAATTGATATTTATAGGACATTCCATCCAAAAACAACAGAACACACATTTTTCTCAAGTGCTCATGGAACATTCTCCAGGATAGATCATAGCTTGTGTCACAAATCAAGCCTTGGTAGATTTAAGAAATTTGAAATCATATCAAGTATCTTTTCCTACCACAATGCTATGAGACTAGATATCAATTACAGGAAAAAAAACTGTAAAAAATACAAACACATGGAGGCTAAACAATACACTACTAAATAACCAAGAGATGACTGAAGAAATCAAAGAGGAAATCAAAAAATACCTAGAAACAAATGACAGTGAAAACACAACAACCCAAAACCTATGTGATGCAGCAAAAGCTATTCTAAGAGGGAAGTTTATAGCAATACAATCCTACCTCAAGAAACAAGAAAAATCTCAAATTAATTGTGGTTCAAGGCTATGTGCCACCCCCCCTTGAAAAAGATGTGCTTTAATCTACTTAGTCATGTAGTTCCTGTATTTCTCCTGCTCTAGACTAGAAAGATCTGGCGATTCAGATTTCTATACAAGAATGTGTCCTTTGTCAATTCTTCCTGCCAGTTAGGAGGTCAATCTGAGATAAGGATTGGGTTTTGGGAATTTAACAGCTGGTAAAACAAACATGAGCTATGAATACCAATACTCTCAGTGTTTTTTATTTTCCAAGGTGCGCCTAAGATCTCTGTCTTCCTTGTTACATTTGTCATGTATTTAGGACCTGTTTTTAAGTTCATGTATTATGCTTATGACAGACAAACTCACTGACTCACCTCAATGTAGGTGACTCATCTCCCACTCCACCTCCCTCCTGAGTCCTCTTATTTTCTTTTCAATGGCAAGTAGCACATTTCCACCTGAATGTTCCATATGCACCTCAGTCCAGCATCTCTAATACTGTTTCCCTCTTCCTGTCTTCCCTTTGTGTGTTCACAGTACTACTGTCCTCCCATATGTCCAAATTCAAGAACTCAAAGTCATACCTGGTTTCCCTAAAAACAATCAGTTTTACCATAAAACACCTAAATTCATGTCCTCTTCTCCGATCACACATGACCTCAGTTGGTGCCTGAGCATTTTAAGGGATCTTGCCAGTCATTTCACTATATTTAATGCATGATAATATTGCCAGATTTATTCATATATCCCCTATTTTACTAATTCACATGGTTTAGTAGTTGCTCAAAAACATTCCTTGGTTCCCATTACCAATATATCCAATGCCAACCTTCTTCCCCTGGCCTGGACTCCCTCTTCAGCCCATCTTTCACTGCTTCCTGGTACATGCTCTGTGCTTCAGCCACATTGCACTGCTCCTCGCTTCCAGTACACAGCTCTGCTGTCCTGCCTCCATTTTATCATTCACGTTGTCCAGTGCTCTGTAATGTCCTTCCTCCCACGTTCACCTTGGAAAATTTTATCCATCTTTCAAGATCTAGCTCAAATTCAACTTCCTTCCTTCCTAAAGCCTCCAACCAAAATTGTTTCTTTTTCCTCACAACTCTTAAAACTCTTTGTAATGCTCTAATGGCACTTATTACACCCGCACAGGCCACACAGCCTATTCAAGGATGCTATTCAAAGGGCATTATTTCAGCGTTGCTTTTACTTTGTTTAATCCTGAAGCTGCAAGTAAACCAGATAAGGATGCCGGTTGGTGGACACAGCTCCCACTGATGCCCTTGTATCATCCCTTCAGATGACTGTACGTCTGAAGCCCCGTGGCCTTGGCCCACACTGAGTGAGATGACCCCAGACTGGAGGATCATAGAATTATACCTTTCATAACCCCAGGCTCTTGGTCATCCAGAAACAACTCATACTACAAGTAAGGCAATAATTTTGCTACTCTGTGAGCCACATCACCCAGGCTTAATGTCCAGGTTTCAGGCCTTGTAACTTGTGCTTTGCCTACAATTGGGGCATGCTCCTTTTATCTACATCCATTCACATCCACTTGGAGGTCTTTACTGGGAAGGCCTAGCTATGACCTACCACATCATATACATACTTGCTTTACATTTGTTTGTAAACACATCTGTCATCTCATGAAACTGTCAACTCCCCCAAAACAAGAACCCTGTTTGCATCATCGCTTTCCCTCATGGCATGTAAAGAAGTGTTATCTTTGTAATTATAGGGGGTCAGTATATGTTAAATGAATGTTCAAGAAATATTTGTTGACTAGATTTTTCTGGGTCAAGAAAAGGCAGCAACATTACATACATGGAGTGTTACTTTTAGTATAATGAACTCTGAGAGATAGATATTTTTGATAAAATCATCTTACTGTCTTTATGTCCATAGTTTAGTTCCAGATCAGTAAAAGTACCAGAAAGATTTAGCCATAGATGTCATAAAACAGTGGTCCTTAACTTAACATACTGGTTTTGCAATATATTTGAAGAAATTAGAAGACTCCAAACAACATCAAATAAGCACAGAATAACTACAATTAACCAGGAGGGAAGAGGAACAGGACAAAGGGATTTTCTCCTAGCCAGACTTTGCCTCTGCAGGGACTTCTGCTTATATCTCATTGGCTACACTTTTGTCAAATACGATTCCTAGTTACAAGGGAGTCTAGAAGAAAAGTATTTTTCATTAAGTTCGTTGATAATCAAATCTGAGGTTCTGTCGAAGAGAATGAAGATCACGCCTATAAGACAGGCAGCTAGCAGTGTCTCCCTCAGGTACTACAAGGCAAAGGTCTCCCTTGAAATGCTCTAATAAATATCACATATTTGTTACCAACTTGATGTTATGTGCTCCCTCATACCTCTTACTCATAGGAAGATGTATCCTCCTCCTATAAACACAACCTAATCCAGTTTAACATTCCACCTAACAGATATCAACATCATGGTAAGTATATTCAGATGTTGCAAAAATTACACTAATCTGAATCTGTGGACTTGAGAAGAGTTCTAATCTCTCATGGGGTATATATATTGAGGATTTTGGTTCAAGAACAAGTAACACAAGACTTGGTATTCAAACCTGCCTTGAAGACATGAACATGAAAGGATTTCTTTGACTGACTTTGGTCATGGCTTCCTTGGGATTCTTTGCATAGCTTTAAGCAGAAATAAATGCCTCCCAGATTCTCCATTTTTTTTTTTTTGCGGTACGCGGGCCTCTCACTGTTGCGGCCTCTCCCGTTGCGGAGCACAGGCTCCGGACGCGCAGTCTCAGGGGCCCATGGCTCACGGGCCCAGCCGCTCCACGGCATGTGGGATCTTCCCGGACCGGGGCACAAACCCGCGTCCCCTGCATCGGCAGGCGGACTCTTAACCACTGCGCCACCAGGGAAGCCCCAGATTCTCCATTTAAGACTTGTCATCATCCGGTTCCTGCCTGTCTCTCTCGACTCACCTCTTATCGCCTAACAACAAGGCCCTTACTTCCTGCGATACTGGATGCCTCGAAGGTCTGTGAGGTCACCATGCTCACACAGGTTTGGTACCTGCCCACCTCTCCTTCTCGTCTCAGGAGCCTCTTCTCACCCATGCCAATTCAAACACACCTCAAGCATCTTCTTTGCCAACTCAAAATACAGAGTTCATTCCCCCTTAAGACTTTTGTAACAGCTCCTCCCCCCACCTGATAAGATCATCAGCTGAGTTTTCTACTGCCATTTAAATCTCAGCCTAAATGACAGCTCCCTGGCAATGCCTGTCCCACCCTCCACTCTCATATACCCCCTCACCCAACCTACCACCACCCTGCCTGTGTTATTATCCCAAAGCACATCTCACTACCTAATATTTTTCTAGTTCAATTATCATCGTCTCTCTGCCCTACCAGAATGTTAAGATTATGAGAAAGGAGGTTTTGTTTGTTTTATTTACTGCTCTTTCTTCAAGTTCAGTATTGGAAGTTGGTAGCTATTCAGTTTGTGTTTACTGAATGAATAAATGGATAAATGAATGTCACTGCTCTGCCTGAAACATTGTCCACAATCTCCCCCCTCATCCTTTAAGTCAGGGTTCCCCAACCCCCGGGCTGAGGACCGATATTGGTCTGCGCCTGTTAGGAACCGGGCCACACAGCAGGAGGCGAGCAGCGGCGAGCGGGCGCAGCTTCATCTGCTGCTTCCCATCGCTCGCATGACGGCCTGACCTATTCCCCCACCACCACCTGTCTGTGGAAAAACTGTCTTCCACGAAACCAGTCCCTGAAGCCAAAAAGGCTGGGGACCGCTGCTTTAAGTCACAGATTCTGATTATCCCATCCCTCACCCCATCTCATTTAAGTGTCTCTCTTCTGTGTGCCTGTAGTACCTTCCCTAGAATAGCATTAATTATATGTATTATAACCCTTGATTACTTGTCTGTGTCCCATCAGTCACAAAGTGGGCAAAGTTCAAATTTATTATCCCTGAAACAGATGCCGGGGCTTTACAAGCACACGTAGCACGTTTCTGCAAATTAGAAAGAGAGCGAGGGCACCCAGCTTGACGAGTGCTAGTGGGCTGGAACGCACCCCCCTCACTTCAGCAGGGAGCAACCTGTGCACCTGTACATGGTGGCCCTGGTAGACACTAACTGTTTAATTCAATGAGGGAGTGAATCTCCTCTATATCTTAGTTTCTTAAAGGCAAAGAAACTAAGGTGGGGGAATGAATGAGACAACAATTATCAAAAGCCTGCTCTGTCGCTGGTACTATTCTAGGGTATTTTTTTTAATTTTTTTATTTATTTACTTATGGGCTGTGTTGGGTCTTCGTTGCTGCACGTGGGCTTTCTCTAGTTGTAGAGAGTGGGGGCTACTCTTTAATGCGGTGCGCAGGCTTCTCAGTGTGGTGGCTTCGCTTGTTGTGGAGCACGGGCTCTAGAGAGCAGGCTCAGTAGTTGTGGCGCACAGGCTTAGTTGCTCAGCGGCATATGGGATCTTCCCAGACCAGGGCTTGAACCTGTGTCCCCTGCATTGGCAGGCGGATTCTTAACCACTGCGCCACCAGGGAAGCCCTAGGGTATTTTTTTTTAAACCACTTTATTGAGGTATGATTGAAATATAAAAAGCTGTACATGTTTAATGTATACAATTTGATGAATTTGGATATAAGTATATACCCATGAAACCATCAGCAAATCAATACCGTAAACATATCCATCATCCCCAAAAGTTTCCTCTCACCCTTGTGTGTGTGCGTGCACACGTGTGTACTTGTGTGTTAAGAACATTTCATTCTAGGTTCTTTTCACACATCTCATGTACTTCTTACAACACCCCATGAAGGAAGGATTAGTCATTCCATTTTGTGGATGAAGAAATGGGCTCAGAGAAGTTTTGCAACTTTCTCAAGGTCATACCATTGGTAAACAGTGAGCCTGTGATTAAAACCCAGGCCCTTCTGATTTCAAGGTTGTCCCTGGCTGGCCTTAGCTACACGGGAACCTGACTGCGTGTTCCCAGGAGTCACGGGTTATGTATGAAGTCCTGCTAGGACAGGCCCATCTGGGCAAAATCTTGCCTTGTTCCTTTTTTTCAGTGTCTCTCAGCCCCTAGTGTTGTTGACTGCCTGATGACTAGCAGATTTAGAATTTTCTGATATTTCTAAGGCTGTAGAAGAATTGTATTATCAAATAGCAATGTTAATCAAATAATTTTTTAAAAATGGATTATCACTTGTTATGTTTTTGGTTACATTGCTTTCTTAACATTTGCAAGTTTTGTTTTATTGTCAGGAATGGTGATAATGCAACATGCTAAATTTGAGGTCCCTGTTTGTTTCTTTTAAGAAAGGATACAGTGGCAAATTTAGTTAGAACTCTTAAGCCTTAAAATATATTTTGTTTGCCTTTTTTCTTATTTAGGAGATATTTGTTTGTGGTGTTCAGTTTTGAAATTGCATACACTTTCTCTAATGAAATTTCTGACAAATAAAAGACAATAAGGGTAAGTTCAATTATCTTTTTCAAAAAAGAGAATGTTGCTTATCTCACAAAGCTATGGTATTATCCCCAATACAGTATAAGGCTGTGTTAGAAAAGTAATGTGAGCCGTAACTACCATTATATGCACAACCAGGCAGTAATAGTTACGACTTCCTGTGTTGAAAGAGCTTTTCATGGCAACAGCACACGTATGAATTATCTTTTCTTTCAAGCTAAAGATACCGTTGGACTTTTTTCATTTGGATATCCTCTGACACTTCATACCAAACATAATCAAAATCAACTTGTTCTCTACCGATCCCTCTATCCTTATACAACCAGTTCTCCTTCCCTGCTTTCTCTGTATGTGTTGGCACCAATCTCCTGGCCAAACACTCAGGGAATCTCAAAGTTGAAAATACTTGAGAGCTAATCTACCTCAATCTCCTGCCTCATCTAGAAACACTTGGACAACATGACTAGGATCCAGATCTGTAACTCAGTCTTCTAGGGTTCAAATCATGGCCACACAACTTGCAATGGATTCTTAAGCAGGTCACTTCACCTCTCTGTGCCTCGGTTTCAATGAGGATAATAATAGAAACTGTTTTGGGGGATGGAGTGAGGAATACGTGAAATAATACATGTAGAGCACTTAACCCAGTGCCCAGCACATAGCAAGTGCTCAATAAATGTTAGCCTTTATTATGAGCAAGCAGATATTTATCCATCTTTTCTTAAACTCTGCCAGTGCTAGGAATCACCCAACTTTTCAAGGCAGTTCATTCCAATATTGAAAAGTTATCATTTTTAGGAAAGTCTCATATTCCTTCAACAAACATTCAGCAAGAGTCTGCTATGTACCAAATACTGTGCTAGAACCTGAGAACAAAGAGATGAGTGAGAACAAGGTATCTGGCCTCAAGAAGTCCCCAGTCTAGAAAGAAAGCTCAGCACCAGGTGGCTTGTGGCTGTCCTGCCCTGTCAGCCCACTTGGGTCCCCCAGGGACATGACCAAGAAGATCCTTCATCTACTCCTAAGCAACCAGTCCACCTCCCCAGGGAATTTAGTCCTCTCTACTAGAGCAAATCACCTTGCCCCTGTGAACCTCCATTTCCTTATCTGTAAATGGGAGTAAATAATTCCAGCCAACCACATCACTGGACTGTTGTAAAATAAAAGGAGATCATCACATGGTCTTTGGAACCTGTCAGGTACTCTATAACGATGAGATACTCCTTGTATTAAGAAAGAAATGACTCTTCTAATGATGGGAAGGGAAGATCTTTTGGCTGGGCGTTGATAGAGGCAGTGAGAAGAGGAACTGTACCAAGCTTCCAAATCAGGCTCACCTACAAATACAAGACTGGACTGAGTCAACAAGGTATCAAGCATTGCTCCTGAAAATCTCACTGGTGTTCACATATGTTGTTGGAAGGTCACCACATTTAAGATCCAAACAGACCTAGAGTCAAAATGCCTTATCGGGACTTCCTTGGTGGTCCAGTGGTTGAGATTCCGCTTCCACTGCAGGGGGCGCAGTTTTGATCTCTGGTGGGGGAACTTGGCCAAAAAAAAGCCTTTCTAGTTGGGTGACCTTGAGCCTTCCTTGAGTTGGGTGATGCTTCATTTAAGCCACAGTTTCCTCATTTGTAAATCAGATTCTCTTGCCTGGGAATTCAGAATTAGAACTGAGAGACACTGAGGGTCTGAGAGACACTGAGAGACATGAGAAGTGATGTCAAGGAATAAAAAGTGGCTCTCATCTGCCCACCACAGACATGATAAAACAAGAAAGTATTTGCAGAAAGAAAAGAACAAAATAGGACAATAGTGAGAAGCAGAGACAAGAGACAGAACAGCCCGGCTTCCAGTGGTCCTCCACTTCCAGGCAGCAGAACTTCCAAACACTCAACTGAATTCCTGCCTTCGGGTTCCAGGAGACACCCCTGAAGTGTTATTAAAACAAACTCTTTCTTTATGCTTAAGCTAGGTCCAGTTGATTTCTATTTCTTGCAAGCCAGAGTAACTGATAATTCTTCTTAGTGCTCCCCCTGTTTTATTGAGTCTAGTATCTCTGGAAAACCCAGGAAACTGTCCAAGTAGTTGCAAATGGGACTTGCAAAGCCTATCTTTTAGTCTCCAATGAAACGCAGTAGGAAGTAGGAACAGATTCTGCAACACTTTGGAGGCATGTTAGCATTTTTCCTAATTATGGAGAATGAGAGAACTGCCAAATTTCATCCATCATCAGTGATATTAATGTGAACCAACCCAGCCAAAAGAATTCTGAGAAGGTATTTTAGAAAACTTAAGCCAAACTAGGACTTCTCTGGTGGTCTAGTGGCTAAGACTCTGCGCTTCCCCTGAAGGGGGCTTGGGTTGGATCCCTGATCAGGGAACTAAGATCCGGCATGTCGTACGGTGTGGCCGGGAAAAAAAAAAAAGAAAAAAACTTAAGCCAAACTAAAGTGACCACACCAGGTTTATCACACTGAAACAGTTATATTAAATAGTTCTAAAATTATCATTTTTATTATTTTACTAAAAATAAGAGAAAACTGGCCATTGAACACATAGTTAAAGACTAAAAACTTTATTAGTAAGAAACATTTAATGAAAAATGTTTTTTCATTCCATTCAAGAAAGGCTTTTGGGCTTCCCTGGTGGTGCAGTGGTTGAGAGTCAGCCTGCCGATGCAGGGGACACGGGTTCGTGCCCCGGTCCAGGAAGATCCCACATGCCGCGGTGCGGCTGGGCCCGTGAGCCACGGCCACTGAGCCTGCACGTCCGGAGCCTGTGCTCTGCAACGGGAGAGGCTACAACAGTGAGAGGCCCGGGTACCACAAATAAAAAAAAAAAAAAAAAAAGAAAGGCTTTTGTAGTTCATTTGTAACAGACACCATTGGTTGCCTACCCCAAAACTATCCAACCCTCCTTCTTCATTCACAAAACCCCAGTTTTGTCCAGATTTCCAACCTGCTATGAGTGGCCATGTGCTTCAGGGAAAGCTGGACCTGGCCTCAGCTCCAGGAATTGGGTCATAACTGATCCCATGATTGATTCCTCTTACAAATGGTTTGTGTAGTCTTAGACATGCAACATAATTCTAGCCAATGAAGTAGAAGAGTTGAGGGGTTTTACAGAAGGATTTCTCCATTCCAAGAGAAATACAAATGAAAAGATGGTTTTCTCTTTCTCTGGATGTTGTCATTTGTGACCATGAGGGCAAACAAAGCTAAAATACCAGGAATGGCCACAGGGAAGGATTAAAGAACCCATAAGAGACTTTTGTATCACTCACCCAATCACTCACCAACCAGCACCACCTACCACCTCTAGACCACCCATTTTGTGAGATAATGAAGGCCTTATATATTTAAGTCAATTTTAACTGGAGATTTCTGTGACTTGGGGCTGAAAGTATCCCAACTGATACTGTTATATCTAACAATCCCCTTAAAAAGATGGTAGCATTTGACAATTTCTAACATTCTTATATGTGTTCAAAAGTGAGTTGAAAAAAAGAATCCCCCAACTATTCCCCTGCAGCCCTTAAAAGTCCCATATGTTCTAAGAGAGGAAATGTCTTTGAAATCCGCATTCCTGTCATCTGCTGTTTTGTACCTAGAATGTACCAACACAGCACCACTAGCCACTTCATGCTGTCTCCACAGAATTCTGTCCAAGAACACCCCGTTAAAACTCTTTCTTTGGAGAATTTCCTTTCCTCCACTCCCACTGTTATCATGCACGAATGTTTTGTGGGCTTTTTTCCCAATATCCTTTTCTTTCTCCATCTTTGGCATTCCTAATTAAGAGATTTTATTTCCCTTAATGGTTCTTAATAGGGTCGTTTGTTGCTGTTAATTGGCATCAGAATTTTTGTAACTGAAACATCTTTCAATGAGAAGAATCAATTTTTCTGTCAGTGGTATCCCAGGTGGCTAACTTTCATTATGTTTAGGTTGATGATTCATGACTGGTAGTTTTCCTTCTAAACAAGGGCTGCCATGATGGGTGAGCAATGATGCCCTCTCTATATTCTAAAGGCCAAGGGAACAAAATGTATTCTACCCACATGATAATGGGGTTAATTTAATTCTAAATATATAGGTCATAACTGTAATTTCTTTGAAGAGTATTTTTTTGTTGGCTTGATTTCCATAGCCTAGTCTTTTTTGTATAGGAGATACCTTCTAGTCTCAAATTATTTCCATTCATGCATCCATGCAAATTTGCCTTTGTCCCCTGAGGTTGATCAATGAACTCTCAAAATAGGAAGTAAACCAACAACTTTTATACTTTTGTGCTTTCCATATGATTAAGGCAACATTCAGTAATGTTCTTTCCCTACTCTTGTTCTCTGAAGTTCTACCTCTTATATCTTAATCCACCTTCTCCCCATCCCTGGTGTCCGCCCACCCAAAGTTACGCACAGTACAATACCATTTTTTCACAGCTCCGGAAGCTAGAGTACCTGCCTACATGTTTTTTTTAAAATGGGGTGGTCCATTTTGCCAGCTTCACTGTTTGCTTTCTAGTGGTATTATCCATTTGTTGTATTTGACCCAATTTTTTGGATAGAATCAATAGTTATGATTTGACATTTAGAGAGATACCTTTAATTAATATATTAGTTTTTAAATCTTCAAAGTGACACCCAATATAATATCTAGCTACTCCTAAACTCTAGTTAGTTCTTAGTTAGTTTCTCCTAAACTCTAGAACTGTATATCCAGTCACTGGCTTTTACTTATATTTATTGCCCTACAGACTCCACAGATTCAACAAATTAAAAATGTACATACCTACTCTACCCCTACCCCACACCTACCTGTTTCTCCTTTGGTATTATGAATCATGGTTAATGGCTCTACTATCCACCTTTATATCCAAGTCAGAAACCTAACCTCATCCAGCACAATAAACCATTTCACATCTAAAATATCTCTGGATTCTATCCTCTCCCCTCATTCCCACTGATACTACCAACTGTTACCTAGCCTCCTAACTCACATTCCCACTTCTGATCTTGCCCAGGTCCAAGCTGACAGAGTGATCTTCCGTAAGACAAATCCCATGACTATCTCCATGAAGACTTTCCAAACCCTACCTCTGTTTCTGCAGAATGGATAATGTGGCCCCTAGTGCTCTTAGAAATCAGACAGATTTCTGTCATGGGGAAACAACATAGTCCTTATTGGTAAAAGTGTATTTTCTGGAGTCAGACCACTAGGATTTGAACCTGGCTCCACCACTTACCAGAGGCAAGGTATCAAATTTCTGTGCTTCAGTTTCCTCTTCTATAAAATGACACTAACTAATCAATAGTGTTTTTTAGGGTTATTGGGAGAATTAAATAAGACAATGCATTTTAGCACTCAGCACTATGCATGTATGTCTGGCACACGGTAAATACTCAATAAATATAATAATAATGATACTATTTCAGAAAATCTATGACTTCCATTGCACTAACTTGTTTATCGTTTTCTTTAGTAGGCTTTGAGTTTCTTATATCTAATTCATCCTTGTAGCTCAGCACCTAGCACTGGTCTGAAAATTGCTTTTTGATTGAATGACCATGTTACTGCCTGGCTCATAACACTTCATTGGCTCCTGATTGCCTGTAGTATAACATCCACACTCTTTAGCATGGTTTGCAAAACCTCTGAAATCTGGCTCCTCCCCATCTATTCTGCCTCATCTTCTACACTCCAGCTAAACAAGATCACTTGCAGTTCCCCAAACATACATTTCCTTCGATCGCACTGAATGTCTTTCCAGGCCCTTTCCCCAAACCTGGTGAACTTCTTTTGGTATTCAAGACCCAAATCAAGTATCTTCTCTTTAAAGTCTTTCCTGACCTTCTTACAGATAACCAGCAAGTCTAAAAACACAGGCAAATACAAAATAGTTTGTTGGTATTATATTACAATACAGGATGAAATAAGGTATCTTCATTTCCAGACTTCACGGCCACCCTGTAGCTAAAGCTGATCCCTCCCTTCTTCACGCTCCCACATCACTCTTTGCCTCTTTTGCGAAGCACGGGTGACTCAAGACTCAGCACACAGAGGCTCTGCCTTATTCATCTTTGTATCCCAACCACCCATCTCCATGACTGACACAGATGAGGCACTCACCAGATATTTTTGAATGAATAAAATGTCAATAAATATTTATGGATCCTCTATGTATAAGGCAAGGAAAACAGCCACCCACTGAATCATTGATAGTGAATATCCCCAGCACAAATCCCACCCTGCAATCACTTTCATCCCTGTTGCTCTAGGTGGTGAAGCAAAATGCTTGGCAAGTGTCCTGGTGATCTCATACTGCATTTCTTGCATTCATGATGTCATTCATGAATGTCATTCATGATTAAAACATGTCTTCTTTGAACAAATATTCCTCCCCCCTTTTTTTTTTTGCGGTACACGGGCCTCTGACTGCTGTGGCCTCTCCCGTTGCGGAGCGCAGGCTCCGGACACGCAGGCTCAGCGGCCATGGCTCACGGGCCCAGCCGCTCCGCGGCATGTGGGATCTTCCCGGACTGGGGCACGAACCCGTGTCCCCTGCATCGGCAGACGGACTCTCAACCACTGCGCCACCAGGGAAGCCCCTCCCCCCTTTTTTTTTACAAAGGAAAAATTTAAGGAAATAGTGTCTACTTTAATCAGTCACCATTATTTGATACCTTCAAAAAGAAAAACATTGATAGAGAGTAAAATAAATAAAACATTTCAATATTAATGACATATTCAAGTATGAATGTTCATATTAATAAGAGTCAGTTAAAACTTTATAAAGAGCTATTCTCTAAATTGACCAGATAAGTATATTGCTGTTAAGGTCAGCTTTAATTTATACTTGCTGATGCAGCTCACGTATGTGGCTGCAGTCAGATCACGGGGCATTTTCAACTAGTAAACTAGTTAGTGGTCCCCCACCCCATCCACCTGCAGCAGATTTCATCTGGCTCATGATAAAAATCCCAAGCCAGTCTCTTCTCAGCAAACTCTCCAATGAAATATTTCTTAAAGATGACATGTGACAAGGAAAATAAACACTTAACATGACAGTTTCATGACATAGCCTGTGATGTGGAAGACAGCCTCTGGCTAGTGACGATAACCACACTGCCAGAGGCGTGTTTTACAGTCGCACACTGGCTGGTCCAGTAAGGGAGCCATGCTTTAATAATGACTCATTGTCCAGGAAAGCTTCCTGTTCTATGAGAATGAGCCCTGGAGTAGCTCGTAATTTCATGGTCACTGTGACAACTCTGAACCTTTCAGAGACACTCTGGATCTGTGGATCTGACCTTGAGGGAGCGTTGTAGTGGGGGGTAATGGCACCATCACTCATTGAAATCTAAAGGAAAATTATTGTCATCTGATAAAGCATTATTCTGTTCACCATTAACCCAACCTATAAAAGGCACCCTGCAAAGTGAGCCACAATAAATATGTATTCATGGCACACTAGCACCCAAAACCCGGAGTGCTGAGTTGCCATTTAAACCCTCCCAGAGGAAGCTGTTAAATGACACAGGGTGATTCAAAAAGAATTAAACACTTCCAAAATGGACTACTCAATAACCAGTAAATAGACATCATGTGGGTGACCTTTTAACTGTCTAGCCATAGGGAAAGTATTAGGTTTTGACCACATGTTTATATTTGTTATAAACAAATACTACAAACACATAAATACATTATATTGTCAATTCTTTTTTGAATCATTCTGTACCATAATATAGGTATGCTAATCTGAGGTCCAAAATGGGATTTAGATGGTCTGTGAAATGCCTGAAATTAGATGCAAAAATACTGTGTAGTTGAGACTTAAAGTTATAATATTTCATTCTATCCCATATTACAGTTTGGTTTTATGGAATAACATGGATTCAATAAAATTTTTCATTAACAGATTCTACAATGTTGTTAGTCATTACTTAATTACTGAGTTAATCTTAAATTTAATTTAGAATTTAATAAACTCCTACAGTATTTTAAAGTCTACAGTAGACATATAATAAAACTGTCATATTTAACACCACACTTCAACCATGGCTGCTACAGCACCATTACTATTGCTCTTGCTGTGGGACCCAGGGTCACTGCAAACCCATAAACAATCTTTTCTAACTCCTACAAAATTTAAAAAGGCACCAAGATGTCCTTCCTTTCGGGAGGGAGGCAGTCTTGCAATGGGGAGCATTGTTTGGCATGGGAAATGCAGACTGGATTTCAGCCCCCTCTCACCCCCTCAGCTGGGCTCTTTTGTATAGTACACAAATTGCACGACTGTACACAGCAGTCCTGCTGGGACCCAATGAAAGTGAAAATACATCATGACTCTTTCCTACTTTCTCTACTTAAAATACCTTGAACATAGACCAAGACATACTCTTACTAAAAACAAAACACAAAAAAACTGTATTTAATTATTTTAAGATGCATATTTTTTAGCAATTTAATATCACTGAAATTGAAATGTTTCTTACAGTTTTATACCCAGTCAGCCACTCAATAAATTTTATATAATGAATATACTTACTAAGCCAAAAAAAAAAGGAAGTGAAATAATTCTAACTTCTATTTATTATGTTTTCACTCAGAATAACAGATTATTTCCTGCTTGAAAAATGATACCCTGAAGATTTATCACATAGAGCACTTCCCCTGTCCTCTGTTTTCAAGTACTCCTTAGACTAAAATAATCACTCCTCAACCCCAAAGCACTTTGTTTATACTCTTCTTGTGGCCTTATTCCTTTCTGCTTTGTACTCTAATTGTCTTTTACTTCTCTTGCCTGTTGTCCTGTAAGCTCCAGCAGGGCAGGGCCTGTGGACCATGGTCTTCTCTGCTACACGGGGCAGCAGCACCGTCAAGTGGAAGCAGAATGGGCTCTGGAGCTGGGCCACCCTGCATCCAGATCACGGCCCCGCTGTCTACCAGCTACAAGATCATGAGTAGGTTACTCAGCCTCTCCAAGTCCTATTTCTTCACTTGTAAAATGGAGATAATAACACCGAACATATGAGATTGGTCTGAAGGTTTGAAAACGAGTGAAGTTGTGAAGGACTGGCACTTAGGGTCCTTGTAACTAACTATCGCTATGTTTTGGAGGCAGCATGAGTTTTGTAATCAGATAGATTCGAATCCCAGCTTGGTCACTCAGTGTGTCCCCTAACTACAAGTCATTTCTCTAAGCCTCAGCTTCTAAGCCTTGTGAATGTTAGATTTTGTCTGTCTCACTGACTGATGTGTCCTTACCATCTGCCAGCGAACCTAGCAGCTGATGTGAATGAAAAATGACGGTAATTCCTTACGGCACTATTGCAAGAATTACAAAGAATGTACATACAGAATGCCAGTCATGGTTACTGTGCCCGGTACACAGTAAGCCACACTGATTTTTGATTGTCAAAACAAATGGATGTGAAAAAATAGGATTAAAAATGCTATGAGCACCCACGCCCATGTATTTATCACATACTCTTACTAAAAAAGAGAAAATTTTATTGAATCCATGTTAGTATATAAAACCAAACTGTAATTACAGGAAGAGGCAATAAGAGGACATGGCTACATGGCTGGCCAGTGACTAGTGCCTTCTGCTATTAAATTGTGCTCACACCCCCGATGCAACACTGATACAGGCAGCAAGAATCATTCGTTTAGTAACTATTTATGGAGCACTAAGGATGTGGACAACACCAAGATGGATAAAATATTTAGGAATAAATACATCTATATCAGGGACAGAACATGGAGGTGCTTGCTTTCCAAGAATCTGAGATCACAGATGACTGGAATTTCCATGTAAAGAGAGATTCCAAAAAGAGCATAATGAACAGACAGAATACCTGTCCTTTCTCTCTTTGTTTCAAATACTACTTTCATAACTGTGACCTTTCTTCTCCCACCTATTTAGGCAAACGGAGGTAGCCCCTATGCCTTTTGTCACAAATACAGATAGCACAGAAACACAGATTATGGAGGTCAGGACAAGGGAGTTTCCTACTGCCCTGGATACTACCCTCCCATTAGTACAAGATGGGACTATGTAGATATGAGGACTGGGTGGAAGGCGGGTAAATCAAAGCTGGGAGTCTAAAGATAAATGATTACACTTCACCTGTAACCTGGCTCCTAGGTGATCTCACCTAAAACATTCCAAATTGATGCATGTCATTCTTGTCCTCCAAGATAGGAAAGCAGACTCCATAAACCATATTGGAGTACTACTGATCGAAGAGGAGGGAAAAGTCCAAGGCTGAGTTAACAATTTGAATTTTACATATCTCTATATTGAGATTCTTAATGCAAAACATACAATAGGACATAGAGTTAAAACAACGTTTTATGTCTTCATATAATCATTTCTAGGCAAAAAGATCTAAGCAGTAACCTTGAAGCCTAGACTTAAGCTTCCTCAGCTCCCTTTGTGCTCTCTAAGCCTTTAATGATGGGAGCAGATTTCTGGCCACTGCAGGGAACACAGGACACTAGGAACAGCAGCAACACTGCTTGAAAGATAATGAGCAGAAAACTTCCTAGGACCAACGATGCGAGAAGGAAAGAAGGGAGGGCAGAGAGAAGGTGGGAGGAAGAGGAGAAGAAAGATGAGAGAAGAGAGAGGGAGAAAGGAAAGAAATAATAAATGAACCTAACAAGTTCCATCCATCTCAAGGATCAATTATGTAAAACATTGAGCTGAAGGAGGTCTGAGAAATAGCCCTTCCACTTCCACTGGCCTTTGGGGGTTGTCTTATCAATTAGCTGAGAAACATGATGCTGACCTATATGAAACAGGATGCTGGGAGAATCCCTGATTTCAGACAGCAGGCTACATGAGTGCCCAGGGCCACTTCCGGGGGTAGCAAGCTGCAAACAGGTGATGTGAGTCTTTGATATCCTCCTTGCTCCCTTTATGTAAAATACCTTCTAGTTTTCTCCTCCTGCTTGGGCAGCCCCCATTGGAAGAGACAGAAGTGGCATGAAAGGCAGCTAGGAGTGTGTGTGTGGATGGGAGGTGGGAAATAGCCCCATTCCTGGACATGGGCTCCGCAGTGTTTATCCTGGGCAGGCCAGATGTCAAAGACCTCTCTAGGCTTCCAAGGGCAACAAGGATTAGAGCTCATGTCATGTGTGACAAAAAGGAACTTTATCTTTTACCAGGTTCTCCTTCCAGATTCCTCTGAGAATCCTTGAGGGCTGTTCGCCCACTCCCACCTCTGCACCAGCTGCTGTCTGTCCCCCGGGAGTGGCAGGGAGCGAGTCCCAGCTCTCAGCAGGTCACCTCTCCCATCTCATAAGCACCTTCCCAGGCTGCTGCCAGGCTTCCTTTTTTGCTTTGCTTCAGCCACCCACGCATACCCGTCCCTGAACCCTTCAAAGCTGCAGAGATCAGAAGGCTCGGGCTAACAGAAGAGAATTACAACATAGAAAACAGTATTTTCCCCAAAGAGAATTGGGCTCCCAAATCCTCCTCCTTCCCCAGGTTGCATCTGTTCTATGTCACTTAGAATCATAAGTTTTACTTTCCTTGGTTCATAATTCCTTTTGCAGAATTACAGTGGGCAGACCCAAATCCCTTTGTCCCAGGGAAGGCCTTGGGCCTCTGCAGGTGCTGTCAGCCTCACCACACCTTTGAGTTGTATCTGCTAACATATAACAGGGAGATGGAGAGACTGAAGGAGTACAAAGACGCTGAGAAGGAGGAGGTGAGAAAGGTCCGGTATGAAACATCAGCACTGTGCTCTAGGGCTCAGAACTGTCTCCTAATAGTAACATTATAGCTTCATTTTACTTATAGAACAACATTTCTCCATAATAAGTTATCTCCTTACAAAAAAAACTGAAAGACTGTCAGTGGAAATTTTAACCAAGCTGCAATTTTTGTAACATGAGGCCATACAGTATGTTCTTTCTAGGAAGATGCTAGGCCCGCCTTATCCCTGAAGGAAAAAGAACACGGTGAGACTGCCTTGTTTACCGAGATTGCTAAGATAATAAATCGATATTATGAGTCCCATTTTGGTGTGTCTGAGTGAGAATCTATTGAAGCAGAAGGGACATTATGGGGAAAAAGCTTAGGAAGTGAATTAGATTTTTCGTACCCGGAGTAGGAGCTATTCAGATAGCAGAAAAATCCTCTGAAGTCACTCATCAGGCAGCAATGCAACGAACACTGAAGACAACTCTTCTTTCAGATGAGAGGATGGTCCAGGACAGCTCTGTGACTGCAGATGACTGCATGTCATATTCCAGATATCAGAACTATTGAATAACTAATGTTCAAGGGTTTATAGCCCAGAGTGAACATTCTAGAGTACAAACTGCCTTTGACTCAACATTATCAAAAACCAGAATGTTAAAGTGTCATCACATGTTGGATGTCCACCAGGGCCACACTATATAGTGATGTTTGCTTCTGCCAGAGGCTCTCTGTGGGCATGAGACATTCCTGACACCAGTCACCACTGAAAGGCCAAGTCAGAGATTAGACACATATTTCAGGTAGAAAAGCCACAACTGGCAAGAAGACTGGTAGTAAACAAAGTTCAACAGAGTGCAGTTGGCCCTTGAACAACGGCATTTGACTGCGTGGGTCCACTTATACGCGGATATTTTTCGATAGTAAATACCACACGGTTGGTGGTTGGTTGAATCTGCAGATCCTGAGGAACTGAGGATACGGAGAACTGACTATAAATTATACACGGATTAACCTCCGTGTTGTTCAAAGATCAACTGTAATTGCAACTAAAGCAGCTCTACTAGGAGATAGGTCTTGAAGGGCCAAAGACCCTTTGGTAGACAGGGATGTCTGAAACTATAAACACTTGTTGGAGAGCATTTCAGTAAAAGGCAACCTCAAGGTACAAGTGTCAAGTTGGCAAAAAGTCACTGACACAGTGACAATGGCTTTTGAGGAGAAGAATGACACGACATCAACGGTTTTCTTTGGAGGATTAATCTAGTGGTAATCAGCACTGAAGTTAATAGCAGCTTAAAGAGGGTCTGGGCCCTCTTTAAGAAAACGAATACAGACTTAAGAATACAAAATTGCTAGGGCCAGTCCCAGAGACCTTGAACGTGCCCATGCCTGCAAGGAGGCCTGAAGGTTAAGCTCCCTTACCTTCACAATAAGCTACCTCAGGGGTGACAGCTAAAGCCACTAACGCCGTCACCCCCATCTATCCAGCACCCACACTAGAAACGTGGGAGTCATCTTTGATCTTTCCTGTTATTTTCTCTTCAGTCACCAAGCCATGGCCATTTTATTTCTTGAATGTTTCTCAGATTCATTTCCTTCTTAATTTTTCCTGCCAATACCTTGGATCTAGCCATCACCACCTCTTACCTACTCCACTGCAAACAGCCTCCTAACCAGTACCCTGTTTCCACTTTTGTTTACCTCCCAGAAATCTATCCTTCACCCAACCACCCAGAATACAACATCTATCTAAAAGGTAGGTCTACAATTTCACAGTTCTGCTGAGTACCCTTCAGTAAGGCCTCCTCAGAAGAAAGCCCAAGTCTCCTTAGCATGACAAGCAAAGCCTCCATGACCTGCATCTCTCCACCCTCAGCAAAACTTCTCACAGTATCAGCACCTTGTGGCCTATAGTTCCTTGCAAACACCTTGAAAGTTTTCATTTCCAAGCTTTTGGTTCCTCACTGACCTCTTAGCTTGGAATCATCTCCCTTTCTCCTCATCCCTCCTTCTTTCTTTACCTTTCTTTACCAGGTTCACCTTCTCCTGGAGGCCTTCATCAATACCCAGCCCTCCACACAAACAAGCCGGTCAGGTGCCCTCTGTAATCTCACATGAGAGCTCCATCAGGTACTCAGCACACTATGTTCGAAGGACTTGTTTATAATCTGCCTTTCCTTCTCCTCTCCAGCTGGTGATCTTCTTGGGGGAGGAGACATGTCTAGTTAATTTTTAGCAGAATGTAGGTCCCTGGCACTTAGCAGAATGTAGGGCCTCAGTACATTTTTTGAAATGAATGAACTAATTAATGACTAAATCAATCACTATATGAGCTATTCTCTGTGACAGAGTACAGAGAGACAAGAGAGTAGAGAACTTAGTGCTGGGCTACGCCCAAGATTGTAGGTGGAAGAAAGAAAGGAAGGCAATTAGGCATAGGCTCGTGGGAATAATCAATCAGAAAAGGAGGAGGATCAACAGGAATTTTTGGGTCATCTTCTTTCTACTTATCATTCAGTTTCTACAGTGAATGCATATTACTTTTTTTTTTTTTTTTTTTTTGCGGTACGCGGTCCTCTCACTGCTGTGGCCTCTCCCGTTGTGGAGCACAGGCTCCGGATGCACAGGCTCAGTGGCCATGGCTCACGGGCCCAGCCGTTCTGCGGCATGTGGGATCCTCCTGGACCAGGGCACGAACCTGTGTCCCCTGCGTCGGCAGGTGGACTCTCAACCACTGTGCCACCAGGGAAGCCCTGCATATTACTTTTTAAATAAGAAAAAGGAGTTTATTAGAGTACAGGCTAAGCTGCTTAACAAAAAAAGACCCCCAAATAGAATGATTAAAATACAGTATAAGTTTATTTCTCTCTCGTGTAGAGATCCAGAGGTGATCTGTCCCAGGCTGGTGGAGCAGTACTGCTGCCCTCAACATGCCAACCCCGCCAACTTGACCACCAACTTCCAAGGCTGCTTTTCCAAGGAACAGTGAGAACAAAACAGGAAAGACAGCACAGTTAGCTCTCAGAGAAGCAGGAATTTGCCCCCAGCTGATGGCCAAATACTCACATCCAGCTGCAAAAAAAGACTGAGAATTGTAGTCTCTAGTTGAGCACCCATATGCCCAGCTAAAACTCGGGAGAGTTTTATTCATTAAAAGGAAGAACAGGAAAGGAATACCAGGGACAACTAGCATTCTGATGTAATGTTCTGTTCTGTTTGTTTTCTGTAAAAGAGAGAGAAAAAGAATATTTTAGTAAAGTATTGTAGTAGAAACAGAAGGAGAAGCCAGATTTCAAGGGATTAAGAGTTTTAGGTAGTGGAAAAATGAAGATAAGAAGTGCAGATCAGGGTTTCCCTGGTGGCGCAGTGGTTGAGAGTCCGCCTGCCGATGCAGGGGACATGGGTTCGTGCCCCGGTCCGGGAAGATCCCACATGCCGCGGAGCGGCTGGGCCCGTGAGCCATGGCTGCTGAGCCTGCGCGTCCGGAGCCTGTGCTCCGCAACGGGAGAGGCCACAACAGTGACAGTCCCGCGTACCGCAAAGGAAAAAAAAAAAAAAATGCAGATCATTTATTCAAGTTTAACAGTAAATGGAAGAAGAGAAATAGAGTGATGACTTAGAAAGAATGAGAGTCAAACCAGGTTTTGTTTTTGTTTTGTTTTTCTTGAAGGAGGAATACCTGTGCTTGTTTGAAGATGTCAGTGGAAAGAAAGATCAAAAATGCTGGAGAACGCCTAAAACTTGTGATTTAAGCCTTGGTAAATCAGAAATCTGCTCCTGAAATTGAAGGAAGGATGACAGAACAGTACAGAGTACCTTGACATTGAAGTGGGGAGGAAGGTGGATTGGGAAGTTGACACTTCCCACCAGCTCTCCAGGGTCTCCTGCTCTAGAGCCCCAAGCTCCAAAGTTTCCCGCCCCTAATCCTACCCAAACACACCTCCCCCCAACATATTACCTGTGACCCATTCCTCCTCATTTTCTACTTTGCAAAGTCAATGAATCAGCTAGACAAGAGTATCAACAAAGGCTTCAAGGGACACTCTGCCTACTGTTCACTTCTTGAATTCATTTATTTATACATTCTTAATTTCATACATAAGTATCACCTTCTACATCCCTAGGGATATGAGGCAACAAGACAAAATCCTTGCCTTCATGGAGTTTAACTTTGAGGACAACATGTACATTTCAACAATAACCTTCTGAAGACAATGCTCAGCCTCCACGGCCTCACCCAGTTACTTTAAGAGTGAAATTTCAGGGAGGGTATGAGATGGGGCAACAGTATGACAGATGTCTCTCCAGTCACACTGAATACACACCAGTCCCTTGGTAGCTGGAAGAATACAGATCTAGGTAATAAATCCATGGAATGCATACATGGAAAACAGAGATAACAAAACCTGTCCATCTTGAAGACATGTTAACAAGGTAACCTAGCCTCTAGGTAGGACCTTACGTGGCCATAAAGGGCCAATGGTTTTCCCACCTTGATTTTCTGCCACAGCATATGCTTCCCTCCCTCTATTCTTCTCATCACATTCCTGCCCCACTGTTTGCTTTTCATTTTCTCCATGCTCTCCTGCCTATGATCACCTTCTGATTTGTGTTTCAGCTCGATAAACCATTTCTAATCTCTACCAAGCAGTAGAGGGTACAGGTGAAGAACACAGACTCTTAAGTGAAAAGGCTTGAGTTAGATTCTCAGTCCTTGAGCAATTAACATCTCTCAGCCTCAGCTTACTCATCTGCAAATGGAGATAACAATACCTACCTTGTGGCCTGCTTCTGAGAGTTACAGGGGATGTTCCTGTAAAGTCTTCACCTGATGTCAGCACCTGATGATCACAAATAAAGGTTACTTATTATTCTGTGACAATGCGACCAGATAAAGCAGCAGATGTCAGCCCAAAGCCTGACCAGCTCAGCCTACTGGCTGAAGTTTAAAAAAAAAAGGAATAAAAGAGCATTAAACACCAGGATGAATTACACATCCCTTCTGGAATAGCCTTCTACTATGTAGACCTAGAATGAACCAGGGGCCAGAAGAACAGTCCGGTTTTAACAGCAGTCAGCCTTGCTAGGGCCTCTGGGGTTGGCCTTAATAATAGTAATAGGAAATGCTGAGTCATCCTGTCCCTGGAGTGGGGTGGGGACTGAAATCCTCCGTGGCAGGCCTCCCAGCAGAACCTTCCAGGGCCTACTCGTCCACTCTGATCTCCTGACCCACTTGCAGCTGACCTTTTCTTTGTCTCAGCCCTATTTATGTTCTCATCTCTCACCCACTGATCCAACTGGTTATTTTCCTTCCGTAGGCACAAGCCTCCCAACCTCAGTTCTTGAGCCACAGCCAAATGGGCAAGTGCTCTTATCTGGGAATTTCCACCTGCTAATTAGGGGAGGCCCTGAGCAGAGAAAGGTGCTAACTTTCTTCCTGGGAACATTGCTCAGGTTCTTCCTTTAAAAGAGTTAAATGAGAGGAAGGAGGAAGCAAATTTAAAAACCTGCTCATAGTGGAAATGGATGAAAGAGAAGGAAAGGGGAAAAGTTCAATGTGTTTTGCAGAAGACAGATGAGTGCAACTACTTTATTAATTTCCTAATTCTATCTGTGCAGTCTGAGGGTGCTGCCAGACTTATAAAGGTGGCTTGCCATCTCCTGTTAAAAATTCGCCCCATAGGGCTTCCCTGGTGGCGCAGTGGTTGAGAGTCCGCCTGCCGATGCAGGGGACACGGGTTCGTGCCCCGGTCCGGGAAGATCCCACATGCCGCACAGCGGCTGGGCCTGTGAGCCATGGCCGCTGGGCCTGCGCGTCCGGAGCCTGTGCTCCGCAATGGGAGAGGCCACAACAGTGAGAGGCCCGCGTACTGGGAAAAAAAAAAAAAATTCTCCCCATAATAAATATCAATTTATTATGATATTTATTATGACCCTTGCTTTATGTGGTAGGCCTGTGAGATGAATGGTTGGTTTTGGTTTTCAGGCTGCAAAGCTCTGCGACAGACTGCAGATGCCCAGAGTTAGAGGGCTGGTCAGCACTCTATAAAAGAAGCCACACGGGAAATGAATTTCAGCATCTTCACTCACCGGAGAACTGTACTGGCAAAAATGCTTGCCCTTTGAAGTCCTGACTGTACGGCTGCCAACCCCATGTCCCCTTCTAGGCCCTCACTTCCTATTTCCTCGCTTGTGAAATGCGGGGTGGTCAGAAGTGTCACGCATGAGGTCTGTGCGGCCACCAATGCCTCCTTTCTCCTCAGTGCTCCTCTTGCAACCCTGACCACAGCCCCTGCAAATGACAGCAGGGGGGAGTGGCTGGCAGGTCCGAAGAGCAGCAGCCACCAACTCTGCCACTTCCTTCCCCCTCGGGTTCCAATCTCTGATGACTGTCCACTGCCCCCTGCCCCCACCTGGCTGTGATATCTTTCTCCGTGCTGATCACCAAGGGTGGCTGCAGTGTGGCTGAGTGCTTCCCACCTGGCTGCTCCATGCATGACCCTCCGAAAGGGCCACCGAAGAGGACGCCTTCCCTGCAGAGAGAGGGTGCCGCTCTCAACAGGAGACGTGCACCCCACTCTGCTCTGTGCCTCACAGAGGCCACTCTGTCGGCCAACGCTTTAAAAGACTTGCCATCGGCTCACTAAGTCCTAAAAGTTCCGACTTCAACGTTTCTGCCAAAGATCAAGTCCTCAGTTTTCATTCTTATTCACATTTGTTTGCAGGCTGCTTTTTTTTCGGGCCCTGGGTCTGTGTGTTCATATTAATTCTTTTGGTGGTACATGAAATGAACTGACATGAATTCTCTTATTTAGTTTGATTTTTTTTTTTTTTGGACTGCTTGTGGATGTTAGTTCTCTGACCAGGGATCGAACCCAGGCCCTCGGCAGTAAAAGCACAGAGGCCTAACCACTGGACTGCCAGGGAATTCCCTTATTTAGTTTAATTTTTGTTGTGAATTATTACTAAGAAATGGGACAGAATCACGGAATGAGAAATAATTTTTAACTGTTAAGGATTATACAAATTATCATTTTTATTCACATTTTCTGATTATAAAACTACTATATAATCATTTTACAAGATATGACAAGCCCAGGAAAGTTTAAATCACCAAGATAAAAGGCACAATAATCTCAACACGCCACAGTAATAACTGTCCACAGTTTGATATATTTCCTTCCAATATCTTTTTCTCACAATTTTTAGTGGGAATAGGAGGCCTGTTTTTATTAAAAGCACTCTTCAGCCAAGAACGGGCGCTGTGCTAGGAGAGTGACATATATATTTGCTTGCATTTCCAGCAACTTGGAAAGATAGGGGTTGCTGAAATTGTGGAAACTGAGCCCCAGGAAGATGAATTAGTTCAAAGCCACATGCCTTACTCCCAGAGCAAAATTTTCTAAAAAGTAGACCCCACACTGAAGCCTTTTAGTTGGTTTTATGGAGAGAATGAAATGATGAGAGAGGAATGTGGGAAGATTGATGCTATTCTTTTTTAATTTTTTGGCTGCACCACGTGGCATGTGGGATCTTAGCTCCCCGACCAGGGATCAAACCCACACCCCCCCTGCATTGGAAGCACAGAGTCTTAACCACTGGACCACCAGGTTAATGCTATTCTTAGTGAGACTGCACAGTCAGATCTATCCAGTTTATTATGAAATCCAACCTACTGAAAGAAATTTCTTCAGCTGTATATAGTAATTTTAAAAAGATTTCTTTCTTTTTGAATCCAAAACATCACTGCTTGTCACTGTAAGCTGACTAGAAAGAAGTGGAGAGATACCTCTGAAACTGCAAAGCAGCTCAGCTGGAAGTTTGTACACTAAAGGAGAAAGGAGAGTAAATCTTCAGCAGTTTGGGCCACAGTCAACACAGCACGGGCCTGGGCAATGTCTTGGCTGCCAGGGACTGCCAGCTGCAGATAAAGTCACGGCAGTGGGGTCCCAGGCTATTGGCCAGACATGAATAATGACAGTGAGGACAGAAATGTAGTTGGAGTTCTGCTAAAAACATCTGGGCTCAGATAAAAATATATATTCAGTAATTCCTGTGCTAGCCCACTACCAGCTTTGGGGCATTAAATAAAGTACAAACAAGACATGGCTTCCTTCATATGCAGCAGCATGGATGGAGCTAGAGATTATCTTATTAAGTGAAGTGAGTCAGAGAAAGACAAATATAATATGGTACCACTTATATGTGGAACCTAAAAAAATGATTTAAATGAACTTACTCACAAAACAGAAATAGACTCACAGACATAGAAAACAAACTTATGGTTACCTGAGGGGATAGCTGGGTTGTGGGCAGGGGCGGGGATAAATTAGGAGTTTGGGATTGACACATATACACTACTATATATAAACTAGATGCACAATAAGAACCTACTCTATAGCGCAGGAGACTATATTCAATATCTTATAATATCCTATAATGGAAAAGAATCTGTAAAAGAATATCTGTCTATCTATCTATCTATATAAAACTGAATCACTTTGCTGCACACATGAAACTAACACAGCATTGTAAATTAACTATACTTCAATTTTTTTTAAGTTTTTATTTTTTGTTTTTTTTAAAAATTGGAATATAGCTGATTTACAATGCTGTGTTAGTTTCAGGTGTACAGCAAAGTGAATCAGTTATATATATACATGTATCTACTCTTTTTTAGGTTCTTTTCCCATATAGGCCATTACAGAGTATTGAGTAGAGTTCCCTGTGCTATACAGTAGGTCCTTATTATACTTCAATTTTTTAAAAAAGGATTTAAAAAAAAAGAAGAAATGGCTTCCTTGCCCACAGGAGTTTCATTCATTCAACAAATATTTATTGAGCACTTACTATATGCAAAACACTGTATATGCTGTTTGGATACATCAGTGAACAAAACAAATATAGATCCCTGCCCTGTGGAGCTGACTATTCAGTAGGAAAAGATAGACAACAGACAGTAAACATAATTGAGGCAAGTTGTGCAAATTCACAGCTTTCCATGGTTTGGGGATGAAGAGCAAGACTTACTGGGGAAGCTCACAAGTGGAAGATCAACAAAAAGACGCTCATGGTCCCTCAATCTGTTATTCACATGAAATCAATTTGTTTTCAATGTTAGGGTTTGCTTTTCATTTTACTTTATTATTATTTTTAACGTTAGTAAGACTTTCCATTGTTCAATATATTTAGAGAAGTGTCATCTCCATCTCTGTCTTCTCAGGCCCTTTTTCCTGCCCCTTCTAGGAAACCATTTTTACTAACTTTTGGCTTAACATTCCAAGACTTTAATTTGGGGCAAAAATAAGCAAACATTCTTATTTCTCCTCCTTTCTTACATAAAAGATAGTGTTCTATACCTATCTTTTATCTATCTATCTAATCTGTGGTTCTGAATCTTGCTTTTAGGGAGCATTTCTTCTCACTCCTTTTCTTTTTTAACAGCTGCTCTGTTTTTTATGTAACAAGTCCCCTACTGATGGATATTTGGATTGTTTATAATATTTTGCTACTATAAATAATGTCAGAATGACTAACTCCTCGCACATAGTCATGAATTTATCGAGATTCCTAAAAGTAGAACTGCTAAGTCAACAGGCAAATGCATATGTAGCTTTATTAGTTAATTCCAAATTACTCTCTCTAGAGGCTGGACCATTTTGCACTCCCAACAATTAGGACAGCCCCTGTTTCTCCACAGCCTCACTCACAGAGGGTACTATCAAACTTTTTGAGTTTTTCCAATCAGATAGGTGAGCATTCGTATTTTAAAATACTTATTAATTCAATTTTCTCTTAATATAAGCAAGACTGAGTAGCTTTTTACTATGTAAAGGCCATTTTCTTTTTTTTTTTTTTTTTTTTCTTCTTTGAAGAGCCTGTTCATATCTTTAGTCCACTGTGCCTCTTTTTCAGGGCTTTCCTGAGTATTCTTGCTTGGAATCAACTTTTCTGATTCCAGAAAAAAAATAAATGGCCACTTTTAACACAATCACAATAAATGTACGTATTAGCTTGGGGAGAACTGGTGTCTTCCTGACGCTGTGCTGTCTAATCCAAGAACATGGCATGTCTCCCTATTTGTTCAACTCTTATTTTCGTGTTCACCAGAGTGCTCTGAAATTTTCCTCCTAGCTGTTTTGCACATTTCTTTGTACTCATCTGGCAAAACCGCAACAGGATGCAGCTGAACGGAACGTGGCTGACTGGTCTTACTTTACATTTATTACCACAAACCTCAAGTGTTGCCTTCATGCTCCTAGGCAGTTATACTGTCCTCCAGTCTCTGGCTCTCCCAGACAGCTATTCATACCCTCTCCTCTCTCCTCCCCCATCCTCATTCAGCTGATTGACTTGTTTTCTACCTCACCGAGAAAACAACACAAAACAAAAACTCGGAAGAAATCAGAAGAGAACTTCTGCAGCTTTTCCATAGGATAATAATGCCAGCCTCCCAAATTCAAATCTATCCACCCACCCTCCCTCTGGGGAAAAAAAAAAGGTAAGATTAATAAAAAGAGAGAGAGAAGGAGAGAAGCTTGCACCTTCGGAATAACTAGGAGACAGAATAATGCGGATTGCAATTTAGATGTAAATGGGAAAGTAGAAACCCAGAGCAGCAATCTCTCAGAGTTTCCCCAGAACATCAGACTTGTGAGAATTAACGTGGAAGAGAGGAGAGAGCAGCATGTTCTCAGGGACAGCAGAACCTAAATAACATCAGCTGGGGTTCACCACCAGCAGGAGAGTGGGGGGATCAGATCTAAGACTGTGAGCTGGTTCCCTCTCCTCCTCTGGGCTCACCAGGGAAGCGCTGACCTTATCCAAGTGTGTGCGCTCCATCTTGACTACTGCAAGTAGACTGGAGGATGCCTGGTCATGGCAGGGTCACAGCAAGAACGAGGGCTCCCTCATCACTCCATGAGAGTGTAGGGGATGTGTGAGGGCTTAGTTTCCATGACCGAGGCCTCTTTTAAATTCAGCTGAGGGGGTTGAAGTCCTAGAGAATTGACAGTCACACTGGGAAAACAAGACAAACACCAAGCAATTAATAACCAAGACAGAATGATACAGCTTATATTTACACACTGATATATCTGTTAAATCATTCAGTAGAGACAATTCAGGAATAGTACAGTATATAATAAGGTGCTAATCATAGGATGCAGGGGTAAATACAAAAGATGCTTGAGAATGGACAGATGTCCTGAGCTGGTCATGGATATCTTGATGAGGAGTGGTGGCCTCAAGCTAGATTTTTATCTCTGGCATAAAGACTGTTAAGGAGGCTTTTGTCAAATGGACCTAAAAATGAACAAGATGGAGGGTGTACATTGGTGACCATAACGTAGCTGATGGACATGTTTCCAAAGAAGGTCTCAATTTAGCCAGCAGAGGGCAAGAGAACACAGAAACCATTCCAGGATTTATGATCTTAGAAATGTTTGGAATCGAAGGACTGTATAGGTGTCTTTGCAAAAGCAAACAACAAAAACAATCACAAATGCGGCTCTTTTGAAACAAATATATTTTAAAACTGCATGTCTAAAGCAGAGACTTATTACTGTTTATGCTGCTACAAATTCTTGCTCTTTTATAAAAAGTCAGACTTTCTTTAAATGATGCATGCATTTCTTTATAAATCCTTAACTGCTTGACAAAAATATGAAACTATGTCTGAATATATGACCTAATATTTTAAGAAACACTTTCATTTGAAGATCCCATAAAAATGATACAGTCTCTAAAAACTTTAATAAGCCTACGTAGCAGTGATTACTTTGATAAGTCTCAGAAATAGATTTCTCTGAAGAACATGATGCTATTGTAAATATAGCATGTTTGTTAAAATGGGCTAACAAATGTCAAAACGTTAAATGGGTATTTATTAAAAACAAACATGTGTAATCTACCAGGTAAGTAATAGTGGAGGTGGGAGGAGTGAGAGGAAGAGCTCCCCTTTCCAGTGGATAGATGGCAAGAGCAGGCTTAGACCTCAGCAAAATCCGGAGGCCACTGGCCACGTGTCTGCTCTCTCCAGGGTCCATCAGCTCTCCTCGTGTTGCAAAAACTGTACTTAGTATTCGAATGGAGCTTCAAGCCCACAGATTCCAGACCCAGTTAGAGAAATTGCAGCAAAGTTCCTCCAGGTGTTTAAAATGTGCCATCCACTTAATTTGGGGATAGTAGGAGAGTATAAAATCCCCTGGGTTGGATGTCTAGAAACCAGGGTTCTGGCTGTAAGGTGGAGATTATCTGGGTAAACCACTGAACCTCTCTGGTCCATAGTATTTTTCATCTACAAAAGAAAGGTGTGAGGCCAGGTGACCTCAAAGATCCCAACTAACTCACAGAGCCTAAGATTCTGTTCATTTTGTCCCCATCTCACACTTCCCCATCTCAGTTAACACTTGAGCTAATAAGAGTGTAAGATGCTAGTCTCTGCACAAGCAAATATGTAATTTAAGAAAGGACTCTTGAAGACCCTGAGAAAATTAATCTCTACCAACAGAATTTCAGACCTGAAAGCAGGATATAAGGAAATTCATTTTATTTTACATGCTGGGTGGAGGATTTTGGTGCCTTTCAAACCATGTTTTTAGAGGCCAGCTTCAGCTTGGATATACAGGTTGCTTTCACACATCCCTGAATCTTACTGAACTGTAATCCTTAGGGCTCTTAGGTCTCTGAGCAATCAAAGTAGCAACTAAGAGAATGAATAGAAGGTAGGACAGCCAGTTCTAGTATTCCTGTAGGCTGCAGTGTGAGGACGCATTATCTCCTACCCAGACATTAGACCATCTGCAGTGGCTACAATGTATTGGGCTCTAATTAACAGAATAGTCAACCACAGAAGCTTAAACCATAGGGAACAAGAAATTCAGAGCTAGCTCTTCCAGGGTGGTCAGCAGCTCAGTGGTTTCATCCAGAGAATTAACACCTGATGTTCACCAGATGTCTGCCAGGTTCGAGGCAGCCCAGCCTCACATACCAGCTTTATAAACAGGGAGGGATGAGTGGGCAAATTAACTTTCTTCTCCTGCATGCATCTCTTGTTCTTATCAGGAAGGAAAATCTCTCCCTCCACCCCACCCCCTGACTTCCTCTTATATTTCATTGGCCAGAACTAGATCATAGTTATTTTTCACAGTTCTAGAGGCTGGGAAGTCCAAGATCAAGGTACCAAATGAATGCAAAATCCTCAACAAAATACTAGCAAACCAAATTCAACAGCATTATATAAGGATCATACACCATGATCAAGTGGGATTTATCACTAGGATGCAATGATGAGTCAACGATCACAAATCAATAAAAGTGATATACCACATTAACAGAATAAAGGAGAAAAATCATGTGTGTCTCAATCAATGCAGAAAAAGCATTTTTTTTTTTAGATTTTTATTTTGTACTGGAGTATAGTTGATTTACAGTGTTGTGTGAAAGCATCTGTTTTACAAAGGCACTAATCCCATTCATGAGGGCTGTGCCTTCACATCCTAATTATCTCCCAGTGACCCTATTCCAAATACCATCACATTGGGGACTGGGGCTTCAACATATGAATTTGGGGGGGGAACGAACATTCAGCACCCACCAAAGGAGTTTTAACGTATTTTGTTTTCCGCTCTATTGCTTAGCTTATTGGGTTTCTCTTGCACTTCGGCTGAAAGTAGTCTCTGTGTTGAATAAGCAGCCAGATTATTCCCAGGGAAGTGATTGGGAAAATTTCCTCGGGAAGACTTTCTTGGCAGACAAACAAAATGCATCCTGTATGTTTCTGCAGCGGCCCGACAGAGAGCAGCACTGCACTGCTCACTCCCTCCTGGGGACGGAACTGCACCAATTGTCAAATTAATTTCTTTCTTGAAACGCACAACACAGTTCATTCTGAGCTTCTATCTATTCAAGAGTTTAGAGCTAGCACCTTAGACAAAGGGACTTTAATTGCATGCTGATAAAATGTCAAAACTATTGTGCATAAGGTAACTGCATTTAAAAAAAAAAAATGCCTTCAGGATTACAAGAGAGATTTGCCCCTGTGAGTGAAATCTCATTTATAACTCATCAAAAAGTCTTCAACCTAGGAGCAAATTCTCCACTGTAAGCCATCAGACTGTATCTTTCTAGCTTTCAAATTGCACAGCAATACAGTACACTAAAATGAGTAGTCGGCAAATTTGGTTAACCTATTTTTAACTGTGAAGGCCTTCATGATGAATAAGGGTCATTGTTTGGGAAAGTTGCTTATTTCACAGAACACAGCTGGTGTGCCTCATGTTAAACCATGAGGAGTATACCAGAAGGTCACCTTCTCTAACCATCTTTCTTTAAAAAGAAACACCCAAAGACAAGGCCATGGCTTGACTTTCAAGGTTATCCAATGAGATAAAGAGGTGCTCTATGTTAAGTCAGAGATACTCAACCAAAGCATGGTACCACCACTGGTACCCAGACAATTGCTAACACTTAAAATACAGAATCATCTCCCCAAAGGGAAGTTTTTGTTTCTATTGGGGTAAGACACTTTCTTTGAGGGAGTGATTAATGAGAGGCAAGATATAAAAGGTCTAACGTGTTTGTCACTGTCCTTAGTATTTAAGCGATAAGGCAAAAATGTGTATATATACATATACATACATACATATACATAAAAGTAGATATTTCTATTTGAGGTGATAAAATGCCCTTCAGTCACCTAGCTTACTTTTCAGTCAAACTGACCCTTCTTAATTTCAACAAAAGAGTTCATATACATCTCAGTTCTAAAAAACCTATTCAACAAGTCTGAAGTTACAAAACAAAAAAACACAAATACCGCAGCATTCTCATTATCAAATCACAAGCCTTTTAGCTGCTGGAGTTCTTTCACTTGCAGCTTGTAGCTCTTGAAAACCTCTAATTCCTCTGTTACACTCTCCAGGGTACACAGACATTGCCTCATTATTTTGGTTAATGGTGATTGCAAATGAACCCCTAGGTCACATAAGTATGCTCACCACTGCTTTACAGAAACCCTGTGGCATGTCCTAGTATAGCTAATGACACTTCCTGCTCACATGTGTGTGCTCCTAAGCTTGTCAGGAGTTGTAGCTAAGCGACTAGAAGCTAAGTTGTAACTGCCAATGCAAGATAAATGTTCAAGTAAACTTCTTTATTGAAGTTTAGCATACTTGCAGAAAATTACAAAAATATTGAGTACAGGTCAATGAAAAATTACTATTATAGGACTTCCCTGGAGGTCCAGTGGTTAAGACTCCGTGCTTCCCATGCAAGGGGCAAAGGTTCAACCCCTGGTCAGGGAACTAAGATCCCACGTGCCGTATGGAATGGCCAGAAAAAAAAAAATTACTATCGGGAGGAGGGATAAATTAGCAGTTTGGGATTAACATATACACACTACTATATCTAAAATAGATAACCAACAAGGACCTACTGTATAGCACAGGGAACTATACTCAATATTATGTAATAACCTGTAAGGGAAAAGAATCTGAAAAAGAATATATATATATATATATATATATATGAATCACTTTGCTATACACCTGAAATTAACACAGCATTGTAAACCAACTATACTTCAATAAAACAATTTTTAAAAGAGTTCCCCAGCAACTAACAAAAAAAAGAACTACTCTCAAGGAAGTTGATCAGAGAGAACTTTCGTGAAGGAGCTGGCAGCACAGCAGGAGAGAGAGGCCAGTGAAGGGACTGCCATGAGACCGAAGTAAGACTGCTTGACACTCGTCCCCCAGAGACTGAAGAATATGGCAATTGGTACTTGATTCTCACCTGCGGGGATGTAAGGTGAGGGACTGGCTAGAGCTGCTAGAGCAAGAAAAGAGACATGCAGTGGAAGCAACACTCCCACCAACGGTAGGCAAGGGTGCTTGTTTCCCACGGGCCAACTTGCTGTAATCACAGAGGGCCACCATGCTGTAATCATCTCCCTAAGACCCCAAAGGAACATCAGTCGGGATGAGGATGTCAACAAAAAATTAATCAATAGTCAATCTAAAAAAGAAAGGGAAAATTTTATTCGAACTGACCTGAGGATTATAACCTAGAAGGTGGTCTTTCAGAGAGCTCGGAGAACTGCTCTGAAGAGGTAAGAGGGGAGGTTGGTATAAACGTGACTTTGGTGAAGGGGGTACATGCAACCAAGCATATATCTCGGTAGAAGGTCACTGCTACTCAGGAGGAACAAACATCTTAGTTGATGTCTTAGTGCTTTTCTAAGTACAGGAAGATGCAAGAATCCAGATTCATGGAAAATTTCTCCTGAAAATATCTCACTACCTGAGGGCCAGTTCTGTCAGTTTTCCTAGAACACAAAGTGTTTGAATTCTTGGGCAGGATTTTGGGTGGCATGGAGAAGACTTTTAATTCAACAGAGTGGCTAATGGTAGGTGACATCAAGTTCTCCCTGGAACTTCAAAGCAGGAAGATGAAAATGACAGCTTGGATACCTTAACCATCCTAAGAGTAGACAAAAGTATTTATTGAGTATAGTCTAGTCTAGGATTTCTCCACAAGATTCCTGAGCAGAAATAATCTACCTCACTGGTTATCATTTATCTACCTGGCCCTGTCACAACACACCTGGAGTCAAGGATTTCATTCCAGGGGCCTCACCTTTAGAGGCAAGTGGCCTCAAAGTAATATAAGAATTGTAAACAGGAGAGGGAGAAGATTCCAAGCCCTGATGCATGAGCAAGTGGAAGAAACCTGGGATGTCGAGCCTTAAGGGATGCATTTTGAGAGCTGTGGCCTGTGTCACAGTGTCAGTCATATGTGTGCTTCCAGATGGCACGCCAGCCACTATGAGTGTTAGAGGGTGGAGAGTTTTGTCTTAAGAACCTTTGTGTCAAATTGACCCCAAGTTATCTTTTAGGAGAGATGGTTATCCTTAGACCTAACGCGCGAGGCCATTCCCTTCTGGTGAGCTCCTCTCCCTTGAAATGTCCAGTGTCAAGGAGGGAATAATTCTTCAGACATGGAACTAGAATTCAAAGGTGGGCTGAGAAGCAGGCAAGGATGGAATTGCATATCTTAGGTTTTGTTCTCCTAGGTCTGCATCTCAAGAAAGAAAAGCATTCAGAATTGACTCCTGGGGAAGAATGGGAAGGATTCTGGCTTCTAATCCATAGTGAGGTTGGCCAGAATGGAAGAAAGAAATCTTAGCAAATCTAAGCAGGTCAAATAGAATTTGATTTACTGACTTCAAGTTACTTTCAAGGCCCCCGAATTCCCATATTCCCTGTTGATATTACCAACTCGGAATTCCAAAGGAATATAGGGGTTTCTGGTCCCATGGCTCCTTGGTCTTTGGGGGTGAACGGTGGATAGTAGCAGAGCAGAGGCCCTGGAGTGTCAGAGAGAACCGTATGTTTTTCTCATCTGCCACTCAACCAACTTCAAGATGTCGCTACTGAGACCTGTGGGAAACAATTTTGAATTATAAGAACGCAAGACCAAAACTCTTTGGCAAGTAATATCTTAAATCTCATCTAAGAACTCCTGCCTCCCACTTCTTGTCCTTGTTTTTCATAGCATCTGTAGCATATTACAAGAACAGGCATGAAAAATAAACTACTTTTATGCCCTTTAGAAGAATCATTTCAAAACCTGTGTGGTAGATTGATGGCAGTGGTTTTATTTATTTATTTATTTTTTGTGGTACGCAGGCCTCTCACCGCTGCGGCCTCTCCCATTGCGGAGCACAGGATCCGGACGCGCAGGCTCAGCGACCATGGCTCACGGGCCCAGCCTCTCCACAGCATGTGGGATCCTCCCGGACCGGGGCACGAACCCGCGTCCCCTGCATCGGCAGGCGGACTCTCAACCACTGCGCCACCAGGGAAGCCCCGATGTCAGTGATTTTAAATGGACGATCCATCCTCATCCACCTCGTCTTTTGCTGCAAGGGTGACCCACCACTATTATCACAGGATCCTTGAGCTGTTTTATTTTAGTAATTTGTAGTGGTAATGAGTTTAAATTGATCCACTCAACACTCTCCTAATGAACACATATTGCAAGGCAGCCATCTAAGCTTAGAAGTATAATCAATCCACGGAGGGGAGCAAATACCCACGGATAAAGAAACAATCATTATAAAGAATATTTATTGAATGGTTGGTATGTGCCAGGTGCCGTTCTACTATTTTATTCACGTGTATAATCTCATTTCATCATCACAGTAGTCTAATGAGATAAGAGCTATCATTATCCCTCCTTGCTATGGATGAGGAACCCAAGGTACAGAGAGGTCAAGTGACTATTCCAAAGCCAAACAGCTTGTAAGGGCTGCCATCTGGACGCTGCCCAGCCAGGCCTGTTATTTTGTATTCATTTGCACAGTAACATAATAATTCAGTGCTCCCAGTAACAGCACTTTCTGGACACAACCAATCTGCTCCAATATAGGCAATTCTAAAATTTCCCCAAATACCTACATCTTCTGCCAAGCATTCAGCCTTTTGAAAACAGAGGAACAGAGCCAGGCGAGTCTGACTTAATGAAAATCTTGAGAATGAATTCAAGGTTTCTCATTAATATTTCTGAGCATGCACTGATCTGTTTGACATCTTAAAATGACACTTGAAAGTATATGTTAAGAGCGAGTCCGTTATGCTACTTTTCTCTTTAAGATAAATGAAAAGTCCAGATATGTCAGTTGTGTGCTGTCATTAAGTTCACTATTCAATTTCCTCTGAAGACAATATGTTTTTCCTGCCTTATAACACCCACTCTTCATTGCTAGTTTCAATGTTGGCAACATTTACACCAAATACCACCAGTCTCATAGCTCTGCCCACCCCTGAGATTTTATTCCTCCCAATTTGCCCCTCCCTCTGTCCATTTGACCCAGCTTGGGCCAGGAGAAGGGGTTTGGGCACATTTTAAATGAATTGGGACAAGTTATAGTTAAGAATCAGATTTCTGAAACAACAAAGTGGGCCTAAAAAAACAGGCCGTTAGGGTCAGATTGCTACACTTAGGGCAGAGAGGTCTAGTTCTGAGAGAAATGGAAACTCGGCAGGCTTTAATGTTTGTAGGCCCAAGGGCCCAAGTAAAACTAAAAATTATTCTTTATTGGGCTGGTCAAGATTTTCTCCGAGCTGTATTTCAGTCTGAGACTTTTCCTACCCAAACTTCCTTCCTTTCCTCTCTCCTTTCATCGGTGTTAGACCTACTTTGTGGTCTGAAGGCTTTTCCTGCCCACTCTTCTCCCTCTTCCCTGTATCTTTCACAGGCATCTCCCCAAACAAATCTCTTGCTCTTCTGACTCTGTCTTGGCATTTGCTTCCTGGAAAACTCAAACTGGCACAATATTATCCATTTAGTCAACAGTGCAAAGCATTGGTATTGCATTTTACTCATGTTACATCTAGGCCTACATACAAACAAATTTTAAAATAATACGAATTAATATTGCAAACTATTCCTTGGCCACCATATGCGATTGCTGTGAACGCTGCGCTCTGGAACCACAGATTGGAACATGAGGAGAAGCAAGAACGTGAACACACGGCATTACTGGAAAATGATGTTTCATTGTGCGAGAATCTATTGCATTCAAGTTATCTGAGAGGATGCATTCAACAGTTAATTTGTCTTCTCTTTACTACACATTTCTGCCACTCAAATCCTCATGCCAAAGCAGCATCCATCTCTAACGTCTGCTGTGGTAAAACACAGACCTTCAGGGCACTCAGATACCATCACCTGTTGTTTAAAAGCAATTTTGGCAAAAGTTGTGGATAAGTGTTTCCCTGGGTTCTGAACAGTATTAGTCCCGAGAGTAGATGTGTAATGCTACACGTTGTACTACGCCAGAGCTGAGCTCTGGATCTCAGTGACAGGATATGGCGTGTTTTTAACAAACGTATGTTTTCTGTATCTGTGAAATACAGATGTCGAAAGCACAGGGCTCAGGAAGGAAAAACCATCTTGCCTGGATCTAAGGATGGTCCTGATCCCTAAAAATGGCATCCAAAGGACGAAAAGAGGGAAGCAGCCACAGCAGCTCCTGAGCACAAGGGGAGCACCTGGTAGTCAAAAGTTTCCAGCTGCACCTGCTCCTTAGCTTGCTCCAGGCTGTGGGAAAGCCAGGATAACAGGTACTTGGCAAAAATGTTTGCTGAGGGAATACTTGTGGAATCAATGAGCCCAGCCAGTGCAACAGTCCCCTTGACATGGTATCTTCTTCCATGCTCTTCTTAACACTTTTCCACTCTTTCAAAAACCTCCTACACACCCTCTTCCTATGTGAACTCCTTGCTATTTAAGACATAGAAAAGCAACTACACCCTAATACTTAGCACTAGCTGTATATTTGAAAGGCAGACTAATCAGAGTTCAATTAGACCTAAAATGAAGATTATTCTATACTCTAAAAGTTCTTAAAAGTAAAATTCTATATTTATTTTGGTTTCATCATAAACATTCCACTACAGGCCAAGATGGAATAACGGGGACCATATTTATTCTCTCACCTTAAACAGCTAGAAAAACGGACAAAATATATGAAACAACTATTTTCACACACTGGAGAAAAGGCAGAGCAGATCTACCATCTCTGAAAGAAAGGAAATAAACAAGGTCAGCCCTACAATTGTACCAGTTTACTGCCTGGAGGTAGTTTCCAGGCTGCAGTGCAAAAGCAGGGAACCCAAACAGACCACAGAAGTCTTGCTGAGTTGAAAGGCAGATATTGGCTAAGGCAAGTAGAATTTTCAAGACAAATTACCAGAAAGGAGGGAGCTCCTGAGAAAGAGAGAGCTCTGGAGATCTGCAGAGAAACACCCTCAAGTATTTGGCTGAGCTCTACTGTTTGCTTGTGTGAAAGGAAACTACCCAAGGCCAGGAAAAGACCCACTGAAAAAGTGAAGGCATAACAATTCCCAGAGATCACACAGGGCTGGGAATGGTTTGTGTTGCACAAGCCTGGGTGGAAAGGTTTTTAATACATGGGGCATTATGAAGAATTATCAAAAGTGTGCCACCTTAGTGGGAGGGCTAAATTATTTCCTGACTGAAGGCAGCTCAGGACTTGCCCTGACAAAGCTTAAAGGCAAAAGTTGAAAGGATCCAACTGACTCCAAGTAACTTAACTGTGTGCCGAAACAAAATCCAACACAATTTAAAGGAATACAACAAAACCAAACATTCAGAGATGTAAAATTCACAGTGTCCAACATCTAAACATAAATTACCATGCATGCAAAGAGGCAGGAAATATTATCTATAACCAAGAGAAATTTTGATTAAAAAAACATAGAACCAGAAATGAAAAACATGATGGAATTAGCAAGGATGTTGAAACAGTTATTATAAATATGGTCTATATTTAAGAAGGTAGAGGAAAACAGGACCATTATGAGGAGAGAAATGGGAGGTTTTTAAAAGACCTAAATGGTGCTTTTAGAGATGAACAATACAATGTCTGGATAGAAGATATACTAAATGAGATTAATAACAGGTATGATGCTGCAGAAGAAAAGATAACTGAACTTGAAGAAATAGCAGTAAAACCATCCACGGTAGGCAGAATTCTAAGATGTCCCCCCAAGATTTTGTGCCCTGGGTGTACACCCCCAACATAATCCACAAGACTATGAATATGATAGATTCCACCCTGGTGATTGTTATATCCGAGGACACTGATGATGTTAAGAAAGAGGGATTATCCAGGTAGGCCTGAGCTGAGCACCAGAGCCCTTTGAAAGCACAGAGCTTCTCTGGGTGATCACAGAGAGGAAGTCAGGGATCAAAATCAGGAGAAGTATTCAAAGTACTTGCTGCTGACTTGATAATGGAGAAACCCATGTGGAAAGGAAAGTGGGCAGCCTCCATTTGCAAAGACCAGCAACGTGCTGAGAAGCAGCAAGGAAATGGGGACCTCAATTCTATAACCCCAAGAAAATGAACCAGTCAACAACCAGTGAATCTGGAAGAGGATGCTGAGCCTCAGGTGAGAACCTCATCCCCAGTCAACCCTTTGATTTCAGCCTTGTGAGATCTTAAGGAGAGAATCCAAACATACTGTGCCAGACTTCTGACCTACAGAACTGTGAGTTAATAAATGGGTGTTATTTTAAGTCTCAAAGTTTGTGGTAATTTGTTACACAGCAATAGAAAACTTACCCGTGAAGCAGAGAGAAAAAAGACTAACATACATGTGCACACACACACAGCATCAGTGACTAAGCAATATCAAGGATTGTAATACATGTGTAGTTGGAATCCCAGAAGAAAGGGGGAGGGGAGATAGTTGAAGATATAATGGCTGAAATTTTTCCAAATTTGATGAAAACTATAAATCCACAGATCCAAACATCTCAACAAACTCCAAGCAGAACATACATTAAAAAAAAAAAAAGCCAAATTATGAAACATATGTACAGAGAACAAAGATAAGAATGAGAGCAAACTTTTCATCAGAAACTATGCTGGCTAGAAGAGACTGGTACAATATCTTTAAAACATTGAAAGAAAAAATTGTTGTGCTAGAATGCTTTACTCAAAGAAAATATCAGATAAATAAAAACTGAGAAAATTCATGCCAGAGGACCTGCGCTATAAGAAATATTAAATGAAGCTCTTCAGGCAAAGAAAATGATATTGGTTGGTTTTATCATAATGTATCTTCTGCTAATTGATAGAAGTGCCTAGAGATTAAAGTCATGAACACACAAACACACATTTGTCTTATGTTTAGGAAGAATATATGACATTTAGCCCAGTCATGCCAAATATACAATAAGCCAAATTCTTACCAAGTAAAATGTACTTTCTGTTCATTAATTTTAAAAAAATGAGAGGAGGAGAAATTAGTTCATTATTTAATTTACTGAAGGAGAATTTACTAGATGAACTGTAATGAACCTATAAAAAATACTATGTAGATTTTACAGGCTCAGTACCTCCATAAAACTTTAGCTGACATTAAGCACATTCTAGGAAATTATCAGCAGATACCTAACTTCACAGAGCCTCATTTCGATAACAAATATTCAACATTAGCTACTATGTAAAAGCAAAATAATTTTAAAAAATGAAGGCCATCTGCCAAACTATTATTTCAAAATTATAAAACTCCAATGCCATTGCTGTAGGAAGCCTCTATGAAAATCCCTAACGATTCCCACTATCTAATATTCATGCCCTTGTGTACTCCCTCCAGTCCTGTGGATTGGACTTACTGGCTCATTTCTAATGAATGAAATATGGCAGAAGTGATAACATGTTACTTTGGGGATTAAATTATAAAAGACCAGCTTCTGGTTCTCTCTCTCATTGGCCCCATGAAAAGCCAGTTGCCATGTCATGAGGCAGCCCCATGGAAAGGCCCTAATGGCAAGTGATTGAGGCCTGTCAATGACCGTGTGAGTGAGCTTTAAGGTGGACCCCAGCACTGCCACCAGCTGAGCTGTTAGATGAGATCACAACCCCAGCTGATAGCTTGATTGCAAACTCCTGATAGACATGCAGCCAGAGGCACCCAACTATGCTGTGCTCGAATTCCTGACCCGCAGGAATACTTTTAAGTCTCTAAGGATTGGGGTGATTTGTTACACAGCAGAGGATAACTAATACAGCTATTATTCAGCAGTTTCAGTATCTTATTCATAAAGAAATCCTGAAGACACTTTCTACATAATATATGAGGCAATCATTCTACTTGCTATTTTGTGTATGATGGTATTTTCATGGATTGGTAAACAAGTCAGCATGTGGCAAGCTATCACATGGAGATTCAAAATCTGTAATAATTTGGCACCACGATCTATTCAACTATTGTCACCAATGAGCAATGTGGTAAGAGAACAGAATTTACCAGGAACCAAAGTACCTCTGGCATTATCCAACTCTTGTTACTGTTTTATAACCTTAGAGAATTATTAGGTTCTGTTAAAAGTGTTCCAGAGAGATATCTTTAATTGCTGATGCTAGGTTCAAATTAAACAACTTTCTACCCACACAAATGGGTAGAATTCATGATGACTCACTAATTCTCCCACTGAACAGAGCTGCACACAACCTTTTGGCCATCTGGCTAAGATAGATCTTTGGGACTAATAACCTAGGACTCTCTAGGACCTAATATTACATCAGACTAATACATATAACTCCTGCTGGCTAAATAGTAACATCTGGGCTGGAGCCATGACACAAAGAAGATGATGATTAAAATAACACTGGTGGAGCAGTCTAAAGTTGATAATATTATTTGTCATTCACAGTTTCATTTGTTTCTCACCAAAAATCTTACATACTAGATACCATTTTTATTATAAGCCCCTTTCACCATGCTACATTCTTTGTCATGTATCTAAGACAAGGTTTGATAACTCTAGAATTCAAAGACAATTTGCCACAAACAGAGTAGTTGTTGATCCCTTAAGCCATGAAATGCCTGCATAAGAAGTAAATAGATCCATCATAATGAGAAAAATCCTGATACCCTACCCACTTCCCAGCCTACCTTTGGCTGGACTTTGAAATTGTTTCTATTCCATATTGCTTAAGTTTTTTTGTTTTTTTTTTTTTGGTTGCTTTACGCTGACTTAATGAGCCAAATTCTTTGAGCCAACGACTACCTTCCCTACCAGCCCCCAAAACAAAATTGACCATATTTGCTATGGGAAAAGGCAGTCCAAAGACATGGTAAGGAGTGCCTACTGTGGGATTTTCATCTCCTACAGAAATTTATGGCCCCATTCACCACAGCATCATATGCCTTCTAGAAAAAGAAGCAATGGGTAGTTTATTCCTGTCTAGAAATTGATGTGTAGCCAGGGGTAACATGTGCACATTCACATCTGCCTAAAGCAGGGTGTAAAATGTGCCCATGCATCAAAGATCCCCTAGAATTTTTAAATCACAGAAAGTCTGAACTAGCTGCAGGAGGCAGGCTTTTGCAGCCAGGCTGCACTTTGCTGAAATATGTGCCTTGACCTGTCACTCTTCCATCTCCCAGACTGGATGTTCTCTATAGGCCCTTTTGACTCTAATGTTGTAAGATCTGTGGAGTTGAGCTGAGTTGGTTTAAGAAATCTTTCTAAGCTGTGCTAGCCATGTGTTGGATCCTTGATGTCATCTAATATTTTTCATGGGTGATTTGGATTAGAAGACACAGTACATCATGGAAGGATATTACAGCATAGCTATGACTGGTAAAGAGTCATCAAAAGTTGGAAAAATTTTTGAATGAAAAAGAAAACAAGTTACACAATAACATGTTTGGCAAAGACCACTAGTGGTGTCCCAATTTCCATTCTCCCCTATTTCCTTTATATTAGAACTCCTGGTTTTATGCTGGGCACACTGCCATCTGAAGCAAAGATATTCCTCAATAGCTCACCAGTAGATATGGTCATATATCTCAGTTCTGGCCAATGAGATATAAGTATCGATATAACTGTTATGTGCAACATCTGAAAAACGTCCTGCTGGCTGGAATGCAGACAAGATGACTGGAGCACAAGGAGCCACCCTGAACCATGAAGTGGAACTTGTATGCTGAGGATGGTGGAACCACAAGATAAAGGGACCTTAATCCTTAAACCATGAGTGCTATCTATACCAGCCCTGAACTACCTCCAAACTTCATTTACGTGATAGAGAAATAAACTGCTACCTTGTTTATGTTACTACCATTTTTGATTTTCTGTCACTTACAGCAGAAATAATCTTGCTGAAAAAGCAGAAATATGTGTATCCCATTTTAATAAACGTATGTAGGTGTGTATGCATGTATGTGTGGATGTGTGTGTGTGTGTGTTGTATCCAGCCACCCAGCATCCATTCTCCCATTTTAATATCATTCTGATTTCCCTTTAGTGAACTGTCCCTCTTGCTGTGTGATGCCATGGTGGATGGTCAAGACTAGATGCCTAGCCTCCCTTTAAATGACCCAAGGGGGTCCCAGAGGCTCTGTTCAGTGAGGCTTCTTCTCACTGCCCTGTTTCAGTGGGAGGCAAGGTAGAGATTCTTGAAGCTCTATCCTAAACACTCTCCACTCTGTTCCCCCACAAAGGAGTTTAATCTCCACATCTGCTTCTGCTACATCTACAAACAGCTGATTCACAAAATACATCTCCAGCCTGAACCTGTCCTTTGAATTCTGCATGGATGTATCAGTCAGGACTCTGGCAGAAATGAATAATACCCTCAGATTGGTGCAACTTGAGTGGGTGGACAGACTATAGGGAAATTGTCAGAGGTAGCACAGTATTCTGAAAGAAGCAAGGGCACAGCCAGACCCTGGAGAGAGAGGGCTTGGTGGAGAAGGCTGTCCGACAAGAGCTGTGATCTTTGGTTCAGGGTTGCAGCCAGCCCACAGCAACTCTGCAGAGAAGAAGCCAGGAAAATAAAGACCCACTTCACTCCTTTTCCTCCTCTGATCTCCTGCCATTGCTCTCCATTGAACTGACCCAATCTGAAGCCAAAAGCAAAGGGAGTTGGCTGCTGCAGGTCAGCCTCCCAGGACAGCAGGCAGGGTAGACAGGAGGCTGGAAATGCAGATAGAAAAGCTGCAGCACAACTTATGTATCCGGTTGCCTACTTCACATCTTTTCATGTATCAAGGCACCTCAAATTCAGCATGCACGAAACAAAACCATTTATCTAACCCCTCCCAAGATTTAGCCAGCCTGGTCCTCTTTCATGTTCCTAATCTTAGGAAATGGCACCATTAGCAATGTATTTATGGAAGCCAGAAACGTGGAGATCATTCCTGGTCCCTTTCTTTCCCTCTCCACCCATAGTCAGTCTATCATCAAGTCCAATCAGTTTTTTTTTTCTTTTCTTTTTTTTTACGCACTTTGCAGGGTCTTAGTTCCCCAACCAGGGATCGAACCCAGGCCCCTGCAGTGAAAGCACCAAGTCCTAACCACTGGACCACCAGGGAATTTCCCACAACTAGTTTTATACAACTTAAATTCAGCAAAAGAAAACAAAACAAAAACCACTCTCTCCTGGTACTTTGATTTTTGAGGGGAGATGGGCAAGCAAGGAAGGCAGGCCAGGCCAGGACCTCTAGATCTCTGTCCATTATAAGCCCTGTTCTTCAGCTTCTCTTCAATCTCAGGAGACACCTATAGTCTTCTGGTAGAGTCTCTTTTTGCTTAATCTATCGAGAGGTGGTTTCTGCTACTTGAACAAGAGCCTACCGGAAAAAACAAAAACAAACAAACAAACAAAAAACAAAAACAAACAAAACTAGGGGCTGGGTCTGAGGCAAAAGACAAGAGAAGGGTTCCCTTAATGACAGAGAGCTATCAGCAAAAGTGACTTTTTCACCAGGTTTCTAACTACTCAAGAAAATGGTTATATTTCTTCTACATATTTAAGAGTTGTTTCTGATATTATCAACAAGTAAGAAAAAAAGTGTTTTCTTTTTCCAAATTAGGCTGTGGAAATTCTTTTTTTTTTTTTTTTGTTCTTTTTTTTTTTGTGATACGCGGGCCTCTCACTGTTGTGGCCTCTCCCGTTACGGAGCACAGGCTCCGGACGCGCAGGCTCAGCGGCCATGGCTCACAGGCCCAGCCGCTCCGTGGCATGTGGGATCTTCCCAGACCAGGGCACGAACCCGTGTCCCCTGCACCGGCAGGTGGACTCTAAACCACTGCGCCACCAGGGAAGCCCTAGAAATTCATTTTTAACCAGCCTAAAAGAGGTTAATCACACTTGGGATGTTTCCTTAGAGCATAAGATGGCAACATCCCCGGGTTGAGCCTCCAGAGGGAATTGATGGGTTACTCCTACAGCTGAGGAGACAAGCTATCAAATGCAGACAGTGATCCATGGCAAAATCTCAGTAGAAGACTTCTCTGCAGTGAGCTAATCGAGTAATAACAACCTTGTAGTAACAGTTACACAGCAACAGCCATGCAACTTTCTAGAAACTACCTATTAAACCTCAGGGTATTACACGTACTTCATGTTTCCTTACCCAAATGAGCAGTTTCACTAACAGGTTTTAATTGATAAGGTAGAACATTTGCCTCACACAAGGATGAAATCTGTGAAAAAAAATTAAATATGTGTGTGCATGCACGTGTGTGTGTGTGTGTGTGTACATACATATATTACTATAGAATTTGGCACTTTTATCATCCACACTGAAATGTCTAGGCAGACAGCCAAAAACCTCAGAGTATGCTTTCTTGTGGCCCAAATAAATAATACTAATGTATAATTTAAAAGAGTTCATTACACTGGATTATAATTAGTAATATCTAAGCATGAGATTATGATGTTGCACATTTCATGCACTGTTCAATCAACTAATTATAGTTTTGGTTATGTTTTCTGCAACAATAAAAGAAAAATATCACATGTACTAGTGGATTATACCAACAGGCATAACAATGTTAAGAAGCAATGAAGGCTTGAGTGTGAATCCATAAAGAACATTTATATATGCTGTAGCCTAAGAAAATTTTAGAAAATATTGCATCAATATGTATTTGAATGGACTCATAATAACAGGCAAACAAATACTAGCAAAGAATCAAACATTCCCCTTACTTGATAAAACAAACGATACAATGCCAGTTAGCAAAAAACTTTGCAAGAGAGAGAGAGACAGAGAATCAGGAGAGAAAGAATAAGAGAGAACAGAGAGAGTCTGAAAGATAAAATTCCAGGTATCAGTTCCTGGAACAAAATGATCTTTAAAATGTTCTCTTTTCCAGATATGCCATGGCACCCAAGAGGAGAAGAGCAGGGGAAGTGTGGGAGAAGAGAGAAAGGAGAAAAGAAGGGAAGGCAGGCAGCATGAAGACAGCAGGCGCACAGGTGGGAGGGGTGTGATGAGGAGCAGAGGAAGGAACACAGGGTCCACATTTGCTGACAGTGAGGCAATGTTAGCTGTCACGGAGATGGAGGGGATATGAACACAGATGTCGGAGAGCCAAACCTCTAGCCCACCTTATAACTCTGGAGGGTTCTATAGCCCACGAAAATTATGATTTTGACTCATAAAGAAAAAGTTAAAATGTTACCCAAAGAAATGAGTTGTTTTCATTTTATTGTATCATGAGGTGACACTATCTTTGGGAACATTCTGCCAGACATGCCCCACCACTTGTAGCATTTGTGTTCCATGCAGGGTCTGCTTTTAGTTAAAATTTTAAGCTGTTTTACGTATAAGCATACACTGGTTACTATTGGTAGGATACAAAATGTCCATTTTATAATCAGCCCTTGGAATATTCCAAGACAGATTAGTATATAAGGGAAGAAGACAATGAAATTCCAAGGTCCAGTGCTGGGCAAACCCAGAGAGTGAAAGGGGATTTCCGATAGGTAATCTCAGACAAACTGACCAATCGGACACTGGCCCCTGTCCCTGGTAAAGAAGCAGAGGATGGAGGACAGAAAGAAAGCCCCTGGGAGAGGAAGGTGTGTGGGATGTAGAGATGGGTGTCTTCTGCGGGCCCCTATTATATCTTCTCTGTCTATTTCATTCCCAAAGTCATGTTCATTCATTGTAATTTTTTTCCTAAAAATTAAAGGAGGATATGAGTTTTAAAGTCCTTCCTCTCTAATCTCTCTAACCACAAGTCATCACAGTTAACAATTTGATGTTTATCTTCTAGATATTTTTCTGTGCATATATGATGCCTTACCTATGAATGTATATTTCATATATACTCACATTACAGACACACACACAAAATTATTTAGACAATGAAAAATGAGGGATGCTTTACTTACTGTTCTCCCCTTCCCTCTCCACTTACTTCTTCATGGTCTTCTCTCTGGATTAGGACGAGATCTGCCTCACTTTATGTTTTTTCCTGTTTTTTAAAAAATAGGATTTATAAAAAAAATTGTGGTAAAATATATAAAACATACAATCAGCCGTTTTAACCATTTTTAGCTGTGCAGTTCAGTCGTGTTCAGTACATTCACATTGCTTTGTGCCTCATGCTTCTTAAGAGAGGACAGAGGAGGGGTCAAACATGTGGGCTTTGAAGTCAGACTGCCTGGGTTCCACTCCCAGCTCCCATGCCTATCAGCTACGTGGCCTTGGGCAAGTCATTTAACCTCTGGATCCAACAGTTTCTATGTTTGTAGAATGTAACAACACCATCTATCTCATAAGAGTATCTTGAAGATCAAAGGCATATTAAGATTTAAAGTGCTCAGAACAGAATTTAACATACAAGAACGTTTAACTACAGGCCAAATGATATTTCGTTATAAGGATATATCATAATTTATCTAACCAATTCCCTACAAATGGTCCATTAGTACGTTTTGGTAGGTAGCTGCTCGGAGGCAGCTGGAAAGGTGAGAGGGCACACATCAGCTGACCTCTGAGACTAGAGGGTGTTGTTGGCATTTAGCAGAGGAAGAATAGCTACGGCCGAACACGCTACAATAAGCAGGACAGTCCTGAACAATGACGAATTTGCACTCCCTTAAGGTCACTAGGAGAGAAACACTGCCATAACTCTTAACGCTGCATTCCCACTTCTTGTCATTTTTTTCCCCACAGACTTACTTGCACACAAACAAAATGATAAATGTAGAAGTTTATTCAATGTAGTTTTGTTTATAATAGTAACAGATAGGAAATAAACCAAATGTCCTTCTTGACATGGACTAAATAATAATTTGCAGTACTTTCAAACGATGGAATGCTATGCAGCTGTTTACCAAGATTCAGAAACTTCCCCGTATGCTAATATGGAAAGATTTGCAAAATGGTATATTACGTGGAAAAAGAGTGATGTACATAGTATGCTAATATTTGGGGGTAGAAAAGAAGCCATATTTACATATAGTTCCATACACTATGTAGAAGCTATAAGTCAAACTAACAAACTGTTAAATAAAACATGTTCTCTTCTCCTACCTTGAAAAATAAACTTAATGACAAAAACAGATAAATAAATGTAAAATTGAAAGATGGCAAAATACCAAACACAAAAGAATTAAATTATTGTGTATAATGGATGGTTTGGTGGTGTTTGGAAGAGTAATAAAATAATGATGTGCATAATTTGCAATGTGTTTTGTATTTATTTCACACTATTTTTTGGCCTTTATTTCAATAGAACCACTAATTATGTAGTTTTAATCAAGATTTTCACATATTTTCAGTTCTATTGATAGTATATTAGACAATCTTTCTTGAATAATTAAAATTGTTTCCTTAATTAGTTTCAATTTGAGGAAACTGCCCTGCTGAGGCAGAAACAACTAGAATTGTCAATAACTTTTTAAAGCAATACTTAGATTGGAAACAAACCGTGGAATTTAAATATTATGTCCAAACATTATAATGGGGTCTTTATTGCAAAAATTATTTTAAAATATTTAAATTTTATCATATAAATCAATAGCACTCAATTGCCCTTTTCATCATCTCTCAAAGTGATATCTATTATCTATACAGTATTTCTTAAATTCTTCTCACTTCCAAATTTTCATTGCTGAGACATCACAAAGAAAACTAGAAATAGCCCACCTCCTTCAGTGCCCTATTTCAAAGGACTCAAAAATCTCAGAACTTGCCCAGGTCTTCCTGAAGTATGAATACCATTGGTTTCTTTTAAATTGGGAGACTATATAAATCAAAATAAAATAAATTATGGAAAAGCATCTGTAATATTTAAAATCTCGAGATTGATACTGTGGTTAAAAAAGGAACTCTGAAGTAAATTGATACAGGTGAGGATGTGGTCAACATAATGCAGACAGCAACGAACTACTCTTCTTTCAAAGTATCTCAAATCATGACAGAGCTGAGGGAGTAATGGCAAACAATTTCACAGAACCACTAAAAGCACATAGGAAAACCCCAAACAGCCACCATCTAAGACAGATGGAGACAAATACATAGGGCTAAGCAATAAAACTTTCTCTGAAGAAAGTTACTAGGGGGAGAAAAATCCCAGGTCTCAGAAGAGAAGGCAATTAATACAATTATTTCAATAAACTTGAGATTCTTGCTAAAATATTTCTAGAACATCCATGTGACTGTGATCTTGACAGTACGGTCATCTATTTATAATATAGCAGCAAGGATCTGACACAAAATGATAATATCACAGGAGTACTTTATTAATATATACAGTTAGAATTTGATATTCTGATTACTCACTAACAAAATATATCTTAAAGTTAACTGAATAAGGGAAAATGGTTATTAAAGAGCAAGAGGAAGAGAGAAAATTGAAGGAGTTCATCTATACAGAAAGATGACTGGATGAGGTGAGCACTGAGTGGATTGATTTATCAAGGTGGACCTATGTTTATTCATAACTCCTATGTTCATCTCTTATAGCGTGTGAACTACATTGTGTTTCAACGACCTTTTTATCTGATTTCTTTACCACTATAGTCTAATCTTAAGGAGAAATATGGTGACCACTGTGTTCTTCATTGTGTCTCCAATAATCACACAGGGTCTAACACACGGTAGGTACTGGTATCTGGATGGATGAATGGGTGGATGGGTAGGTGGGTGGATGAATGGATGGATGGATGGATGGATGGATGGATGGATGGGTGGATGGGTGGATGGGTGGATAGGTAAGTAGGTGGATGAATGGATGGATGGGTGGGTAGGGGAGTGGATTAGCTCATGCATCTCTGGTGTTAGGGAGCTGCACAATCCTTGGCTACAATAAATAGGAAAGTTTCCTCATACCCATGGGAAGCTCAACTGCCAATGCCACAGTCACAAATATCTCTCAGACATCACTAACCTCTTTGCAACAGTTTGCTCAAATTTCTGGTGTTTAACTTTAAAAAAATTCCAAGTATTGGAAGAGAAATCTTAGAAATTTAAACTTAAAAACTGATATAAAATACATCACATTATCAATCTCGAGTTTTTAAGTATTATAGATGCTTTTCCATAATTTATTTTATTTTGATTTATATAGTCTCCCAATTTAAAAGAAACCAATGGTATTCATACTTCAGGAAGGGCTGGGCAAGTTCTGAGATTTTAAGGCCTTTCAGAGATAGCTCTGGTCAGGGTCAATGCAAAGCCATCTTTTTTTAGTTGAAATATTTTCTTATTTTAAAGCTCTATTGAGAAATAATTCACATACCGTGTGAATTACCCATTTAAAGTACACAATTCAATGGTTTTTAGTATTTTCACAGAATTGTGCAACCACCACAATGAATTATAGAACATTTTCATCACCCCAAAAAGAAACCCTGCACTGACCAGCAGCCTCTTCTCATTTCCCCTTTCCCCAGCTTCTGGAAACCACTTATCTCCTTTCCGTTTCTATAGATTCCCTGTTCTGGACATTTCATAAAAATGCAATCAGAGAATATGTGGTCTTTTGTGACTGGCTTCTTTCACTTTGCATAGTGTTTTCAAGGTTCATCTAGGTTGTAGTATGTATCCATACTTAATTCCTTTTTATTGCCAAATAATGTTCCATTGCATGAGAATATCACATTAAGTTTATCCATTCATCAACTGATTGAGAGCTGGGTTGTTTCCATTTTGGGGGGTATTATTCATAATGCTGCTGTCAACATGCATGTGCAAGTTTTTGTGTGGACGTAAAGGTTCAGTTCTCTTGGGTATATAACGGAGTGGAATTTATGTGTCATTCGTTAACTCTATGCTTAACCTTTGAAGAACTGCCAGAGTCTTTTCCAAAGCAACGTGTGAGGGTTCCAACTGCTCCTCATCCTCGTTCACCCCTGTTTTTATCTGTTTTGTTTTTTTTTTTGAACACAAGGCAGTCTTGTAAGGTAGGCAAATTCTGACTCCTGGACCCTCCTCTTCCCCTTTCTTCCCTCTCCTTCCTAACTAGGTCTTCTGCCAAGAACCCAGTGCCTCTCCCAGTGCCCTGTCTCTTTCCATTCCTATAAGCTGCTGTTGCCCAAACTCTAGAGCACTGATTCCTCCTCAGTTCCTCAGCCATTATGCTTTTTCCTTGAAGACTCTGAGGGGCATCACATTCAAGAAGCAAATGTTAACAAGCCAAAACATCATTTTACAATAACTCAAGTTCTTTCCTTTACCGAGAAAGGGGCTGGGGCAGACACACAGAGGGGTGGCCCAGACCCCCTTTAAAGAAGGACTTGCTTCCCAGCTGGGAGTTGGGGAAGGAACATGTGGTGTAGTCAGCTGCAGGGAGCTGCTTCTCCTGAGTTCTCTCCCTTTTCAAGGCAGCCCACACTCTGACTGAGCAAATTGGGGATTTAAAGGCACATTCATTCTGGCTCGGCACAGGACACTCTCTCCACAGCTCCTTGCCAACTGGCCAAGGCTACGTTGAGCCTGCGCTGCAGTTCAACTTTGTCCTCTTCCAGTCCCGTTTTTGTCTTCTTCCCTTCACAGGTGTTGATTCCTAACAAACACCCTACACTCCAAACTGCATCTCGGCATCTACTTCCAGAGAAGCCAAGCTATGAGAGTTGGTACCAGGAGTGGTCCAAGAAAGTAGGCAATAAGACGGGGTTTTGGAGCAGTTTATCAATCAGTCACCTTGGGCTGGCGGTGAGGACACCAATCACTGGTGATAGGAGGAACACAGACATCCCTGGGGCAAGGTGGCAGCCCAACTTCAAACTTTCACCTGTGGGAGCATGTACTGGTAGAAGGGAATGAACTGGCTAGAATGATTTATCAGGCGTTTGAGATGTATGGAGAAAAGAGCAGCTGCATGGATAAGAGTACTGGAGCGATTGCTAAGTGCCAATGATGCTCTACAGGAATATAATGAACATTAAAGGGCTGAGTAAGAGGCAATTGAAAGCCAGACATGGAAGCCAGAGGGCTTCTTTAGGTGTATACAAAGAAGGTCTCATCTCCTTTAGGAGGGTGGAGAAGGCCAAGGGCCAAGTTCAGCAGGCTTCAATACCCAGTGAAGGCCCCTGAGATCTTGACTCTCAGACTTCTCTGAACTTGCTGAGCCTACAGACTTAATAGAAGCTGCTCATCTACACTACTAAGAGCTATTACCCCTCCATCTCCCCACCCCAGAAGACAAAGCAGAAGCCTCTCCCTCTTGAGGGCATCCTGTGGCATTTGTCACATAATTATGCAATGGAGAAAGGGGAATTCCTAGACATTTAAAGGACTGTTGGAACCAGATCTGAGTAGACACTGATACACAGAGACTTGAAACATTACCATAGGCCCTTGATTACAGTGAAGTGATATGGAGACTAGATAATAAATGAAATCCTAGCCAAGCCCTGGCTTAGTGATCTACTGTGTCAGTGAACCCACCCTGTGCTCTGTTCACCTCTCACCAAATGTACAATTGGATTGACAAACTTGGCAGTTGCAGCAACTCCCAGTCCTTGGTCTGTGGGGTAACAGCTGTCATGGGAAAAGCCATACGGAAGGCTCTGAACCCCTTCTCCCCTCAAGATAGTGATTCTGCATCCTGGGAGAAAAAGCAGAGATTAGCGTCATTCTTCAGGATAAAAAAGATGCAGGGGTGGTGGTCCCCAAAATATCTCCATCTAATTTGCTAATCCAGGCCCTGAAGAAACCAGATGGATCGTGGAAGATTACTGTAGATCAGGGGTCAATGAATTTTTTCCATAAAGGACCAGATAATAAATATTCAGATTTTGCTGGCCATAGAGTTTCTGTTTCAACTACTCCATTCTGCTGTTGTAGCATGAAAGCAACTATAGACAATTTGTAAAGTGGCTCCCAATAAAACACAGTAACATATTTTTAAAATAAAATAAATTTTATATACAAAAATAGGCAGAGGGCTGGATTTGACGCTGAGGCTCGAGTTTGCTGACTCCTGCTACAGACCACAACAAGCACGGCCACACAGGAGTCTAAATTACAGCCACCAGGCAAGATGTGGTATCTTTGCTAGAGAAAGTAACAGGGCCTCAGGAATATGGCATGTGGTCTTGACATGGTGAATGCATTTTTTTCTATTACAGTCAAGAAAGGGTATCAGAGATGGTTCACATTCATAACAAATGGGCCACAATATACATTTTAAGTTTTACCCCAGAGCTATGTAAACTTCTGCCCTCTGTCATATATATTACATAGATATATTACAGGAGATATCTGGACTATCCTGGTATTCCTCAGAACATGATATTTACCTGTGACATCTATCGGCATTATGTTGATTAGGCCAGATGAACAAGAAGTGACCAGCAGCCTAGTGGACTTGGTAAGACCTTCACAGGTGCTCCAGAAGATGGGAGATAAACTGAATATATAGGGGCCTGCTTCGTCCATTAAACTTTTATGGTCCAGTGGTCAGGGGCATGCTGAAATCCCCTCCTAGGGGAAAGACAAATTATTACATCCTTCACCACCTACCATGAAGAAGGACACACAATGCCTGGTACACCTCTTTGGGTTCTAAAGACGTTGTGTTCTATAGCTAGTGAGTTTCATGGTCCATGTACTGAGTGAGGTGAGTGGCTATGGATTTGAGGTCTGCAAAGCAGGAAAGGGCTCTACAGCAGGCCCAGGCTGTGATGCGAGCAGCCATTCTGACCACAGCGGCAAAGATGGAGGTGACGCATGGGCCAGCAGTATGCACCCTCATTTTCCAAGACTGATATACCTACTGGTCATCCCTTTTCAGTGGAAGAAAAAAGGCCTACGGTTAAAAATTGCCACTGTTGAACAGAGACCAGCACTGAGCCCCCAGTATGGTACCATTCCTTGAAGAGACCAAGTGGCTAACTTGGCAGCAAATTGACTATACTGGGCCCTTTCAATCTGGGAAAAGCCAGAAGTTCAGGAATATACATGTGTTCTGGATACAGATGTGTCTTTCCCACCTGTAGGCCTCAGCGAAGACCACTATCTAAGGGCTTACAGAGTGTTTGATCCACTGGTATGAGACTCTATATAACATCACATCAGACCATGGGACAACTTCCCAGCAAAGGAGGAGCAAGTGTAGGCCCAGGATCATGGGATCCACGGGCTGCAGCACATTCCACATCTCTCAGAAGCTGCTTGCCTGAGAGAGCACTGAAACAGCCTGCTAAGGGCACAGCTGAAGCACCATCAGACGCATTACTCTGATAGGGTGGGGTCCCAATCTCTAGGGTGCAGCATACTCATCAAATAAAAGAACTTACATGCTTTGTCTCCAAGAGAAAGAATAGATGAGATCAAGAACAAGAGTGGAAGCAGGAGTTGACCCACTCACTGTCACTCTGAGTGACCCAGCTCCTTCAGTTCCAGGCTCTGCAGGGTTAGAAGACCTGGTACTCAAAGCAGGCACACTTCGGCCAGGAGACACAGCAAGAGTCTCTTGAATTGTAAGCTATGGCTTCCACTGGGGCAGTTTGGGCTCCTTGTGCCCAGGGACCAACAGGAAGAAGAGAACTTAAGCATCTTGGTGCAGGTAATTGCCTCTGTCATCAGAAGGAGGCTGGCCTGTTGTCACGCGGTGGGGACCGTGAGGAATATAGGTGCGCCCCCCTTGGGCACTCGCTGACATTCCCTTGCCCAACCATGATGGTAAAATGGGCATGTGTACCAGACCCCACCCAAGAAGAGCATGGTGACCAGAACCTGAGGCCTCTTGGAAATAAAGGTCTGGGTAGGTCGTGGCACCAGCTAGGCCACCGAGGCCAGCAGAGGGGGTGGCTGGGGACGAGGGGAGCTTAGAATGGACAGTGAAGGAGGACAACAATGAATAGTAGCTGCCACTGTGACCAGCCCAGCGGTGGTGGCTGCCTTCTGTCCACTCACCTCCCTCTGCCAGGTTTCCCTCAGGAAGCGAGGCTCACGACGGAGCAATGGAGGAAGCGCACAACAAATGGGTGCGGAAGTGGGGCTCCCAGCCCTGGGCTGGGAGGATGTGAGAGTCACAGAGCCGAGGACTCTAGTCAGCAGCCAGCTCTTCCCAGACTGACAGAGGGACTGAGGGACGGATGGAGACTGAGAGAGGCGGAGTGGGAGGGCCTGGGGGGGGGGGGGTGGCCTCGCCTGAGTTCCACAGTGATTGGCCGAGGCTTGGACGACCTCCACACTGATTGGCTGAGGCTTGGAGGCCAGGCCAGTCCTTCCTTCAAGGGCACCCACGTCCTTTCCCAGGTGTACGGACTGATAAATCTTCGCAACCCAGGATCCATCATAGCCCTGCTTCTGGAGAACCCCAACTGAAACAAGGATTATGTCCATCACAGCAGTGATTCATCAGAGTCCCTTTTTCCCCTTCTCCCAACTTTCTTCCTAAACTTTAACCGCTTCAGGTTTTCTCTTTTTAGTGCTTCTCCAAAGCACTCTTTCTTCCTTCTCAGGCCGCACAGTGGAAGGTGGGCTCCAGACTTCAGGCCCGCCCCTCCCCCCATTCTCTCTTTCTCTCTCAAATCATATTTCACCTCATTCACCGCCAATCCCCAGGGGAGGGGAAGCTCTGGACAATCACATGTTATATTTTTGTCCCAATCACACATATCCTATCAGTGCAAATGAGTGCCCATAGTTTAATGAACTACACCCTAGAGTTATCTGTGTTTTGGAAAAAGTTATTAACCCCAAGAATGCCTCTCTAATGGAGAATTTCAGGCAACAATGACATAATGACAGGGTTGAGCCTTCCCTGTATCCTTCAAAATGCACCAATACTCTGCCTGCACTCAGCCCTTTGGCTCAGTCAAATACCAAAGAGCATTAAGACAACAAAAATAACAAATGACAGGGTCTTTATTATATGCTAGCCATTGGGCTGGGCCTTTTACATTCCTCTAGACCTCACACCAACTTCGGGTGAGATAAATAGCTGAGGCTTGGAAACCCAAATGTTCCCCCAGGGGAAAGCAGCTGGGAAGTGGCAGAGAGAAAATCCACTCAGCTATTTTGACCTCCAGTGCCCAGCCCACTGAAGCAGCCGGAAAGCCACTCCCGGCTGGCACACAAGCACGGCTGCCTTAGCAACAGCTCAGCGGCACACCACAGAGATTGGCACACATTTTATTGTTGAATAATGTCCAGAAGGCATTGTTCATCATTTAGGGTCTGAAATAATATGCCAGACTGTGAAGAAAATGTTTGGGTGGGACATTCTTGGATCGACAGAGAAATTTCCAAAGTTTTGTGTTAATTTCCTTCCTTTAAAGCAAGAATGAAGCCATCTACCTATACGTGTGCTGTGAGTTAGGAAAAAGGCCCCCACTTCAGGGTGGGAGGTATCATAGGTGGTGCTGGAGAGCTGCTATTTAGCCACTTTCACTCAGAGGTCCGACTCTAGATTTTAGTAGATTCAGTTGTTTTAGACATGTGCTCAGAACCGAGGAGAATGCCATGGCCTCAGTCCTCCAAGGACCACAGTGCTTGAGTCCCAGTGAGAGGTTTGGTTCAGTGAATGACAGCTGACATGGTAGAGGGAAAGTGCCTATGAGCTGCCTCCCCTTCTATGCAACATTGCCCTTCCTTGTGAATTTCATTCAGTTCATCCGGTGGTAGTATTTTTAGAAAAATATAGAGAAGTGACACTGGGGTCCTTTACACAATCATCTCAGCAAGTACTTTCCCTTGTGAAAGTGGCAGAGATTTAGGGGCAGGGGAGGGTAGCTATGACCATGAGGACAGTCAGAATATTTCAACACTATGGGCCCAATGAGGCCATGCAAAAGTGACCCTTGAGGGAAGGCAAGCAGGACACTACAGACTTGGGGTGTCCAGGTGGGCAATGGGCATATTTCCCTACAGGATGACAGTCCCTCTCCTAGGAAGGCTGGGGTCTGACATGCTCTGGCAACAATGGTAGAAGGTGGGTGGAGGAGGGGGGACATGCAAGACAACCCCAGGCAGCTGGAGACTTAGCCAGTTCCAGGGGTCCTCTGCTTTAGCGCCCACGAGGGCTTCCTGGGGCCAGGGTGTCTGGAGAGGTGGAAGGGCATGCAGGGAGCTCGGGCCAGTGCCTATTCACTAACGAGTAAGGAGCATTTAATATTTTCTTAATGCTCGTTGCTGTACTGGGAGCAGCCCTGGTTATGACACATGGACACAGGATGGCTTCCTAAGGAACACTGGAAGATCTTTGCACAGTGCTGTGACCAGAAATCCCTGAGTGACTGATCATTCCTTCCAGGGGCCAGTCTTCTTCAGGAGTTTTGTAGACACCTGGGGACTCATTGCAAATACTCAGCAAAAGTTCAAAAGACTTCCCCATTGGCAGAAGAATCCCAGGACAGATATAATAATGCAGGGCTATGTCTTAATCTCCAAGTGGACCTGAACCTTGTAGAACCAGGAGATGGCCTGTCATTGTGTCAGTTTGTTCTTACTGACCAGAGATGGTAAATAGACATCATCTCAGAGGCCAACTCCAGTTGATTGCTGGTGGTTGTCTAATGCACTGTGTTGAGTAGGATTCTGAAGTTAAATCCAGTCTCTGAGAGAAGCTGTCCCATGATTAGTGCAGTGGTGACATCCTTCCTCTAGACTTGGGCTTTTTTTTTAAAAGCTTTTTTGGCGTGTCATGGGCCCATTGCCACCTGGTGAAGACTATGGACATTTTTTCAGAGTAATAGCTTTCAAAAATAAAATTAAATACAGAGGAAACAAAATATGTTAAATATAGTTATAAAAATATTAATAAAAGTTAAGATACTGTAATATATGTGCATCTTTATTAATGCATTCAACGACAAGATCCAGTGGTGGGTACAGTAACTGTTGAATTAGTAAGAGTGTAAATGATATACTGAGATGTCTGAGACAGCTGAGTGTAATATGAATATGTCTGTGGTTTCTATTACCAAAAGCACTGCTAGGGCTTCCCTGGTGGCACAGTGGTTGAGAATCTGCCTGCCAATGCAGGGGACACGGGTTCGAGCCCTGATCTGGGAAGATCCCACATGCCGTGGAGCAACTAGGTCCGTGAGCCACAACTACTGAGCCTGCCCGTCTGGAGCCTATGCTCCGCAACAAGAGAGGCCGCGATAGTGAGAGGCCCGCGCACCGCGATGAAGAGTGGCCCCCGCTCGCCGCAACTAGAGAGAGCCCTTGCACAGAAACGAAGACCCAACACAGCCAAAAATAAATATAAATAAATAAATAAATTGGAAAAAAAAAGCATCCAAACCACGAAAGTTGCTCAGTTTAAAAAAAAAAAAAAAGCACTGCTAATTCTACTGATTTGTTGCCTACATTCACAGTGGAAGGAAGTGCCAAATTTGACTTCAAGGTTAATGACAATATAGAGGTCATTTTTTCCCATTCACATTCAGAGACCCCTTGGGGAGAGCCCAGGAACCCCAGGTTATTAACCTCCAGTTGAGACTGTAGCACAGACCCAGCCCCTGATGTGTCAGCTTCTCTAAGACATCCAGAACTCATGTCCACTGAAGTCCAGAGCTGTGCACACCAGCAGCTGGTACCTATTTATTTACCTAAATGCTTATCATCCCATGACTCCTTGGCAGGTGGTGAGGGGGCGCACCAGTATCATTCTGATTTTCATCATGGCCCAGTTCCTGGGAAAACAGAAAACTCTCCCTTTGTGTAAATTCCCTGGAAAGCTCAGTTTGCCTTAGGGTCTCCAGTATAGAGCTGCAGACACCAAGGATCTGGGTAATCAGTGAGGTGACAGCTCCCTGTTATAGTGTGTGAGTGTGGGAACAGTCACCAGCTGCCTCGGGTAGGGTTGAGCCATGAGAGAAGGGCAGCTTCAATAGAATCCACCTGTGATGGCATCGACAGCACATCATGGCTGGCACCCCTTCCTTGGCTGTGTTTGTAAGAGTTATACCTGCTTGCAGGTTGATGAATTTATAATTATCTCCTGGTGAAAAACAGGACTGAAGACAGACCATCTCCCACACATAGACCTTTAAACAAAACTCAGCAGCAGTAGACTTTTACAATGGCATGAGTGAAGTAAAGTGGGACTAACAAATTTTGCAACATGAAATGAAACTCAAATTTGGTCATTACAGTTGACTATATTTAAATTGTAGCTATATTAGGGAAGAAAAAAGCAAACAGCTTCTACCTGGGACATCAAATAACGTTGCTCTCTGTGCTGTACACTTCAAACTTTCATGATATTATAAATCAACTATACTTCAATAAAAATTAAAAAAAATAATAAAACTCCTCGGAGAGAATGTCAACCCAGAATTCTGGCAGTTGCCAATAAACCTCGGAAATTTTCTTGGCTCTTGTTAAGCCCCTCTGGAACTCCAGGAGTAGTTGTAGCTGAAGGCAGTGAAAAACACACGCGCAGGCCTTGACGTCTGAGTTGTCTGCCCAACATTTTATTCCTTGACCTCAAGGATGCTCTGAAATTACCGGCACAATAAAATTCTCCTTTACACTGTTTGACTGTTTCATTCTCTGTGCAGTCAGATATTGAGAATGTACCCAGGAGTGTGACATTTAAGAGCACAAACCCCATTTGGCCTCCCATATGCTGAAGACTCTATATAAAGTTGTGAACAGCACCCAGGGGTCATAATTGGCTTTGTGTGAGCTATGGCTTCGCCTATAGACTTGCTGACCACCACTGCTCATCCAGTAACTCCCAATGGTGGGACAAAGATAAGTTCCTTCATTTCTATTCAAAACCCTGGAAGGTAGAAAAGATTCTGTCAGGTTGAGTCCTTGGGGCCTAATAAGATTGGAACCTGTTCTTCCTCACTTAATCCCTGCCTGAATCACAGGTCTCCTTATACCTACTCAACATTTGCCAAACTCAAAGTCTATAAAAGAAGTGAAGAAATGAACCTGAAATAAATGACTGGCATCAGTGTGCAGCATACTGAAAAGGAGGCTGGGAGAAAAATGGGTAATTATAATCAAGCTTAGTGACGGTGATGGTGGTACATTTATTAAATGCCTCATACATACAGGCTGGAAACTATGTTATTTCTGAGCTCCCTATTCTATTTTATTGATTTTGGTGTCTGTCTTTATGCTAACACCACCCTGCTTTTATTATTGTAGCTTTGTGATATGTTTTGAAATCAGAAAGTGTGATATCTCCAATTTTGTTCTTCTTTTCCAAGATTGCTTTGGCTATTTGGGTCCCTTGAGAATCCATATGAATTTTAGGATAGCGTTTTCCCATTTGTGCAAAAATGCCATTGATATTTTGATAGGGACACACTTTAAAAATACAACCTCATTTATTTCTTATGACAACCTATGAGATACGTTCTATTATTATTTCCAAAATACACATAAGAAAGCAGAGGCACTGATCTAGTACCTTTTTACAAAAATGTTAGCACTGAGCTATGGAAATTCAGGCAAGTGCTTTAAATTTCTTTCCCACTAGTAATAATGAATATTATTATCATCATAACCTGTCTACATTCTTCTTACCTTGTTCCTATAATCATCTGTTTTTGTCTGTGGGAGTCTTTTTCAAAAAATATTTATTTTTGGCTGTGCTGGGTCTTCATTGCTGCGTGGGCTTTCTCTAGTTGCATCTGGCGGGGGCTACTCTATGTTGCGGTGAACAGGCTTCTCATTGCGGTGGCTTCTCTTGTTGAGGAGCATGGGCTCTAGGAGCGCAGGCTTCAGTAGTTGCTCCGCAGCATGTGGGATCTTCCCAGACCAGGGCCTGAACCCGTGTCCCCTGCACTGGCAGGTGGATTCTTAACCACTGCGCCACCAGGGAAGCCCATGTGGGGAGTCTTGACAGGAGTTGGAGATTTGGCCCCAGGGCCCCAGACAGGTCCTTGTGAGCTGGATTATCCCAGCAGTGAGATCACAGTCTGCCTGGAAAAACTGACTCCCGTAGCTCTGACAAATTGGCATTGTATGTGCTGGGATGGTTGACATTCTTCACAGAGGGCCCCGCTAGGGACATGAATAAGCCTCACACCTTGTATGTATTGTCATATCAGCTCTCCAGTGATTCACATGTGGTAGTAGTTCCAGAGATGGTGCCTGAAATTCATTGCCCAGGTGTAAATTTCACGTGCTATTAGTCAGAGCCATCCTTAGGGAGGGTGTTTGGAGCAGTTCAAGTGAATAATGTGTTTTAAAAACTTATTATTAAGGAAAAGTTCTAACATACTCATAAGTAGAGACAGTAGTATCACGAGTGCCCATGTCTGAATATGTTTATATAGATGAAATCAAGTTAAAAAGAACTTCAAGGGCAGCTTTGAAGAGGAAAATAATTTGAGAAAAAAGAGAAAAAGGAAGGTGGGATAAAAGGGACAGGTCGTACCCAAAGTCTCTTTGTAAGATGGATGACAAAGGCCACAAGGGTGATGGTTCACCTTGCCCTAGGAACATTTGTGATGCCTCCCACAGGACTTAAGAATAAATCCATCATAACGAAATAGCTAATATTTATTAAACCTTTGCTATGTGATAAGCACTGTTTTACAAACTTATGAGGTAGCCATTATTATTATTATGCTCATTTTACAAATGAGAAAATTGTGGCTTTGAGATGTTAAAGTTCACTTTCTCAAAGCCCTGTAGCTGATCAATGTCAGAGGCAAGATTTGAACCCAGTATCTTTTGACGGAAGAGCCTCTGCTAACAATATGCCTGTGTTTATTAAGTCTGGTCCATGGGCTTTTTGACTCAAAACCACTAGGGCATTTGTTAAAAAGGCAGATTTCTCACTTCCATCCTAGATTAGTGCATGAGAATACCATGGTGTGAGGCCTAGGAATATGCATCTGAAATGTTTTTTAGGTACATCCAAGTTTGAGAACTGTGGCCCCAGGACTTCTTCATCAGAAGTTCTCTGAACTTTCTTGATTCTACACCTTTATCTGTAAAATGTTTTAAAATGTCTTCCTGTGTGTTCCCATTCTCTCTCCAAATTATATCTATTCTTTATAAATTACTCTTTACCATTTAATATATAGATGCCATTGTTCTAATTATTATGTATGCCATATATATATACACAAATACAAAGTTTTTTTAAACATCTTTATTGGAGTATAATTGCTTTACAATGGTGTGTTAGTTTCTGCTGTATAACAAAGTGAATCAGCTATACATATACATATATCCCCATATCTCCTCCCTCTTGTGTCTCCCTCCCACCCTCCCTATCCCACTCCTCTAGGTGGTCACAAAGCACCAAGCTGATCTCCCTGTGCTATGCGGCTGCTTCCCACTAGCTATCTATTTTACATTTGGTAGTGTATATACATCCATGCCACTCTCTCACTTTGTCCCAGCTTACCCTTCCTCCTCCCCGTGTCAAGTCCATTCTCTATGTCTGAGTCTTTATTCCTGTCCTGCCCCTAGGTTCTTCAGAACCATTTTTTTTTTCACAATACAAATTTAAAAGTATTTCCTGAGTGCATTCACTCCACTCGCCCTTTGAGAACACTGGTCTATAGTCAGTACAACATGACTTTGCTATTCTATTTTATCATGTCATTCGTATCAAGAGTCATAAACTGGAATTAGCCCTCAGGCAGGAATTAAAAGTCAGAAAATTTCACATAAAAATCCAGATTTCTGACTTCTTTTGAAAAAATAGTAGATTTGGCCACCTGGGCCAGAGTTTCTGATCAAACGATTGGCAGGGGTTTCTCAGGGAAAGTGGGCACGAGTCCAGCAGTGAGCCCTGAGGGAAGGATGCCAGGCGCGCCTTGGGGCCGCTGCAGTCTGCCCAGCCCACCTCACTCACTCACATTAAATATGGAGCTGTGGGAACTGAGGCTTTGACATCAGATCTACTGCCTAGACATGAGGATTTCTGATTCTATCCTAACATGAAGATAATCTCATCTTGGCATGCTGTGCGCTGCCGGATAATTTTTGCCCCCCCTTAACTTTTTTAATTTTTAAAAATTAAAAAAAAAATTTATTTATTAGTTTTGGCTGCGTTGGGTCTTTGTTGCTGCACGTGGGCTTTCTCTAGTTGTGGCGATTGGGGGGCTACTCTTGGTTGTGGTGCGTAGGCTTCTTACTGCAGTGGTTTCCCTTGTTGAAGAGCACGGGCTCTAGGTGCGTGGGCTTCGGTAGTTGCAGCACATGGGCTCAGTAGTTGTGGCTCACAGGCTCTAGGGCGTAGGCTCAGTAGCTGTGGCACACGGGCTTAGTTGCTCCACGGCATGTGGGATCTTCCTGGACCAGGGCTCGAGCCCGTGTTCCCTGCATTGGCAAGCGGATTCTCAACCACTGCACCACCAGGGAAGCCCCCCAACCCCTTAACTTTGAAAACAAAGCCTTTCAGCTTGACTCACATGAATCTGCCATTTTTTAGGTTCTAAATGCTAAGAAAGGGATTTTGTGGGGGTCAACCTACTTATAAGTCTGCTTATTATATACATCATGGTGAGAGCTTGCTTTAATAATTTAAACCAGGTTATTTCAATGCCTGGGATAGTAACATGCTACTGAAAGAATTTCACTAAGCAAGGCATTTAAAAAACATGATTAATATTATCACTGGTTTCAAGGGAGATTTAAAATAACTATGTTGTCACTTTCTGAGGAAAAGAAGAATGTACAAAGATGAAAGCTATCCTATAAATTAATCAGCCAGATTCTCTTCAGAGCTTAAATCATTCATTGACTGTAAGGCAGAGGCATGGAGAGTCAAAAGAACTCCTTCATTAGTGCCTCAGAATTTCATTGATAACAGGATATGTTAAGTATCACCCTGAAGTTTCTGTTTATCCCTTTGTAACTGGACTACGACGAGGCTGTCCTGGTTCCACCTTCTGACTGACACATCCAAAAAGGACACAGATGAAGTCCAGAAGTCTTGACAACAGATTTTTATCAAGGATTTTTTCCCCCTAGTCTTAATGAATTTTATTAGAAGGAATAATCTCAAAATAGAACTGATAATGGTTAAAATGTCACACTGTACAATTTGTTAGAGATTTCAAAAAAGATCAAACTGCCTTAACAAAATTTATTTATTTTTAACATCTTTATTGGAGTATAATTGCTTTACAATGGTGTGTTAGTTTCTGCTTTATAACAAAGTGAATCAGCTATACATATACATATATCCCCATATCTCCACCGTCTTGCGTCTTGCTACCTCACTCCCTATCCCACCCCTCTAGGTGGCCACAAAGCACCGAGCTGATCTCCCTGTGCTATGCAACTGCTTCCCACTAGCTATCTATTTTACATTTGGTAGTGTATATATGTCCACGCCACTCTCTCACTTCGTCCCAGCTTACCCTTCCCCCTCCCCGTATCCTCAAGTCCATTCTATATGTCTGCGTCTTTATTCCTGTTCTGCCCCAAGGTTCGTCAGAACCATTTTTTAGATTCCATATGTATGTGTTAGCATACGGTATTTGTTTTTCTCTTTCTGACTTACTTCGCTCTGTATGACAGTCTCTAGGTCCATCCACCTCACTACAGATAACTCAATTTCGTTTCTTTTTATGGTAATATTCCATTGTATATATGTGCCATATCTTCTTTATCCATTCATCTGTTGATGGACACTTAGGTTGCTTCCATGTCCTGGCTATTGTAAATAAAGCTGCAATGAACATTGTGGTACATGACTCTTTGAATTATGGTTTTCTCAGGGTACATGCCCAGTAGTGGGATTGCAGGGTCGTATGGTAGTTCTATTTGTAGTTTTTTAAGGAACCTCCATACTGTTCTCCACAGTGGCTGTATCAATTTACATTCACATCAACAGGGCAAGAGGGTTCCCTTTTCTCCACACCCTCTCTAGCATTTATTGTTTGTAGATTTTTTTGATGATGGCCATTCTGACAGGTGTGAGGTGATACCTCATTGTAGTTTTTTTTTTTTTTTTTTTGGCAGTGGAAAGAAGTTTATCATCTTTAGACTCAAGGAATTAACAAGGGTGGGTGCAAACTATGCCGGGCGCAAGGTTTCGCGGCTCCTGGGGGCAGGCCCAGCTACAGCAAACCCACAGGGAAAAGAAGGGGGGGGAGAAGTTAGCAAATTTGGTCTTGAACTTGAGGGGAGGGCGTGATGATTCCTGGGGCTGGGGAATGGGGAGCAGCAGGAAGAAAGTGGTCTGAGAGAGGAGGGGTCGGCGTGGGCCCAGAGGGGCAGCCGCCTACCCCTGGGGCTCAGAGTGGGGAGGAAAGAGAAATGAGGCCCCTCCCCGCAGTGCTGAGGAAAAGGCACTTGGCTCAGTTTCCTCCTGCCCCACTCCCACCACGGACCTCATTGTAGTTTTGATTTGCATTTCTCTAATGATTAGTGATGTTGAGCATCCTTTCATGTGCTTGTTGGCAATCTGTATATCTTCTTTGGAGAAATGTCTATTTAGGTCTTCTGCCCATTTTTGGACTGGGTTGTTTGTTTTTTTGATATTGAGCTGCATGAGCTGCATATAAATTTTGGAGATCAATCCTTTGTCCATTGCTTCATTTGCAAACATGTTCTCCCATTCTGAAGGTTATCTTTTCGTCTTGTTTATGTTTTCCTTTGCTGCGTAAAAGGTTTTAAGTTTCATTAGGTCCCATTTGTTTATTTCTGTTTTTATTTCCATTTTTCTAGGAGGTGGGTCAAAAAGGATCTTGCTGTGATTTATGTCATAGAGTGTTCTGCCTATGTTTCCCTCTAAGAGTTTGATAGTGTCTGGCCTTACATTTAGGTCTTTAATCCATTTTGAGTTTATTTTTGTGTATGGTGTTAGGGAGTGTTCTAATTTCATTCTTTTACATATAACTGTCCAGTTTTCCCAGCACCACTTATTGAAGAGGCTGTCTTTTCTCTGTTGTATAGTCTTGCCTTCTTTATCAAAGATAAGGTGACCATATGTGCGTGGGTTTATCTCTGGGCTTTTTATCCTGTTCCATTGATCTATATTTCTGTTTTTGTGCCAGTACCATACTGTCTTGATTACTGTAACTTTGTAGTATAGTCTGAAGTCAGGGAGCCTGATTCTTCCAGCTCCGTTTTTCTTTCTCAACATTGCTTTGGCTATTCAGGGTCTTTTGTGTTTCCATACAAATTGTGAAATTTTTTGTTCTAGTTCTGTGAAAAATGCCAGTGGTAGTTTGATAGGGATTGCACTGAATCTGTAGATTGCTTTGGGTAGTAGAGTCATTTTCACAATGTTGATTCTTCCAATCCAAGAACATGGTATATCTCTCCATCTGTTTGTATCATCTTTAATTTCTTTCATCAGTGTCTTATAGTTTTCTGCATACAGGTCTTTTGTCTCCTTAGGTAGGTTTATTCCTAGGTATTTTATTCTTTTCGTTTCAGTGGTAAATGGGAGTGTTTCCTTAATTTCTCTTTCAGATTTTTCATCATTAGTGTATAGGAATGCAAGAGATTTCTGTGTATTAATTTTGTATCCTGCAACTTTACCAAATTCATTGATTAGCTCCAGTAGTTTTCTGGTAGCATGTTAGGATTCTCCATGTATAGTATCATGTCATCTGCAAATCATCTCCCATTTACTTCTTTTCTGATTTGGATTCCTTTTATTTCTTTTTCTTCTCTGCTTGCTGTGGCTAAAACTTCCAAAACTACGTTGAATAATAGTGGTGAGAGTGGGCAACATTGTCTTGTCCCTGATCTTAGAGGAAATGGTTTCAGTTTTTCACCATTGAGAATGATGTTGGCTGTCGGTTTGTCATATGTGGCCTTTATTATGTTGAGGTAAGTTCCCTCTATGCCTACTTTCTGCAGGGTTTTTATCATAAATGGGTGTTGAATTTTGTTGAAAGATTTTTCTGCATCTATTGAAATGATCATATTGTTTTTCTCCTTCAGTTTGTTAATATGGTTCATCACATTGATTGATTTGTGTATACTGAAGAATCCTTGCATTCCTGGGAGCCTTAATAAAATTTAGATCTGCAAATATTTGTCTAGGGAAATTGGATTTGATAAAAACACAGGTCACAAAAGAAAATATACAATGGCAGAAGCTATAATGGATGCAATTTGATAGATGTATTAAATACTTCCTGTACAATTTATACAAAACAGAAATAAATCCTTCGAAAATAATTTTAGTAAAATAAAAATAAAAGTAAAAAGTATTAGATAGAAGTTTACATGACAGAATAGGATTGATGCACGAATTAAACTGGCTTAATGGAATTCACTTCAGAAAATGTATTACGTATGCATTCATAAACATGGAGTCCAAGGGACTGCAGCCAAAACATTCAGCTGGTGCGAATGGTGACGGCCACACTCTGGGGAGAGAATGCCCAGTTCCCACCAGAAGGCAGTTTCCTGAACCCAATGGAACTCAGGCACAAGTGTGGAAACAGCCTTGTTAATTCTGCTCAAACCCCACAGCCTACCAGTTAAGACAGCCATGCATGGGCATGATCCATCTCTCTAGCCATCCCTCCTGCCTTCCCCTGACTTCCTCCAGTTAAACTGGGTGATTCCCCAGCCTGGGTTTCCTAGTTCACACCATTTTCCCTGCCTCGCAGGTCTTTCCGTGCCCTACTTCCTACCCTTCCTTCCAGATGCAGGTCCAGCTCTTCCTCATTTCCTCCCTTGTGGCCTCTATCCCACTGCAATCCAGACCTTGTCCCTCCGCAGATATACTTCTCCTGCCAAGGTCACCAAGGACCTCTACGTTGCCAAATCCAATGGAGTTTCTCAGATTGCTTTCTCTGCCCATCACTCCCTCCTTCTGGCAGAAATCATTTCTTCCCAAGTTTCCACAACCCCTTGTACAATGCAGTTTCATTTGGCCAACGGCCATGTCCAGAGAGAGAGGGCTGCAGCTGTGGGCTGTTATCAACCTGTATCCAGCCCAGCTGAGGGAATGAAGACCTCAGTCCTGATGGAGAGAGCTGGGCAATATCCACCACACGCCTCAAACTCAGCAGGTCCCAAACCAAATGCTTTTGGTCCTGACCATTCTATTTCTAATTTTTCCCCTGACTGACTTTCACTGCTCTAGTTGAAGTTCTCATCACCTCCTGACTAGATTAATGTGCCAGCCTCCTTCGTGCTAAGTTTGACCTACTCCAGTTCATCCTGTATACAGTTAGCTAGTTTTAAAAAAAAATCTCTTCTTTTTTGGTATTTTAAAAAACTGTGGTAAAATATACATAACATACAATTGACGATTTTGACATTTTAAGTGGCATCAATTACATTCACATGTTGTGCCACCATCATCATTGTCTATTTCTAGAACTTTTTCATTACACCAAACAGAAACTCTGTAACCATCAAACAGTAACTCCCATGCCCCCTCCCTCACCCCTGGTAACATCTAGTCTGTTTTCTGTTTCCCATGAAATGTTTTTAAGGAGACAACTGTGCACCAGGCATCGTGCATCAAAATATCTTCTAAGTCCTCTTCAACTCTCTCCGGTGCTGAATGGTCTGCTCTCTCTGACTCCTGCAACCTCCCTCACCTTTCAGTGCCTTGCTGCTGTCTCTCCCTCCACCTTCTCCTCGTGTCCCACCCCTATCAGCTCTCAGCCGAGACCTTCTAGGCCCACATAACTGGCATCAAAGTGCAGTTTGGCTTTTGTCTCATGGGGAGCAGCCTCTTGGAATTCTTGGCAATAAAATTCTCCATCTTAGCCCCAGAAAAATTTGATGTCCCCACAAATCTATTGTATAATTTCCTCCTAGAGGTGACAGTGGAAGGACAACAAATGCAATTTTTGCTTGTGGCACCCAAGATTATTATTTACTCACAGCCTGACTGTCCCCCTCTGCTTGTCTTATGGGGTGCTGAATTTGAAACTGCACTGGCAGCAGAAGCGTTAGTGCAGGGATAGAAAGTGGACTGGGCCAGCAGGTGGGGAGAGTCAAAGTGAGGCCTGGATGACAAGGTGACATTAAAGAGCTGGGGCAAGAGTACAGAGAGAACAGAAGTGCTGAAAACACAGACGTGCGAAAAGCAAGGTCGGTTCAAGGAACGAAAGGAGGCCTGGTTGCCTGGAGAGTAGCGGGCACAGAAGAGTGACATGAAACAAGGGTGGAGATGAAATTCCTGAGGGCCTTGCAGATCATGTAAGAAGTTTAGACTTGCCTCCATGTTCAATGGGAAGCTCTCACTGTATGAGAAAGAAAACCCCATGTCAAGGGTTTAAACAATAAAGGGGATTTATTGACCCGAGTAACCGAAAAGTTCAGAGGACCTTGAGGTGAGGGCTCTGGCTTCATTTCTCAGGAACTCTCTTCTTTGCTCTTCTGTGAGAGGCCTTGAGATAGTTTCTCTCAAGGGTGGCAAGATGATTTTTGGCAGCAACCAGGGTACGGGTGTCTTTTTTTCAACAGGAAAGGGAGGGTCTAGCTTCTTTAAGCAGGTGAGGAATGTAACAGAATTCCTCACCTTCACTCTGATTGGTTCGGCCCGGACCAGTCACTGTGGGCGGGCCCTTGCTATGCACCTCTCTGCATAACCTCTCTGTGTAACTCTGCGGTGAAGTTCTTATTCCAATCAGGACCCCCATGAAGCTAGGGCTGGAGTCAATCCCAGTGGCATGGCTGCTACTTAGTAAGGGTAGAATAGGTTCCCCCAAATAATTTGGAAACTATTAGCAAAGGAAGAAAGGGGAAGATGCTGGGTAGGTAATCAAGAAAGTTCATTATACCAGAGAAGGATTTTTAAAGCTGCTCTGAGGAGGACAGGTTGCAGGAGCCAGCAAGGAAGGAGGGCGACCAGTTAGGAGACTGTTGCAGTAGTTCAGTCCTGAGATGACGGTGGTAGAAACTGAGATGCATTTTGGAGATAGAATTGACTGGACTTTGTGATGGATGGGGTGTTGGAGGAGGTAGTTTCGGCCCGACTCTGCGGGATCTCAAATACCAGGTTTTGGACTTCATCTTTGTAGTCAGCGATGGAAGTGTTAAAGTGGGCTGCCTTTTGTGAGAGTAAGAGATTAATAATTTTTATTTTTTTTGGTTTGCCTTTCACTTTCTCTTCCTCCTTAAATTTTTTTTCCACTTTTTACAATTTACCACAGCATATTCTTTTGTTCTTGTAATGTTTTCCAGATGATGAAAACACCAAAATCAGAATCTATGGTTTTACAAGAGTTTTATTTACTGCTCACTGTGTATCCAAGTGACTGAGAATATCCTCAAAAATCTGTTTTTTGTAGTCTAATTTTACAAGGACCAAAGGACACATCTTCACTTGAATCTTAGAATACTCTGAGATTAATATTAACTTAGTTGAATGTTTCCAGTTTGAATTAGCATGCTCCAATGCCATTCAATCTTGCAAATTGCTATCCTCAGGAATTGAATGTGCTTTAGCTTTTCAAAATATCAATTATAAGGCATGAGAGTTCAACGGCAGCTTCTGGTTTAACCCTTTAGCTATCTATCATCTAAAGCTTACAGAAATAGTTGAATTAAACTTCAAGGATATAGGGTGACTATTTTTGCAGCCTAAGGAAACAATACCTGCAATTTGATGCCCTTGATGGAAGTGGACTGGTATGTCAATTCTGCATATGAATTCAGCAAAGCACTTACATTAAAGAATTCACTCTTGTTCTCATTCAAGTTCGACTCCATCCTCTCAAAAAGAACCGCTATTTCTCCATTCACTGAGGAAGTCCGGGGCTTGGCTTGGTCTCATTTTAAGTTTCCATATATTATTTTGTCATATATTACTCTGTTGTGCTTTGTCCCGTCTCTCTGATCGTCAGTGTTCTCATCCTCTCTTTACCCCTGATTAGGATCCAAGTTCCTGACTAGATACGTCACAACATTGTTTTGAAGGTCAAGTGAGATGATACATGGAAACGTTGTGAGGACTGCTAAGGTCTCCATAAAACTTTTACTTTTGTGATAATGCAGCACCTGCAGTTGTAGCAGTTACCGTCGGGGCCCTTTTGCATTACCGCTTCCTCAGTCTTTGTATGAGGGACTTCTCCAGCCTCCTGAGGACACTAGACCAATGTGCAAGGCAGGCTGAAGTGCCAGGGAATTTATGCCCCTGAGAGCAGTCCTCAACCCATGGCCAGTGGAGTTGGTGGATAAATATCCCAGCCTTTTGCCCCTTGGTGGTGCTGGTAGGTGTGGCACAACTCTAAGAAGTGTCCTATGCAGTCTCCCAGAGGTCCTCAGTAAGCTAAGCCACGTTCCCATAGTAGTAACTTCATTAATGCACAGTTTTGTGTTCCATTTTATGTTTTACTTCCTCACTTCCTGAACTGGTATTTCCTGGGTTTACCTCTCAAACGAATGACCTGCCCTCCAATTCTTATCTTAAAGTCTGTTTTTGGTGGAACTCAACCTAAGACGCTAGTTCTAATGGTCTTTCAAAAAGTATATGTGCAGCTAGCTCACCGATGACATGCTAGAATTCTCTGGCTTTATCGCCCAGCCTTAGCCCTGGATGGAACTAAGTCTATTTTGCATCCTGATTGCTGGGACTTAGTGTATTTAGCGGTAACTCTCTGAGAGGTGGTCTCCAAGTAATTCTGGCCACACCCACCATACCCTGAGAGACCATATACCTTATAGAAGGGCCAGCTGAAACATGAGTCAAGCAGACGGAGATTAAATATCACCATTATTGCTAATAAAGATGATACTGGAGAACGTGGCTTGTAGCTGTGGGCAAGTGAGCTTTCTAACACTGAACCCCAAAGTCAGGCAGACTTACCCACACAGTCGTAGAGAGTGTTGGACAACTGAAGGCCTCCAACTGCCCTGGCAGAGCCTGCCAGTCTAAAGTTTGCAGAAGGTAGGAGCAGAACAGGATGTGTTCTGTATGCAGAGACAGATCCCAAAGAGAAAAAGGAGGAAGGGGCTGAGCCACACATGCCAAGCTCCTGTTCTGCCATTCCTCCCTTTTAGGAATGAGAGGGGCCAGAAAGAAACCCAGAATGTTATTGTAATGGATTCCTTTCTCATGGAAACAAGATGCTAGGGGAAAGGAGTTCCCCTTTTCCCATATTCTCCAGGTTTGTGTTCTCTTTTAGCTCCTTAGGCTTAACCATTAAACTACAGGCCAACTGAGAGTGTGCCTGTCTCCCCTGCAGGAGGAGATCAACAATCTAGGACGACAGTGCAGCCCTTACCATGAGCACACTCCCGACCCCTCCCGCCCAAATGCCAACTACTCTTCCTTTGTGTGTTCTCCTGAGCCTGGTGGTGAAGAGGGTAGCTATTGCCCTCAGAAGGCAATTTATCGACCGAAGTAATTACAGGCCACGCTGAACTCCAGCTGAAAGCTCCCCGTTCACTTTTCATTCTAAATTACATCTAACCATGTTGTTTAGAACAGTCTATCAGAGGTTCTGCAAAGAGATTATCTAACACTGTAAAGATGCTTCAATAAAAAACATTCCAGTAAAATACTGATGTCCCCAATTTAAAAATAACCCCTCTACCATTGTGAATTTCCCAGGGAGAAATTAAAGTTCTAAGATTAGATTCTCTTGTCTGCTTGAGTTAAAGTTAAAAGGCATTAAAGTCTAAAACTCATCCTTCCCAATTTCTGATTCTGCTCGTTCTGAACCAGAGGGGTTCTTCATACCTGAAGAGCACTGTGGTTCTTTCAGCAGCCTGGACAGGGTCTCACTAGAACCACTAGTGTGGTTTTTTCAGTCTCAGAAGTTAAACACCAAATTTCTGTTACACCTCACTTTTTAAAGAGTATCATCAAAGCACTCGACACCAACAAAATTAAACAACAGAAAAAAATCCAATACCAAGATTTTCAAGTAATTATCAAGACAAAGTGGTGCTCCCAGAACCTTGCACTTTCCATAAAACAGACTGTGAAATCTTGATTTGGGCTTCACCACGATGCTGTGTAAGTTATCTGAAATCCTTGATCCGTAAACAAACTCAACTAGGAGGAAGCTCCCTCAAGAAGTTAACGTCGGCAACATGTTTTATCATTCCTATGGGAAGAAGCAACACATATTTCTCTCAGGGTGACATATGCAACTGTAGGAGGTCAGAATACACCATCCCAATATAGGCCACTCTGGCATAAGGATTATTTTGAGCTGAAGGCAACTAAGAAAAAGCAGGCACAGGATGAGCTCTCTGCTGTCCCCTATCTTCTGGAAAGTAAGATCACAAATTCCCCTTGTGAAGGTGTCTCCCCACTGCCACCCCACCCCACCACTGTCCATGGGAAGGGAGTAACAACTTCCAGTGATACAGGAGACAGGATGGCCCCGCGAGAGTCTACACAAACAAACCTTACCAACTAGGCCTTATCTACCATTAATTTCCCATATATTTGCCTTCCTACAATTTGCTGCCCCTAGAAGCTCGAAGTCCTTTCCATTTGTCTTGACACTTCTTTTTAAATGTAACCTCTTATGTTCAAATGCTATAAAGGCCTCCAAGTTTAGCTGTTTCTTTGTAAGTTTTCTCTCTTTCTAGGAAGACCCCACATCATGTAAACCTTTTAACACCAAAGAAATTTGTATGTCTTTTCTCATATTAATATGTCTGTTGTCAGATTATTTTGCAGACCCAGCCAGAGAACCTAAGAGGGTAGAAGAGAATTTTCTTCCCCAAAAGATTTTTACACTCTTGCGAAGTTTAGAAATAGCAGTGATGGCAAGCCCAGTCATTAGTCTGTTTTGAGGTCTTTCTCTCCCATCTTGAACCTTTTTTAAAAAAATTAATTTATTTATTTATGCTGGTTATGCTGGGTCTTAGTTATGGCTCCAGGGCTCCTTAGTTGCAGCATGTGAACTCTTAGTTGTGGGATCATAGTTTCCTGACCAGGGATTGAACCCAGACCCCTGCATAGGGAGCACAGAGTCTTAGCCACTGTGCCATCAGGGAAGTCCCTCTCCCAGCTTGAATATTAAATGCCTCTTAACTTCCATTTCCCCTTTGAGCCCCCTGTCTCCAACATTCCCTGATCCATGGAACCTGGGCTCTAAATAATGACACAGTGGCTCCTGCTGTTGCCTTTTGTTGTGAAATTGCTAGGGCATGTGAAGCCTGCCATGCAAGGTGAGTTTCTCCTTCATTTCCTCATTTGTTTTCAGCAGATTCCTGAACTAAAGCTGTTGTTGACATTTCTGCAGCTTGAATCTCTAGGTGTGTTAGGATTAGTTTTGGGTATGAATGACAGAAAACCCAAAATAACAGGGGGAAGGTTGAAGTTTATTCTGCTCACATAAATGTCTAGGTCAGCATTCCAGTGCTGGTGTACGCTTCCATAGTGTCAGGGATCCAGATTCCATTGACACTGTTGCCCCACCATGCGTGGCTTGGACCTCATTGTCTCATATGCAGAACATCTACATCCTAAGCGAAATAAGGTAGGAAAGGATGTAAGTAAAGCAAATGGTGCTTGTGTCGTTTCTTAAAGAAGACACACGAGTTCAGGCATACCTTGGAGATATTGCAGGCTTGGTTCCAGACTACTGCAACAAAGCAAGTATCTCAACAAAGTAAGTCACACAAACTTTTTGACTTCCCAGTGCATATAAAAGTGATGCTTACACTATACTGTAGTGTATTAAGTGTGCAATAGTGTTATATCTAAAAAAACAATGTACATACCTTAATTAAAAAACACTTTATTGCTAAAAAATGCTAACCATCATGTGAGCCTTCAGTGAACTGTAATCTTTCTGCAGGTGGAGGGTCTTGCCTTGATGTTGATGGTGCTACCTGGTCAGGGTGGCTGCTGAAGGCTGGGGTGGCCATGGCAGTTTCTTAAAATAAGACAACAATGAAGTTTGACTCATTGATTGACTCTTCCTTTTATGAATGATTTCTCTGCCGCACGCATGCTGTTCGATAGCATTTTATCCACAGAACTTCTTTCAAAATTGGAGTCAGGGGCTTCCCTGGTGGCGCAGTGGTTAAGAATCCGCCTGCCAAGGCAGGGGAGCTGGGTCCGAGCCCTGGTCTGGGAAGATCCCACATGTCGCGGAGCAACTAAGCCCGTGCACCACAACTACTGAGCCTGTGCTCTAGAGCCTGCAAGCCACAACTACTGAGCCCATGTGCCACAACTACTGAAGCCCACACGCCTAGAGCCCGTGCTCTGCACCAAGAGAAGCCACCACAATGAGAAGCCCACGCACCACAACGAAGGGTAGTCCCTGCTCACAATTAGAGAAAGCCTGCGTGCAGCAACCAAGGCCCAACGCAGCCATAAATAAATAAATTTATTAAAAAAAATTGGAGTCAATCCTCTCAAACCCTGCTGCTGCTTTATGAACTAAGTTTATGTAATATTCTAAATCCTTTATCAACCTTGCTGTTTTACGAACTAAGTTTATGTAATCTAAATCCTTTGTTGTCATTTCAACCATCTTCACAGCATCTTCACCGGGAGTAGACTCCATCTCAAGAAACCACTTTCATCGCTCATCCTTAAGAAGTAACTCTGCATCCATTCAAGGTTTATATGAGATTGTGGCAATTCAGTAAAATCTTCAGGCTCCACTTCTAGTTCTAGTTGTCTTGCTATTTCCACCACATCTGCAGTTACTTCCTCCACTCAAGTCCCGAACTCCTCAAACTCATCCTTGAGGACTGGAATCAACTTCTTTCAGTCTCCTGTTAATGCTGATATTTTGACCTCTTCCCGTAAATCACAAATATTCTTAGTGGTGTCTAGAATGCTGAATCCTTTCCAGAAGGTTTTCAATTGGCTTTGCCCAGATACATTATTAGAATCACCATCTATGACTGCTATAGCCTTAGAAAGTGTATTTCTTAATAATAAGACTTAAAAGTTGAAATGACTCTTTGATCCATGGGCTGCAGAATGGATGTTGTATTAGCAGGCATGAAAACAACATTAATCTGATTGCACACCTCCATCAGAGATATTGGGTGAACAGGTGCACTGTCAACAAACAGTAATATATATATATATATATATATTTGCGGTACACTGGCCTCTCACTGTTGTGGCCTCTCCCGTTGCGGGGCACAGGCTCCGGATGAGCAGGCTCAGCGGCCATGGCTCATGGGCCTAGCCGCTCTGCAGCATGTGGGATCTTCCTGGACCGGGGCATGAACCCGTGTCCCCTGCATCAGCAGGCGGACTCTCAACCACTGCGCCACCAGGGAAGCCCAACAGTAATATTTTGAAAGGAATCTTTTTTTCTGAGCAGATCTAAACAGTGGGCTTAAAATACTCAGTAAACCATGTTGTAAACAGATGTGCTGTCATCTAGGCTTTGTTGTTCCATTTACAGAGCACAGGCAGAGCAGACTTAGCATAATTATTATTTTTTTAAATAAGTTTATTTATTTTTGGCTGCATTGGGTCTTTGTTGCTGCATGTGGGCTTTCATTAGTTGCGGCAAGCAGGGGCTACTCTTCGTTGCGGTGTGCGGGCTTCTCATTGAGGTGGCTTCTCTTGTTGCAGAGCACAGGCCCTAGGTGTGCGGGCTTCAGTAGTTGTGGCTCACGGGCCCAGCCGCTCTGCGGCATGTGCGATCTTCCTGGACCAGGGCTTGAACCTGTGTCCCCTGCATTGGCAGGCAGATTCTTAACCACTGAGCCACCAGAGAAGCCCAGACTTAGCATAATTCTTAAGGGCCCTAAAATTTTGGGAATGGTAAATGAGCAATGGCTTCAACTTAAAGTCACCTGCTGCATGAAGCCCTAACAGGAAGTCGGCCTGTCCTTTGGAGCTTTGAAGCCAGGCATTAACTTCTATGAAAGTCCTAGATGGCATCTTCTTCCAGTAGAAGGCTGCTTTGTCTACATTGAAAATCTGTTGTTTGGTATAGCCACCTTCATAAATTATTTTAGCTAGATCTCCTGGATAACTTGCTGCAGCTTCTTTATTACCACTTGCTGCTTCACCTTGTACTTTTATGTTATGAAGATGGCTTCTTTCCTTAAACTTCATGAACCAACTTCTGCTAGCTTCAAACTTTTCTCCTGCAGCTTCCTAAAGGAAGAGAGTTAGGGCCTTGCTGTGGATCAGGCTTTGGCTTAAAGGAATGTTGTGGCTTATTTGATCTTCTATCCAGACCATTAAAACTTTCTCCACAACAGCAATAAGGCTGTTTTGCTTTATTATGCATGTGTTCACTGGAGTAGCACTTTTAATTTCCTTGAAGAACTATCCCTTTGCAGTCACAACTTGACTGTTTGGTATAAGAGGTCTAGCTTTTGGTCTCTCTCACCTTCCAACATGCCTTCCTCATTAAGCTTAATCATTTCTAGCTTTTGATTTAAAGCGACAAATGTGTGACTCTTCCTTTCACTTGAACACTCAGAGGCCATTGTAGGGCTCTTCACTGCCCTAAGTTCAATATTGTTGTGTTTTAGGGAATAGGGAGGCCTGAAGAGAGGGAGAGAGATGGGCTGGTTTGGGGTGCTCATGGCACCCCAAAACAATGACAATAGTAACATCAAAGATCAATGATCACAGATCACCATAACATATATAGTAATAATGAAAAAGTTTGAAATACTGTGAGAATTACCAAAATGTGAGGGACACGAAGTGAGCAAATGCTGGTGGAGAAACGGCGCGGATAAACTTGCTTGACGCCGGGTTGCCACGAAACTTCAGTTTGTAAAAAACACAGCATCTGAAAAATGCAATACAGCAAAGTGCCAATAAAACAAGGTATGCCTATACCCTGAACTACCAGAGAGGCTGAGAAATGTAGTCTTCATTTTAGGCAGCCATATACCCAACTAAACTTATTATTATTAAAGACATATATAAATACTGGGGGCAACTGGACTACCAGACTAATTGCCCTGGTGAGGACACATACTTCTGGAGAGCCCTCCTCAGCACACCACCTTCTCCTGCTTTTGATTGGCCCAGCCTCCAGCAGTATTTCTCTCGGCTCTGCCTTTTCCAGCAATAGTGGATATGTCCTAGGGCTCGATTTCCCTCTACACCTTTCTGGGAGGAACAGCTGAGTTTGTCACAGTATAATTTATTTAAGTTGTTCCCTTTCCTTCCCTAACACATATAGGCCTAACAGTATTTGTAGGATCTGATGCTTCCTTCCTTTTTTTTTTCTTAAACTTTCTCTCCTTTCTGGCCCAGATAATGTTACCTTTCTCATCTAGATTTTGTCTAACGGGGTCTTCTGTTCTGAGATAAGTCACTAGGTTCTGGTCTGTCAAAGGCAACTACTGTCCAAAAAAAATCTTGAGCACGCTCACTCTTCCGAGTGAGATAATCAGCACGTATTTTCTGACTGGGCTGACAGCCAATCCAGGGTTGATTCCATTTATCACTGCCCTGCTCACTCTCTTCTATTATGCTTCATCTTTCTTGCTGCCCTCCTTTAGAGTCTTAATGCTCAGAATTTCTCAGGTGTGCCCACTCTGGGCACAGACAGCACTTACGTCCTTACCTACAATCACAGCGACATCTGGACACTCATTCAATACCCCCCGAACAGTCTACTTGCATTTGACTGCTATTCCCCTCTCAAATGGTCCAGACTTTCAGGTACACTTGGCACCACTGTCCCAGTCTTTAAGGTGCAATTCACCAGTGGTTCTTCCCAAGGAGTCTCTGCGTGGCTCTAAGAGAGCACTTTGCCAGTAGTGGCCTGTATCTGTGCTCCCTCTGGGACAGTCAGTACAGTTTGCTGAGACTTTGCTTATACTCTTGTTCAATTTCTTTGGAACTAAGTTATTATTTCTGTCCTTATGTTCCAGATGATCCCCCCCAAATATCTACCAACCTAAGAAAAAAACCTCTTAAATGAATGAAACTCCAAGTACAGTATCCTGTCCCTTTTATCTTCAATTTCATTTTTCCTTTAATATCTGTTGGATCTGTTCTCTAAAATCTCAACTTGATCTCCAAAAACGCTTTCTCCTTCTCAAACTTACTTACTCTTCATTTATTTTGTTCTCTTCCTGTCACTGGTCCTGTTCTAAGACTGAAGCACATTCTAGAAACACCCCAGATATTCCTTGATTTTCTGAACAAATCTGATTCCTAGAGACACAAGTTTCTAGGCACAGGACTAACTTCCTTCTTGATCTTTGGTTTTAAAACAACGGTAGGTTTTTCATTAAATAAAGGCTCCCATTTATTGTTTGCTGGTTTTCAATGAAAAGCATTGTATGGGTGTCTGCACAGCTCGAGGCTTGGATTCTAAAGCGTTGGCCACAGCTCATATAATTTACAAATCCAGTCAATTGTGGATCACATGGTGGGAGATTACTCTTGAGATTGAGGACAGGCTGTACCACATGACTTCAAGATTAGTCTTGGTGCACTGCCTATACAGGCTTGCATTAACAGTTGAAAACTAGAACTTCAGACTCCAGTGCTCTCTAGTACACATGCTGTGTGAAGTATGCATTTGTAAAGAAATCATAGAATTAGAAGATCACCATTTTGCAAGCCCTAAAAAAAATTCTAGATAACATAAACCAGTGGATATTAAAATGGTTTGATGGGGAACTTTATAATGATGCACCAGACTGACAGCACCTGAACGCACTGATCAATTGTGACATCCCTATAAGTGGCACATCAGATATCATGTGCCTGATGTGATGTGAGAGAAAGCACACATCTCTTATGAATTATTCTCGTAAAAATTTTTTTGAACACAAATTTTTAATGGAGCTTCTAGATATACCAGTTTGCAGGAAAAACTGGTGATAGAGGAACATGTTAAATGACACAAAGAGGATACGCTATCCAAATTCAGAAAGTGAGAAAGATGACCTAATCTCTTTAACAAGTAAGTGGCAGTTAAAATGAAAGGGAGCATAAACTGTTATACATAAGACCCTTAAGGACCACGCCAACCAAATGCAAAGTATGTATCTCACTAGAATCCTGATTTAAGCAAACCAAGTAAAAAGACATCTTGAAAAGTTTTTAAAAATCTATTTTTACTTATAGAAAAGTTGCCATAGTACAAAGAATTCCCACATACCCTTCACTTAGATTTCCCCAAATGTTAACATCTTATTGCATCTACTTTATCACTCTCTATATAAACATACCCATATTAGGGGTGTGTGTGTGTGTGTGTGTGTGTGTGTGTGTGTGTGTGTGTGTGTGTGTGTGTGTGTGTGTGTGTGTGTGTGTGTGTGTGTGTTTTCTTTTTTTTTTTTTTTGGGCCGCGCTGCATGGCATGCAGGATCTTAGTTCCCTGACCAGGGATCAAAGCCGGGCCCCTGGGTTTCCCTGGTGGCACAGTGGTTAAGAATCTGCCTGCCAATGCAGGCGACACGGGTTTGAGCCCTGCTCCGGGAAGATCTCCCATGCCGCGGAGCAACTAAGCCCATACGCCACGACTACTGAGCCTGCACTCTAGAGCCTGCAAGCCACAACTACTGAGCCCACGTGCCAAAACTACTGAAGCCTGTGAGCCTAGAGCCCGTGCTCTGCAACAAGAGTAGACACCACAATGAGAAGCCTGCATACCACAACAAAGAGTAGCCCTCCGCTCGCCACAACTAGAGAAAGCCCATGCACAGCAACAAAGATCCACTGCAGCCAAAAAAAGAAAAGCCAGGGCCCTTGCAGTGGAAGCCCAGAATCCTAACCACTGGACTGCCAGGGAATTCCCCATATTAGTTTTTTATTGCCAACAAAGTGCTCCTTTTCCCTTAACAACTTCAGTGTGTATTTTCTAAAGACAAGAACATTCTTACACATACTACACTGCAATTGCTGAAATCTGGAAATTAATATGAATACCATAACATTTACTACAGATCTTACTCAAATTTTGCTAATTGTCCCAATAATATCTTTTACAGCAGAAGAAAACCATATTTTCTTGGTCCAGGATCCAATCCAGGATTACACAATGTGATACCTCTCTAGTCTTCTTTAATTTGGTACAGTTACTTCAGTCTTTGTTTTTCATGACCTTGATTTTTTGAAGAGTAAAGGCCAATTATTTGTAGACTGTCCCTCACTTGGGTTTAGTTGATGTTTCTTCAGTATATTCACATTATACATTTTGGGGAAGAACCCTGAAAAGTGATGTTTTGTCTTCCTCATTGCATCTTATCAGGAGGCATACAATATTTGTCCTGTAACTGGTAATGTTGTAAAAAGACATTTTTGAGACAACTAAGGAAAACTGAAAACATATGATATTAAGAAGTTATTGTTAATTTTGTTAGATGTCATAATGGTATTGTGGTTGTTTTTAAAAAAATGGTACTCATCTGTTAGCCGTATATACACTGTAGGGGAAAGTAAAGTTATTTGTCTTGATGTCCATTTCTAGGGAGTTTAATAACTCCAGGTGGAAAGCAATAATAATAACATAGTCAGATTTTGATTTTTCCGAAACAGTGTCCGATTTGTGCATCATCCAGGACTTTGGCCACTGTTCCTCTCTTCTGTGGCTCCTCTTTTGGTCACTACATTCACAGCTGACCCAATGTAGTACAGAAAGCACACGTCTGTCAAATTTTGTGACTTGTTGGATGACGAAAGCCTGTGGGGAAGAGACTGAAACTATTGGTTGAAATTAGGTTTATAAATAATTTGAACATTTCACTTCTTTGTGATTGGCATGTCTTCCTTATTATAGATAAATATGAGTCTAATGAAATGAGATCATTTACAATGATTACATAACAAAACTTCAGAGCCCATATACAAAAAGTCTTCATTTTATTTAGTTTCTACTTTATTTTTGGGAAAAAAATTAGTTTTTTAAAAGTTTATTTTGGACTTCCCTGGTGATGCAGCGGCTAAGAATCTGCCTGCCAAAGCAGGGGACACGGGTTCAATCCCTGGTCCGGGAAGATCCCACGTGCTGCAGAGCAACTAGGACCGTGTGCCACAACTACTGAGCCCACGCTCTAGAGCCCATGAGCCACAACTACTGAAGCCTGTGAGCCTAGAGCCCGTGCTCCGCAACAAGGGAAGCCACTGCAATGAGAAGCCCGCGTACCGCAACGAAGACCCAAGACAGCCAATTAAAAAATATATATATATATTTTACCAAAGACTAATCCTTTGCTGATGTTCAAATTTAAAGTATTCTTTTGCATCTGTCTCATTGGAGAAAACATGAAACATTGCTTCTGTGGCAGTTTCTTCTAGTTTTTCAAGGACTCATGTAGTAGCAACTGGTTCAAAATACTGCTTTGTTTCAAAGCATGCAGTTTAGATGTATCTTCACTAATGATGGCGATATTTCCATTTTGTTCCTGAGCTGTCAGGTCACTTTCACTGTCAGACAGGGTACATAGCAGAGTGTCATTTTCATAGGTTGGAAAATAATACCTGAAAACAACCACAGATATACTGAATAACCAAAACTATATATTATCCAGAAAATTTCTAGGCAGCTGAATGTACACATCACTATAATTTTGCTAGGTTTCCTTGCCAACAATTTCAACTGCATTTTGCAAAGGCTGTAAGGGAGAGAACTCCTGAATTACTTTTACTTTGACCTTTACTGGCTGAAATCAGTCTTACTAGTATCCTTGCTAGTTGGCAATTCAGCCTTGGCTTGATATCTACCATAACAAGACACTCACTATCTTAAAAGGCAGCCTACTCCACTATCAGGCAACTCTAGCTATTAAATAATACCTCCTCGATAAAGCTAAAAATGACATCTCTCTCATTTCTACTCAAAGGGCCCGGTTCTTCCCTAAGGTTAACAAAGTTCAAATACAGTTACTCTTTCATACACTGCTCCTTTTATCAGTTGTATCTGATAAAAACAACTGCTTCTGCTTGTGAGGTTTTTTTTTTCTCTCCCCCAACCTAATCATCACTATTTCCTTCATTATAAATTATCAAACATTAAAATATCTAAAGAATTTTAAGTCTATTACTCTGGTTCCTTCTCTGGACACACTTTGTAGTTAGTTCTGAAATCTAAAGGTTTCGACCTGAATGAGAATTATAGGAACAGGGTCTCAGGTCAATCCAGGGCTGACCTTGCCTCTCATAAATCTGGGATTTTCTAAAGAGGAATTAAATAAAGGGATGAAATAATGGAGAAGCAGCAAAGAAATGTATGTCTGGTTGAGCAGTACTCACTGTGGTTGATCCCATGTCTGTCTCTCAGGAAGCAGTGAAGTATGTTTAGCTTCTTCCATGTGAGTCCTTAAGTCTGCTTTGGACTTGAACTTCTCATGGCAGCCATAACATCTACATTGGTGAATTTGCCTCCGAATGAAATTGACTAGTTTCACTTGCTCATAGAAGTTCAGTCCTGAAAATGACAGTACACAGAATCATCAGACAACTGGTCAGACCCATTTTTGCATTTTTATAATTTTTGAAAAGAACCGCTTCTCTTTATTAACCAACCTGAAGAGGCAGTGCAGTTTTAAAGCATATTAATAGATATCAAATAATAACAGCCAATACTTATATAGGGCTTATGTGCTAGGCACTGTTCTAATCACTTTCCATGCATTAATACGTTTAATCCTCGCAATACCCTATCACATAGGTGGTGTTACCGTATCCACATTATACATTAGGAAACTGTCCAGAATTGCACAGCCAGTAGGTGTAGAGCCAGGATTTGACACCAGGCTGTTGGCTCCACAGCCCATGTTCTTGACTATTAATCTATTACATATATAACATATACACATGCCTATAAGAGCGGTAAAGTAAAGTAACATGTCCAAGAGTCTAGGAAAGTAGTCGGTGAGTTGAGGTGTGGGAAGTGAGCTTTTTATGGTCTTGGATACATTAGCAAGTCTGTACTTTATGTCTTCATGACCCTAATCTTTCTATCATAGTGATCCAATTGGGTACATCTACAATAAATAATCTAGCTACACTACCAAGCAGCGCAGTAGTGTTTTACATACTCTATCCACTCTCTGTAACATTCTGCTGAGCCGAGGCCCAATGTCACACGCCCAGTAAGTGCTAGAGCTGGAATATGAACTCTAGTGTGACTTCAAAATCCACGTTTTTTCCACTAGTCCCCACATTATGATATTAACCATTAACCTGTATTTTATTTGAAGCAATCATATATGTAGAAAAGAAGAAAGACTATATGAAATCAAAACCATATGTGAATATTATAGTTCAAAATGGTTGTGAATCACGGTTTCAGGCAGTTCTGTTGAGACCATCTGTGGAGAGACACATTTTGGCTGTGCACTCTCCAATCACAACCGTGCAACGCAGGCATCGTTTACGGGATGGTGTATAAAAAAATGCAGCATCATGGAAAACAACTTCCGAATCAAACTCACCAAGTTCTGACTTTATTTTGAGGAGATCAAATTCATGTGCATCCTAAAAAAAGGAATGAATATATCTGTGAGCATATAAATTATTTAATCTTTCAGGCTGAAGTTATAAACAGACAGCTTATTCACAGGAGTGTGAACACTGTAGAAAGTCAGTCTCGGTTCATCATCTGCTTTTGAAGTCTTTGAAATCTAACTGCTTCCCCCCACATCCAACTGCTTTATAAAGCACAGTCCAAACCAGTCATGTCAATCAGTTAAAACATTTAATTGTTCACAGCTTGTATCTCCAGTCTTTACAAATTTACTCTGTATGCATTCTGCAGTCTGACAGAAGTGTCCTCAGTCGCTAGGTAAGATGTGGCCCTACTGTACTGTGTGTCTGGACTAGAATTATGAATATAGGTCCTTTGCTCCACAAGCACATAGGTAATTTTAAAAATTCTGCTCTTCGTTTTATGCTGTCAAATACAGTGTTTAAATCTGCAAGTTTCTCTTCACTCATACCTTCCCACAAATTGCATGTCTTGATTTTCATGATGCATAGACTTATTTTTATTCTGTTCCATCCCTGCAATCGCCCATCTGGGTAAATGCTTCAACTTATAAGCTCACAGAGAATAAAGACCGTCTAACTCCCTGTGAAGGTATTCAGTGTGGCATCACAGTCAGGATAATTAAGAATTCCATGATATGTTATCACTGAAAGTAACTGAGCAGAGGTTGAGGACACCAGTCAAGGATACTGCAAAGGGAATTCTTACACAGGATAGGGGGACCAAGGCTCCTTTCAATTCAAAGATACTAGGATATTATGAGTTACATTTAAACACTGGAAACTATACACACATACTAGTGGCAACCTGTTTCAGACAAAATGACTCTGTTTTCACTTGAGTAAATACCCATAGCCTTTTGAACACCTTTCAGGTCCTTGTTTTTATGAATGAGAATGGAATGAACATGGGTGAAAAAGGAGAGTCTGCTCCACTATGACAGAGCTGAGTGGCGGGAGGGGAGGGAGGGCACATCAGAATAATACAGTAATATTTTTCTATTACACTCAACTCTCTACTCCCAATATAACATAAAGATGGCCTCCAGAAAGGAAAGCGCAAACTGGAAATGTCCTCAAATTTCTTCTCTCCAAATCCTTTTTAACTGAAGGGAGCTGCAAGACCACACCCTGTGCCCTCTCCACCTCCATGGCTCCCCCACCCCCATTTCCCCCAAGGGCTCTGTAAACAGCATCTTTTTCTCTTTCTGCTCTCCTTGTTCACCAGCATGGGAAGCACTGGAAAAAGACTCAGAACCTGTCTATATCCTGGGTATTGTTAATCGTGGTTGCAGATCCCACAGTCTAGGCCAGAACTATCTCATAAGCATCTCAGAGGTGGGATGGCATCAGTGGTCTGTGAAATCCCAAACTAACAGTTCACCCAGGTCCAGTCAGTTGTACTTAACTGCCCTGAGTTCTAGTTCTCCTCCATGGACCTGCCCTGTCTCTTCTGTTTTGCTTATAGCACTTTTAGGAAGGGGAAAATAATTGAGAAACTAAAGGTGTAAGATGATGAGGCTGCAGTTATCATCAGCTTCTCCCTGTTGGAACAACGAAACAAAATTCAAATGAATAAAAGTGTCTCACCTCCATGTGGACACATAATTTCTCAATTGTTTCTGCTTGCTTTTCACAAAATAGGCAGACAGCAGAGAGAGGGTGTTCTTCCCAATCAGACCAGTCACTGTGTTAGAAAGAAAACAGCAAACATGGAGATTCTCTTCATTAAGAGGGCGTCCTGCACAGTGACTTGGTATTACTTTCTGCTCCCTAGGAAACCCTGCCATTCTCTTTCAACTCTGACATTTCTGTAAAGACTGTCGTATCATATTATGACTTTTTGATACAGTTTTTGAAATTCAAAGTAGCACCATGAAATTAATATAAATAGCAAACAGGTGCTGCTCCATTTTCTTACATTCGCCTCTCCGAGCAGCTATTTCACTACGAGATCAGTGCAATGTCTTTCTGAGAAAACCAGCTTTAATTTGCAGAGAAGATATATCAGGAAATGTAAGCTCTCTCTCATTAACCATGACCACTAAGTGCGCATGCTGTGAGGTGCAGTGCTGGGAGTGTGTTTCTGCATGATAAATGGCGTATTTTAAAAAGGCAAACCTTTATCTATCATGTGGGAAATACTGATCATTTTAAATGGGGCAAGTGTTAAATCTGATGGCAAATAGAGAAATCAAAAGGCATACAGGGCCCTTTTTACCATTTTCTCCCCTCATTGCATTTATTTTTTGAGATACTGTCAACTTCTTGTCATTCCTAAACCAGGAGAACCAAAATCCTGGGAGAGACAAAAGGCTGAACAGCTTTGAATGAAAAGAGAATGAATAACAGGGAATCCTTTTAGGTTGAAAAGAATACTTCTCAAGCTTATAATTTCAAACAAAGAAGCTGTGACTGTTTTTCGTTAGTCATCAATGGGATGAACACAGAACAAGGTTAACCTCCATTGAGTTATATTCACTACTCCAATGGCAAGCAGCATGGAGAGAGAGTTCAAAGATCATATCACTTTAAGGTCTAGGGACCAATGGACTAATAAGCAAAGCACTTTGGAATATATTTTTCTCTGAATTATATACTACCTGTGTGTTCAATGAATAGCTTTAGTAGCAAAACAGTATTTAGTTGGAATAACAGTTGCTTTAGTGATTCTTATGTCCAAGTTATTTTGGTATTATGATTATTATTTTTTATTGAAGTATAGTTGATTTAAAATGTGTTAGTTTCAGGTGTACAGCAAAGTGATTCAGTTTTTTATATACATATGAATAAAATCTTTTTATATACATATATATTTATATACATATTCTTTTATATACATATATATTCTTTATCAGATTCTTTTCCATTATAGGTTATTACAAGATACTGAATAGAATTCCCTGTGTTATACAATACGAGCTTGTTGTTTATCAATTTTATATATAGGACTGTGTATCTGTTAATGCTGAACCCCTAATTTACCCTCCCTTCCCCCTTTGGTAAACATAAATTTGTTTTTTGTCTGTGAGTCTATTTCTGTTTCCTAAGTAAGTTCATTTGTATCATTTTATTAATTCCACATACAAGTGATATCATATGATATTTGTCTTTCTCTGTCTGACTTACTTAGTACGATAATCTCTAGGTCCATCTATATTGCTGCAAATGGTATTATATCATTCTTTTTTTTTTTGGCTGAGTAATATTCCATTGTTTGTATACCACAAACAGTTTTTCCATTCAACTGTCCATGGACATTTAGGTTGCTTCCATGTCTTGGCTACTGTAAACAGCGCTGCTATGAACACTGGGATGCATCTATCTTTTCTTTTTCTTTCTTTTTCTGTTTTGTTTTTGGCCACACCTCACGGCACGTGGAACTTCCCTGACCAGGAATCTTAACCACTGGACCACCAGGGAAGTCCCATTTATCTTTTCAAATTAGAGTTTTCGTCTTTTCCAGATATATATGATCGTTGGATCATATGCTAACTCTATTTTTAGTTTATTAAGGAACCTCTATACTGTTCTCCACAGTGGCTGCACCAAGTTACATGCCCATCAAAACTGTAGGAGGGTTCCCTTTTCTTCATACCTTCTCCAGCATTTATTATTTGCAGACTTTTTGATGATGGCCATTCTGACTGGTATGAGAAGTTATTTTGAATTCAAGTTTCTGCTATATTACATGAAATGATGCATGGCTTAGAGAGAGGGTTCTCTTTCTTTTTACTCTGTCTTTTCAGAATGGTAATTTTAAATCAAACTAAGGAACTGTTTTCCTTCTCTTAAACCACTGTAATTAAGTAGCATCAATAATAAGTCTTACTCTTCCTGATGATCTAGCAACTCCCGATCATCTTCCAGTTGAACTTCTTCCCAGGATTTTCCAAGTTCCTTTGTAGGAAGAACAGAGGGATTAGAGATAAACAGGAGGGGTGAAGGAGGAAGAGGCAAAAGGAGAAAGTAGACACAGAGCTCAAAAACAAAACAAGACAGAACCCAAACGCAAATGGTTTTAAAATAATACAAGCAGAATATATTAAAGCTGTTATTTCACGGATAAGAAATGATAATCAAATTTTAGGATTTAGGATATATCCTAAATGGTTAGGATTTGGGATATATCCTAAATCAAACATTTAAAAATATGCAAAAATGTTTAATAATATTTTCATTATGTTTTTCTTTTTGAAGAAGCAGTAATAGGCTTTCAGTGAAATTCTTTTCTCTTAAATGTTAATCAGCGTTTCTCAACCCTGGATCCACATAAGAATCTCTTGGGGATCTTTTAAAAAAACCACTAATGGGCTTCCCTGGTGGCGCAGTGGTTGAGAGTCTGCCTGCTGATGCAGGGGACACGGGTTCGTGCGCCGGTCCGGGAAGATCCCACATGCCGTGGAGCGGCTGGGCCTCTGAGCCATGGCCGCTGAGCCTGTGCGTCCGGAGCCTGTGCTCCGCAATGGGAGAGGCCACAACAGTGAGAGGCCTGTGTAGCGCAAAAAACAAACAAACAAACAGAAAAAACCCCACTAATATCTTTTGACAGAGACTCTGAAACATCCTCCTAGCTGGACTCTGTTTCTATTTGAGGTCCCCTACAGTCTATTTCCCAGACAGCAGCCATAGTGAGCTTTCTAAAGGGTACCTCCCTGTTTCTATGACCCCTCCCAGGGCTTCTCACACACTCAGAACAAAATTCAGAGGCCTTACCATGGCTTATAAGGCCTCCATGTTCTGCCCTGGCTCCCTCTCCATCACTATGTCCCACCACTTTTTCTCTTGCTCAGCTGGCTCCAGCCAGACTGCTCTTTTGCTATTGCTTGAACACAGCAAGCTGACTTCCACCCAGCTACTTCTGTACTTGTCGCATCGTCTGCCTGAAACACTGCTCCCTCACATATCCTAACATGGCTCCGTCATCCTGGTCTCTGCTTAAACGCTACTACCTCTTTTTCTGACTACTCTGTCTAAAACACCCCTCCTTCAAGTTACTTTTTATTCCTCTAGGATGTTTTATTTTTCTTCAAAGCATTGACCACACCCTGAAATCATTTTGTGTATCTATTTGTTTTCTTATTTGCTCTGTCTTTTCCACTAGAATGTCTGTTTGGACATGGCCTTTGTTCATTGTTACATTTCCAGAGCCGGGCACACAGTGGGTACTAGAAGTATTTTTTTGAATTGAATTTTAACTGAAAACATCTAAAAAATATGATGTCAATTTAGATCCTACCTCAAAAGGTTTCGTAATGTGGTTAAATAGTTAATGTATAAAAAGCACATGGTACATGGTACCAGGTAACAATAAGTACTCAAATATCTACTCAAATCCCTTTTCTCTCTTACAGTTCATGGAGGAGTTCCACCCTTTTAGGGCTATGTCTGGAAAATTTAGTCATAGTTTCAGCAAAACTTTATGTAGTGATGAGAAGGAATGATTTCTTTTGGCCCAACCATGTCTCTTTTATCCCTTAAGTCCTTTCTTTCTTTCTCTTGTCCTTTCTTTTCTCTCCACTCAATCTTCCCACCATGCCATGCAAAAGCAGACAGTGCATTAAAGAAGGATGTAGAAATACTAGTGGGCACTTTTTCAAGCAGTTAAACTATGGCAACTGTCAAGTCCAACCTCACCTGATATAATACAGATATCCTTCTTTTGGAAAAACATTACCAGAATTCACCTCATGAACATTTTTTTTTTCCTAAAAAGGTATTCATTTAACTAAAAACAAAGAACTACGAGAGCCATTATGATTTAGAGAAAAGCTATCATTCATCAACTTAATGAGAGGTTTTGAAGCTGTCATTACCTATCAGCTAAATGACGCATAAACTCAGACATGCAGATTTACCATAACGTCATTAGAGATAGTTAATTTGGACTCCATAATGTACTTCCCAGAGTAGTCATGAAGTGTCTAAGCATCATTATGAACATTAAGAATGGCCTCACCATTGCCAACAGGATCCTTGTTAGATGGAATTTTTGGTGATGAATTAAATCTTTTATGTCTCTCTGGACTTGGACTAATACCCTGATGGGCCATTTGGGGTACTATCATGCTCAACAATACAGGCAAATGTTACTTATCAATAAATGTTTTGAGCCCAAAATGATGAAAAATATCTTTCACTGTCAAACTTCCAAAGTCAAAGCATTACTTTGCAGCTTTCTCAGTATTAAGTACAACACGGGGATTTATCTAGGCAATACAGCACTAACCATTTACCATTTGAGAGAAAAATGGACCTCTGTGTTCATTAGAATAGGAAACAAGTGATTTGCATGTGACAGCGGCTGAGACTTTCCTAGAGTGCTCTGCCTTGGTACAGTTAAATATATGACTTATTACAGGAATAAGACCCAAAGAGAAAAAAAAATTTAGTCTCTAATTAAGACACTGTGCCTGCTAATGAATCATGTTAGGAAAGAAAAGAATATAAGAAAAACAAAGTTTGGAAGGCATGCCAGTAAAGATGTTCAGAACACTTCCTCAAACCTCTGCATCAGGTGGCTTATGATCAATGACAGGGTGCAAAAAACATGGAAAAAACTTAACACGTGCTTACACAAGAAATCCACCAGAAACAGAGACAGTGTTTTAAATGTAAATATTAATAACTGCAGTAGAGAGAACTATAACAAAACTGAAAAACAGGTTAAGAGCCTACTTTTGTTACAAATGGCTTTGTGTATTTTAAAAATAAAAAAAATTAAGTCAAAATAATAATATCACTGTAAAAATAGTTCCCTTTAGAAAAATTTAGGGCTTGAAAGGTGAGCACTTTAGGAATATGTAGGTGAAGCCTCAGTGATGATGTTAAGCAGTCTGCTGCCCTCTGAGGCAGGGGTATTTGAATGTGAAACTGCCTGGGACCTCATCCCCTTAGCTTGCTCCACTCTCCACTGAACCCTTCTGTTTGTGAGAAAATAAAGCAAGAACTCTAAGTAGATAATCTAAACCATGCAAAAGACCTTTAATATACTTATTTGCAAGTCTGTTAATATTAAAATACTGATATGAGTAATTAAACATGGAAATTATTTCACCCAAGAAAGAAAAAGGAATTTATCAATTTGCTGAGCTGAGAAGAGACCAAAAACAGCTTCATGTCCCGACTAGGGATCGGGACACCTTTTATGGCTCTCCCACCTTTTATGACTCTCAGAGCGTATCTTGCCAGGAATATCCTGGATGCTTCCATTACTGCTGGTCTGAAAATTCTCCTTGGAGGTGAGACACTGTGGATGCATGACTCAATGACTATATAGATCTGCTACAGGACAGGTTGAAACATTAACTCTGTACACACCATTACAAAGTGCTGAAATTAACGTGTTTACATGTCTGGTTCTCATACCAACCTCTAAATTCCTTGAAAGTAGTGGCTTAAATCAACCACCTGTTTTGTCATATTTTTCTTTCTGTTCCACCAGGGTTTGGTACCTAGAAGTCACTCAAACATTTGTAGAATGTATGCAGCCAATGAAATTGCTTCTGAAGGGAAGAGGATGTGAGAAATGTATGTGCAGACACCAGTTACTAACACAACAATTCAATCTTTTGCCCACATCCACATACTTATGTCAGCCTTTTCCCTCAGAGGAATAAACAATGAATGTCTCTCATTTCTTTTCTTTTTCTTCTTTTTAGCTTTTTAAAAAACAAAGTGGGAATTCCCTGGTGGTCCAGTGGTTAGGACTCTGAACTTCCACTGACGGGGCCCTGGGTTCAATCCCTGGTCGGGGAACTAAGATCATGCAACCCCCGCAGCACGGCCAAAAATGAAAAAACAAATCTTATTGTTGGCCTCAATGGGAAAGCATATAGCTAAGATGGCTAAGGTTGTGGGTTAGAGCCCTTAAGGAGCTGATTAAAGTTAGTTTTACCTTGACCTTGGTTCACTTTCTAGTTTGGTGTAAAAGACAATAGGCAAAAGTGTGTGTGTGTGTGTGTGTGTGTGTGTGGAGATCATTATGAATTTATCACCATTAATTGACCAAAAAACCCAACCCAAAGTATAAGAGGTAGGTACTACTATTATTTCAATTGTAAAAACTGAGGAAAAATTGAAGGAAACTGATGCAGAAAGCTCCAGCTATGTGACCCTGGGAAAATTACTGAACTTCTCTGTGCTGTAGTTGCCTAATCTATAAATGAGGATAATGACAAAACCTGTGTCATAAGGCTGTAGTTAAGAGTAAAAGACTTAATTTAAATACCAAAGACAGTACCTGGCACGTATCAGGTACTCAAATGCTCCTAGTTAAAACCAAACCAAAAACTTCTAACGATATTACCCTAAAATGATTTAATTTTCATTTTATATGTTACCGAAGCCTTTACATTCTCTTGAAGCACTTCTCTCAAGTCATGATTCATCCCACACGAAATCTGGGCACTCTGTGGGCAGTACAATCTAGCACACTCATCTAGAGACAGCTGGTCCCAATGGATAATTTCAGTTTTCACAGTCACACTACTTGATGCCCAGGGAATGAAGTATCAAACTTTTCTAAAAGTGACAGCAGAATTTGAGTGAGCAGTTTCTTTGAAGTCTCCTCTAAAAGATAAACACCTCCAGCTATACACAATGTTCTGCTAGTCCCAAGCTCTTGACTATTAGTTTAAAAGAGCCCCAGAAGGAAGTGCTATTAAATTGCTTCCACAGCTTTCTGCAGTAGCTCAATATTTCTTAGAGTTAACACTGAAGTCCACCCCCTGTAGGATTGGGCTGGGCCCTGAAGCAGCGTTTGCTCTAGGAATTAACGACTGAGTGATTTCAAGAGAAGACTGAAAGACTCAAAGGGTGCCTTTGCCTGTAGCTAGTTGTAAAACATGTGTAGCAAACCATGGCGACCTCTCAGAGCCAATCTTCAAACACCCTTATTCCACTTGTTTCTCAAGGGGAATTTTCTTTTAATATGCTAAGGATTAGTTAGAACAGGCAAAAATTCTATCCTAAAGCAGAGATTTCCAATATAATTCAGAATATGCTTGTTTCTGCCCAATACATAAAATGGCTCATTATTATCAATTATGCTTTTCGTGGCCAATGGGTTTGGATTAAAATTCAAATTCCAGAGCAAAAAACAATTTCCATTTGCTTTAGAAAAGTGTCAGAACCAGAATTCCCCATCTTTTTTTTGAGCCTTAATTTTTAAAAAATATTTAAAATTTATTTTTTTACACTGCAGGTTCTTATTGGTTATCCATTTTATACACATCAGTGTATACATGTCAATCCCAATTGCCCAATTCATCACACCCCCACCCCCACCCCCCAGCCACTTTCCCCCCTTGGTGTCCATACGTTTGTCCTCTACATCTGTGTCTCTATTTCTGCCCTGCAAACTGGTTCATCTGTACCATTTTTCTAGATTCCACATATACGCATTAATATACAATATTTGTTTTTCTATTTCTGACTTCCTTCCCTCTGTATGACACTCTCTAGGTCCATCCACGTCTCAACAAATGACCCAATTTCGTTCCGTTTTATGGCTGAGTAATATTCCATTGTATGTATGTACCACATCTTCTTTATCCATTCGTCTGTCGATGGGCATTTAGGTTGCTTCCATGACCTGGCTATTGTAAATAGTGCTGCAATGAACATTGGGATGTAGGTGTCTTTTTGAATTATGGTTTTCCCTGGGTATATGCCCAGTAGTGGGATTGCTGGTTCATATGGTATCTCTATTTTTAGTTTTTTAAGGAACCTCCATACTGTTCTCCATAGTGGCTGTATCAATTTACATTCCCACCAACAGTGCAAGAGGGTTCCCTTTTCTCCACACCCTCTCCAGCATTTGTCGTTTGTAGATTTTCTGATGATGCCCATTCTAACTGGTGTGAGTTGATACCTCATTGTGGTTTTGATTTGCATTTCTCTAACAACTAGTGATGGTGAGCAGCTTTTCATGTGCTTCTTGGCCATCTGTATGTGTTCTTTGGAGAAATGTCTATTTAGGTCTTCTATCCATTTTCGGACTGGGGTGTTTGTTTTATTAATATTGAGCTGCCTGAGCTGTTTATATATATTGGAGATTAATCCTTTGTCCGTTGATTCATTTGCAAATATTTTCTCCCATTCTGAGGGTTGTCTTTACGTCTTGTTTATGGTTTCCTTTGCTGTGCAAAAGCTCTGAAGTTTCATTAGGTCCAATTTGTTTATTTTTGTTTTTATTTCCATTACTGTAGGAGGTGGATCAAAAAAGATCTTGCTGTGATTTATGTAAGAGTGTTCTTCCTATGTTTTCCTCTAAGAGTTTTATAGTGTCCGGGCTTACATTTAGGTCCCTAATCCATTTTGAGTTTATTTTTGTGTATGCTGTTAGGGAGTGTCCTAATTTCATTCTTTTACATGTAGCTGTCCACTTTTACCAGCACCACTTATTGAAGAGACTGTCTTTTCTCCATTGTATATCCTTGCCTCCTTTGTCATAGATTAGTTGACCATAGGTGTGAGGGTTTATCTCTGGGCTTTCTATCCCGTTCCATTGATCTATGTTTCTGTTTTTGTGCCAGTACCATATTGTCTTGATTACTGTAGCTTTGTAGTATAGTCTGAAGTGAGGGAGTCTGATTCCTCCAGCTCTGTTTTTTTCCCTCAAGACTGCTTTGGCTATTCGGGGTCCTTTGTGTCTCCATACAAATTTTAAGATTTTTTGTTCTAGTTCCGTAAAAAATGCCATTTGTAATTTGATAGGGATTGCATTGAATCTGTAGATTGCTTTGGGTAGTACAATCATTTTCACAATATTGATTCTTCCAATCCAAGAACATGGTATATCTCTCCACCTGTTGGTATCATCTTTAATTTCTTTCACCAGTGTCTTATAGGTTTCTGCATACAGGTCTTTTGTCTCCCTAGGTAGGTTTATTCCTAGGTATTTTATTCTTTTTGTTGCAATGGTAAATGGGAGTGTTTCCTTAATTTCTCTTTCAGATTTTTCATCATTAGTGTATATGAATGCAAGAGATTTCTGTGCATTAATTTTGTATCCTGCAACTTTACCAAATTCATTGATTGGCTCTAATAGTTTTCTGGTGGCATGTTTAGGAATCTCTATGTATAGTACCATGTAATCCGCAACCAGTGACAGTGTTACTTCTTCTTTTCCAATTTGTATTCCTTTTATTTCTTTTTCTTCTCTGCTTGCTGTGGCTAAAACTTCCAAAACTATGTTGAATAATAGTGGCGAGAGTGGACATCCTTGTCTCGTTCCTGATCTTAGAGGAAATGCTTTCACTTTTTCACCATTGAGAATGATGTTTGCTGTGGGTTTGTCGTATATGGCCTTTATTATGTTGAGGTAGGTTCCCTCTATGCCCACTTTCTGGAGAGTTTTTATCATAAATGGGTGTTGAATTTTGTCTAAAGCTTCTTCTGCATCTATTGAGATGATCATATGATTTTTATTCTTCATTTTGTTAATATGGTGTATCACACTAATTGATTTGCGTATATTGAAGAATCCTTGCATCCCTGGGATAAATCCCACTTGATCATGGTGTATGATCCTTTCAATGTGTTGTTGGATTCTGTGTGCTAGTATTTTGTTGAGGATTTTTGCATCTATATTCATCAGTGATATTGGTCTGTAATTTTCTTTTTTTGTAGTATCTTTGTCGGGTTTTGGTATCAGGGTGATGGTGGCCTCACAGAATGAGTTTGGGAGTGTTCCTTCCTCTGCAGTTTTTTGGAAGAGTTTGAGAAGGATGGGTGTCAGCTCTTCTCTAAATGTTTGATAGAATTCATCTGTGAAGCCATCTGGTCCTGGACTTTTGTTTGTTGGAAGATTTTTAATCACAGTTTCAATTTCATTACTTGTGACTTGTCTGTTCATATTTTCTATTTCTTCCTGGTTCAGTCTTGGAAGGTTATACCTTTCTAGGAATTTGTCCATTTCTTCCAGGTTGTCCATTTTATTGGCATAGAGTTGCTTGTAGTAGTCTCTTAGGATGCTTTGTATTTCTGAGGTGTCCGTTGTAATTTCTTTTTCATTTCTAACTTTATCAATTTGAGTCCTCTCCCTCTTTTCCTTGATCAGTGTGGCTAATGGTTGATCAATTTTGTTTATCTTCTCAAAGATCCAGCTTTCAGTTTTATTGATCTTTGCTACTGTTTTCTTTGTTTCTATTTCATTTATTTCTGCTCTGATCTTTATGATTTCTTTCCTTCTGCTAACTTTGGTTTTTGTTCTTCTTCCTCAAGTTCCTTTAGGTGTAAGGTTAGACTGTTTATTTGAGATTTTTCTTGTTTCTTGAGGTAGGCTTGTATAGCTATAAACTTCTTTCTTAGAACTGCTTTTGCTGCATCCCATTGGTTTTGGATCGTCGTGTTTTCATTGTCATTTGTCTCTAGGTATTTTTTGATTTCTTCAGTGATCTCTTGGTTATTTAGTAACATATTGTTTAGCATCCATGTGGTTGTGTTTTTTACGTTTTTTTCCCTGTTCTAATCTCATAGCATTGTGGTCCAAAAAGATGCTTGATAGGATTTAATTTTCTTAAATTTACTGAGGCTTGATTTGTAACCCAAGATGTGATCTATCCTGCAGAATGTTCCATGTGCACTTGAGAAGAAAGTGTAATCTGCTGTTTTTAGATGGAATGTCCTATAAATATCAATTAAATCTATCTGGTCTGTTGTGTCATTTAAAGCTTCTGTTTCCTTATTTATTTTCATTTTGGATGATCTGTCCATTGGTGTAAGTAAGGTGTTAAAGTTCCCCACTATTATTGTGTTACTGTCGATTTCCTCTTTTATAGCTGTTAGCAGTTGCCTTATGTATTGAGGTGCTCCTATGTTGGGTGCATATATATTTATAATTGTTATATCTTCTTCTTGGATTGATCCCTTGATCATTATGTAGTGTCTTTCCTTGTCTCTAACATTAACATTCTTTATTTTAAAGTCTATTTTATCTGATATGAGTACTGCTACTCCAGCTTTCTTTTGATTTCCATTTGCACGGAATATCTTTTTCCATCCCCTCACTTTCAGTCTGTATGGGTCCTTAGGTCTGAAGTGGGTCTCTTGTAGACAGCATATAGATGGGTCTTGTTTTTGTATCCATTCAGCAAGCCTGTCTTTTGGTTGGAGCATTTAATCGATTTATGTTTTTTTTTTGTTTTTTGTTTTGCGGTATATGGGCCTCTCACTGTTATGGCCTCTCCCGTTGAGGAGCACAGGCTCTGGATGCGCAGGCTCAGCGGCCGTGGCTCACGGGCCTAGCTGCTCCGCGGCATGTGGGATCTTCCCGGACCAGGGCACGAACCCATGTCCCCTGCATTGGCAGGCGGAGTCTCAACCACTGTGTCACCAGGGAAGCCCTAATCCATTCATGTTTAAGCTAATTATCGATATGTATGTTCCTATGACCATTTTCTTAATTGTTTTGGGTTTGTTTTTGTAGGTCCTTTTCTTCTCTTGTGTTTCCCACTCAGAGAAGTTCCTTTAGTATTTGTGGTAGAGCTGGTTTGGTGGGGCTGAATTCTCTTACCTTTTGCTTGTCTGTAAAGCTGTTGATTTCTCCATCGAATCTGAATGAGATCCTTGCTGGGTAGAGTAATCTTGGTTGTAGGTTCTTCCCTTTCATCACTTTAAGTATATCATGCCACTCCCTTCTGGCCTGTAGAGTTTCTGCTGAGAAATCAGCTGTTAACCTTATGCTAGTTCCCTTGTATGTTATCTGTTGTTTTTCCCTTGCTTTCAATAATTTTTCTTTGTGTTTAATTTTTGCCAATTTGATTACTATGTGTATCGGTGTGTTTCTCCTTGGGTTTATCCTGTATGGGACGTGCTGCACTTCCTGGGCTTGGGTGGCTATTTCCTTTCTCATGTTAGGGAAGTTTTCAACTATAATCTCTTCAAATATTTTCTCTGGTCCTTTCTGTCTGTCTTCTCCTTCTGGGACCCCTATAATGCGAACGCTGTTGAGTTTAACGTTGTCTCAGAGGTCTCTTAGGCTGTCTTCATTTCTTTTCATTCTTTTTTCTTTATTCTGTTCTGCATCAGTGAATTCCACCATTCTGTCTTCCAGGTCAGTTATCCTTTCTTCTGCCTCAGTTATTCTGCTATTGATTCCTTCTAGTGTAGTTTTCATTTCAGTTATTGTATTGTTCATCTCTGTTTGTTTGTTCTTTAATTCTTCTAGGTCTTCGTTAAACATTTCTTGCATCTTCTCAATATTTGCCTCCATTCTTTTTCCGAGGTCCTGGATCATCTTCACTATCATTATTCTGAATTCTTTTTCTGGAAGGTTGCCTATTTCCACTTCATTTAGTTGTTTTTCTTGGGTTTTATCTTGTTCCTTCATCTGGTATAGAGCCCTCTGCCTTTTCATCTTGCCTATCTTTCTGTGAATGTGGTTTTTGTTCCACAGGCTGCAGGATTGTTGTTCTTCTTGCCTCTGTCGTGTGCCCTCTGGCTGATGAGGCTATCTAAGAGGCTTGTGCAAGTTTCCTGATGCGAGGGACTGGTGATGGGTAGAGCTGACCGTTGCTCTGGTCAGCAGAGCTGAGTAAAACTTTAATCCACTTGACTGGTGATGGCTGGGGCCGGGTTCCCTCCCTGTTGGTTGTTTGGCTTGAGGCAACCCAACACTGGAGCCTACCTAGGCTCTTTGGTGGGGCTAATGGCAGACTCTGGGAGGGCTCACACTCAGAACTTCTGCTGCTAGTGTCCTTGTTCCCACAGTGAGCCACAGCCACCCCCCGCCTCTGCTGGAGACGCTCCAACACTAGCAAGTTGGTCTAGTTCAGTCTCCCCTGGGGCCACTGCTCCTTCCCCTGGGTCCCGATGCACACACTACTTTGTGTGTGCCCTCCAAGGGTGGAGTCTCTGTTTCCCCCAGTCCTGTCGAAGTCCTGCAGTCAAATCCCACTAGACTTCAAAGTCTGATTCTCTAGGAATTCCTCCTTCCGTTGCCGGACCCCCAGTTGGGAAGCCTGACGTGGGGCTCAGAACCTTCACTCCAGTGGGTGGACTTCTGTGGTATAAGTGTTCTCCAGTCTGTGAGTCACCCACCCAGCAGTTACGGGATTTGATTTTATTGTGATTGTGCCCCTCGTACCGTCTCATTGTGGCTTCTCTTTTGTCTTTGGATGTAGGGTATCTTTTTTGGTGAGTTCCAGTGTCTTCCCATCAATGACTGTCCATCAGCTAGTTTTGATTCTGGTGTTCTCACGAGAGGGAGTGAGAGCACGTCCCTCTACTCCGCCATCTTGGTTCAGGGCCGATCTTTATTTCAATTTTACTGGAGAACTACTTAACTCCTTCTGTTTTCATGAGTAGTTTTGTTAGGGAACCACTGACTGAAACTGCCCACACTGGATAGGCACGATAACCACTTGCATGACTTATTGTACAATAGGAGATCCTGGTAAGGAACAAGGAACTAACAAAGTACCACCAATTGGAAGAATCTGAGAAAGGTCAAAAGGAGAGAGGAGATGCCAGTCCATATGTCCTACCAACCTCCCAGAATCCTTCTTGCTGGAATCCATCTTGGCTGAGAGATGTGCATGCCACCAGGAAGAACCATGAGTCAGAATGATTGGCTAGAGACAACCTGGAAACTAACCACATCACCACAAAACCTGAGACTGTGAGCCACGTGGCAGAGTACTCCTCCTGGGTTCCCTCTGCTGCTCTCCACCCAGGTGCCTCTTCCCACTAAAGTCTCTTGCTTTGTCAGCACGTGTGTCTCCTTGGACAATACATTTCTGAGTGCTAGATAAGAGCCCACTCTTGGCCCTGGAAGGGGTGTCCCTTCCTGCAACAGTTTCCATCCTTTGTTATGTATACCTAAAAAAATCAGCAGACTGGGGGCACTCTCCAGTCATTTTGTCAATCAAAATTCCCTTCTCAAATTTCCAAATGCCCCTGTAGAGATGGACATTTGTCTCCAACTGAATACGTCTTCTTAAATGAAAGGGACTGTAATCTATAGAGGCCAGCAAATGGTACTGAGGTTTCTGGCCTAGGAGAGCTTTGAAAGTATTTAAAATCTTTGACATGGTATCCCCATTAGTCCATCCTATTAGTCCAAAAAATGAAAGTCCTCTTGCTGAGTGAAATTACTTGGTTTCTCTAAAATTTCCATTAAAAATAAGCTGGCCCAAGAGAATGACAAAGACAAATTTTTATTATTTATTTATTTATTTGATGGGAAATGGGAAGATATTTTAATGGGGGAGAAAGGAACGAGTGAAGAGACTGTCTGTAAACATTTATCTAGCATAGCATCTAGCATATCCAGAAGTCAACAACGTTTTCTGAGTAGAGTACAGAAGTCCCTGTACTCATGGTAATGGACAATCAATGGGGGGCAATGCATGGCTATCCAGGTATTTATGGTTATTTATTTATTTATTTTATCAAGATCACTATGAGTTGTAGAGACATGACCTTTTTACTATATAAACATCTGGCAAATCAAAGACAAATCAAATCAACTTACGCTTTGTAAACTAACCATTTTAAAGATAATCATTGCTTGGAAGAATCCCTCAATTACATTTTGATGTTTGTAGATATGCAATCAAATTGTAAGTTATGAAGAGAAAAGAAAGCCTTACCAAATAATTGATGACATAAAATCGGTCATATTCTCTGTTCTTAGGATTGATCCTACGATGCTGTTTTTTCCTCATGTGATCTTTAAGTGTATTTTTGTCCCTGAAGGTCTTTTCACAGTACAAGCACTGCAAGCTACAAGAAAGACACAAATGCTGAGATTAAATAAGTCTCTCAAATAGTTGTTGCATAGCCATTTATTATTATTATTATTGGGTCTTATAATTTATTCATTTTAGGACTCACAGAATCTTCAAATGGCATATGATATCCTTCTGGAATCCCTCTCATTTTATTCATTTGGCTTTAGAGGATGCATGCTGTGGTTTATTTTGTAGTTGGCTAACTTGGCCAACTTGGCTATTTAGTTAAAACTGTGATATAGATAGCAATTATCCAAAAATGATTTTGGTGCTTTACTAATCAAATTACCTATTCTAAAAATGAAAATGTAGGTATGTTCTTCAAATAAATATATGATAACTAGCTTTGGTTGCCTCCATTGAGTATAACAATTAGTCCATGGTTTGGTATATCTTGTGACCTAATTTGCAGGTCTGATTCCTAGCACCAGCTGTGGGACGTGGTCAAGTTACTTGACCCCTCTGATACCACTCATTTTCTGCTAACCTGATGATAAAACATACATTTTAGAGAATTTTTACGATAATGTATACATATATGTGCACATAAATTCATAATCATGATAACAATTCACACAAAATATAAATGTATGTATACATGTTTAATTTATTGATATATATACGAATAAAGTACCTAGCACATTCATAGCATACAGTAAGTGCTATTTTTACTATCTTATCATTCACATGTATCTTCTGCTAGAATATTTCCACTGACTGGGAATTCATTACCTAATGAGGCAGTAATGACCAGTTTTGAACAGATTACTAACAAAATGTCTTCCTCATACTAAGCTTGACAGTTGATACTGCCTGGATTACCCAACAGCCATTAGAGTTCTACTTTCTGGAGTAACACAGAATAAGTATACATGAAAGCTTATTCAAAAACCAAAACTCTGATGTTTTGGTTTGTTTGGCCTCACTGTGTGTTGGGCACATGAACTTGGGTTCGACAACAAAATGACTGAAATCAGTTGTTGTTTCTATTCTGAATTCTTTTTCATCTTTACTAAACACCCTTTCAATTATTTCTTATGCCTCAGAAGTAACTATATTCTTTTATAGTAAACAATTTATGGGCAATAAGTTGATTAGGGATATCATTACTGCTAATCTTGCTAGAAAGCACACCTGGTATTATTTTATAAATGAATGGTCATTCAATAAAAGAGTAAAGAGACTTGTTTTAATGTACTGTTGATACCGGAATTTGAATTCAGAACTTTTTATAATGGGTATTTTTTTCTCAATGTTATTGCTCCAAATGTTGTGGTCTGAGATACCACATTCATTAGTATTATATTAAATGAATAAAACTAGGTTTTGAGAGTAAAATCTTGGGCCCTTTCCTAGAAAGAAAAGGGGATAGATTTTTGAAAGCCATTTTGGTGATGCAGAGAATTTCCTTCCCTATTTCTACAAGCTAAACTCTAGATACTCACGGTTGCCAGAATATGACCTTGAGAAAAGTGGAGTGTTATGATATATAAATGTGAATAAATACTAAAAGGTAAAAGAATGCAATCAGTATGTTATGTTTCACATAAAACTGAATAACATCTAGCAATGTGATAATATATTTACTTTACTAAATGTGTAGAAAAATTATAGAGAAAAGTAAAGAAATTATGAATCCGAAATGAAGAATAGTGGTTTCTGGGGGAGATACTACTGAGGAAGGGCACACAGCGAGATTCAAAGGAAATAATAACATTCTCTTTCTTAGGCTGGTTAAGTATATTTTTCATACCCTATATAATAACATACCTTATAATGGCATATACATTGTTTGGTATATATGACATTTACATTTTAAAACTACTAAAAGGCAATATGATCTACAAAAAATAAGGATTGTCACACAAAATGTGAACTCCTCCAACACGAGAAATGAGAAAATTCCATTTCTTGAGTTACTTCTGACTATTAATTTTTAAAAATTCAAAACAGAATCCACGATTGAGACAGCTTCAGGTCGTGTTTCATAAACAAGTACTTACTTGTCAAGCTTTTTCTGTAATGTACACAGAAATTCATTGCAGTTCACAATGTTGTCTGGCAACCCAATGTTGAAAGTGTGTTCTCTGGCCATATGGTTCAAAAGAACAGATCTAGGAAGAAATTTGAGCAATTTGCATTATTTACAACTTATCTAGGAACAAATCAGGTCATGAGTAGTGTTTGTATAATGATAACAACACTAATTAGAAGTACAAGCAAAGGTTAATAAACACTGAAACACACATTTGGGCTATGAAAGAGTGACATGTTATAAAAAAAGTATGCATATAAACACTATCATATGAAAAGAAAGTCAACAGAAACTGTTGCTGAGGAAGCCCAAATGTTGGACTTGTCAGACAAAGACTTTAAATCAGGCAATAAGAATATGTGTAAAGAATTAAGGAAAACCATGTCTAAAGAATCAAAAAAAGGTATGAGAATAATATCTTATAAAAAAGAGGATACTAATAAAAAACAGAAATTAAAAAAAACATACAAATCTGGAGATGAAATGTACAGTAACTGAAATGAAAAATTCACTAGAAGGTCTCAAAAGAAAAACTGAACTGGCAGAACAAAGAACCAATGAACTTGAAGATAAATTTAGATTTTCTAGTCTGTGGAACAGAAGAAAAAAGAATGAAGAAAAATAAATTTGAGCCTCAGACACCATCCCATCTACCAATATCTGTATAATAGGATTCCCAAAAGGCAAAGAAAGATAGGGGAAGAAAGAATATTTGAAGAAATAATGGCCAAAAACTTCCCAAATTTGACGGAAAACATTAATCCAAACAGAAGAAGCCCAATAAACTTCAAGTATAATAAATCAGAGAGACCCATACCAAGAAAAAATATGAAGATGAAATCAAGACAGGTCCCAGATAACAAAACCTGAGAAACTTCACTGCTAACAGACCTGCCCAACAAGAAACTAAAAGAAGTCCTTTGGGCTAAAATGAAAGGATGCTAGATAGTAACTCAAACATACATAAAGAAAGGATGCTAGATAGTAACTCAAACATACATAAAGCTCCAGTAAAAGTAATTACACAGTCAAATGTAAAAGGCAGTATTAAATGAATTATTGTTTACAAATCTTTTCTTCCCATATCTGATGTAAAAATAACTGCATGAAGTAACGATTTTAAAGACATGTTAATGAGCTTATAATGTATAAAGATGTAGTTTGTATGAAAACAATAGCACAAAGGAGTGGGGAAAGAGCTAGCTACGTTGGAGCAAAGTTTTTGTATACTGTTGAAATTACGTTGGTATTAATCTGAACTCAATTGTTTTAAGTTAAAATGTTAGGGGCTTCCCTGGTGGCACAGTGGTTGGGAGTCCGCCTGCCAATGCAGGGGACATGGGTTTGGGCCCTGGTCTGGGAGAATCCCACATGCCATGGAGCAGCTAGGCCCATGAGCCACAACTGCTGAGCCTGCGTTCTAGAGCTTGCGAGCCACAACTACTGAGCCCTTGTGCCACAGCTACTGAGGCTGCATGCCTAGAGCCCGTGCTCCACAACAAGAGGCCACCGCAATAAGAGGCCTGCATACCACAATGAAGAGTAGCCCCCGCTCGCTGCAACTAGAGAAAGCCCATGCGCAGCAACGAAGGCCCAGTGCAGCCAAAAATAAATAAATTTATAAAAAAATAAATAAAATGTTAATTGTAATCTCCAGTGAATTGTAGTGGATAGTGAATGGGCCACTAAGAAAATAACTCAAAAAATATAGTAAAAGAAACAAAGGAATAAAAATGGTACATTAGAAAATATCTATTTAACAAAAAAGAAGGCAGTAATGGAGGGGAGAAATAAAAAAAAGAAACTTAAAACATAAAACAAACAGCAAAATGGTCTAAGTAATCCCATCTCATCAGTAATTACATTAAACATAAATTAGACACTCCAACCAAAAAGCAGAGATTAGCAGAATGGATTAAAAAACATGATCCAACTATATGCTGTTTACAGGAGACACATTTTAGATTAAGATTGAAAGAAATAGCTTCATACATTCCAGAGTCAAAAGTGTATAGGAGAGGGGAGATAGATGTAGGATAGCAAGAAAGTACTTATTCTTCTATCCTTATCATTAACCCATGTCCTTTGTCTTTCTATTCTTTTTATGTCCCTAGGCTGGGAGGACACAAATATAATCCCAAAGTACTGCTAATAAAGTACATAGCTGGAATCAGGTTATATCTTTAATCTTTTATTATAAACTGACCTTTTCATAAACAAGAACTGCAGAAGGGGACATTTTATAAAAATGAGATGCTGCTTATCTTTGTCATTGGTTAATTTCTTAAAAATTTCATTTATTAGAGAACAATGACATAGTCAATCAAAACTACTGAGGAGTTCACTTAATTCCCATGTCACCCCAGTCAACAGAGAATACAGATACAGGTAGAAAAGGAGGATTATATTAGGAATTATAGGAGCACCAATATTCAGTAAGTTGAAATACCAATATTATCAGAATTTCATATCATATGGACACATACTTCAAATCACATCAGTCCCTACATTTATCATAAAAACTTAAGCTTTATATAAATATAAAATATTTTTATAAAATAAACTTTATATAAATATAAAAATATTTATAGCTTTTTAATACTAGAGATTCTTAATAATAATCACACGTCTCCTCACTAGGTTAATAGTTTTAACATAAAATCAGAAACAACATGCTAAAAAGAAGTAGCAATGCTTGGTAAACTTTTTGATAGTGAGGTAGTCCTCACTGCCATCCTCATAAAGCCCTTTGAAACTGACAGGGTTAGAGCATAATTAGTGACCTTGGCACAGATTTTTCTCCATGCTAACTGATTCTATATGAGAATCAAATCTTCATCACTGGTGTTTTCAACATTGATGCTTCATCCAAACCCTTTTCTAAATTCAAACAAATAGCTACCCTCTCCTCTTCAATGTTCTTCAGGCAACGATGTCAGTTTGTGCTAGGCTTTTCTTTTTTTTTTAGAAACTAAAGACTGCTTTCATTCAAGTGGGTGGGAGAATGATATTTTTCTGATTGTCCATTGTATGCTGTCACTGAAACTATTCCCATTTCCTAGAGGTTACAACTTCATGACTTATATTTAAGTGAATGTACATTTGTAAATATTACTGTTGCATAAAAAGAAATTTGTCTGATTTTTGTCCCTGGTTCCAGGCACTGAGCTTCAAAAATCCTTGGAATTTCTCTATGATCAGATTACCTTTGCTAATACAGTGACTTGTGGTAGGCCTCTAGAAAGCTTCAGGATGGGGATTGGTTACCAGAAAGGCTAACAATGTGATCAAAGGGTTGGGACTTAGAGCCACACTGACCTCCAGAAAGGAGAGAGGGGCCGGAGATTAAGTTCAATAATTAAATCAATCATGCTTACATAATGAAGCATGTAAAAATTCTGGATACCAAAACTCAGTGAAGATTCTTGGTTGGTAAATACACTGATGTGCCAGGAAGATGATATATCCTGATTCTTTGAGGAGAAGGCATAGAAGCTCTGTGTTCAAGACCCATCCAGACCCTGCTCTATGTGTCTCTTCATTTAACTGTTCCTCATCTGTACCCTTTATGATAAACACTTTCCTGAGTTTTGTGAGCCATTCTAGTGAATTAATGAACCTATGCAAATTATTGGTGGGTAGCCATGAATTCGTAGCCAGTTGGTCAAAAGTGCAGGTGTCCCGGGGAACCCATAAACTTGTGGCTGGTGTCTGAAGTGCGGGCAGGCTTGTTGGGGATGATGCCCTTAAACCTGTAGAGTCTGATGCTAACTCTGGGTGGTTAGCATTAGAACTGAATTACAGTACACCAGTTGGTTTTGGGCCAGTTGGGGTTGGTGACAAAATTACCAATTCCCCATTTTTTCCCCCTTAGATCTTTATCATTTTTAATGTTCAAAAGTGAAACACCAAAAACTGCTAAAGGATTTTTTTTTGTCCACTTAGCTCAGCATTTGGGATCTTAGATCCCCAGCCAGGGATCAAACCTGTGGCTCCTGCAGTAGAAGCACAGAGCCTTAACCACTGGACTGAGGGAAGTCCCAGCCAAAGGTTTAGCATTAACAGGTTAATACAGAAGGGCACGTCTGTTGTAGTTTGCTGCACGTGGTCTTGCCTGTCAGACAATTTAAAAAGCCCTATAACATTAAACACAATTCTATTTCTGGCATCTAAAAAATTTATCCCCCTACTCTGCTTAGAGCAACTACATTCCATCTTTGATGTCCGGTTGATTAAAAAAAAATTACTGTGGATATATGAAAGGGTTCTGAGCCAATGCATAGAACTTAGTCTATATAGCCATTGTGGATGTTTTGGTAAGTCTTCAGATGAAAAACAGTAAAATTTAAAGACATATATAATTGCTACCTGTTTCCGAGGAATTCCTCATTGCAAAACATACAACTGCCTTGAAAATTGTTATCATTTCGCTCTTGTTGCTGTTGTTCCAGAATTTCTTTCTGTAAAATAGAAACACAGATATATGATATTATCTTTAATAAATCCATAGTTAGCTAATGAAAAATGTCATAGTCTGGATGGGAGGAAATTGGGGTAGAAGCATAAAAGGAAGTATGCGAACACTGATGATATTTTGAATTTCTCCATTCCTGTCCTTGTACCTAAACTCCAAGTCTATACTGTTAAATGCCAGACAACATACCATTAGGATAGCTATGTAGGAAACTTGAAGTCAATAGGGTCTCACCATCCTTCACTACTCTGTCCTTCCTCCTGTCTTTATTAATCATCTCCCAACCTCACTCTCTTCCAAAAGCAAAAATGTGCTCCTTTCTGTAATTCTCAGTTTAGTTTGTAATCAAGTTCTGATCAATTTTTCACTTGGACTGTCTTTCATATTACTTCTCTCCACCATTCCCAATGCCATCACCCTGAATCCAGTCTTTAATCAGTCATTATGAGATTACTATAAGTAAGTCTCTTAGAGGGTCTGCCTTATTTCAATCCTTTTTTTCTATCATATCCATCCTCTCTTTTGTTGCTAGAAAAACTTCTTAAAATTATTTTCATGTACAATTACCCTGTTACTCTCCGACTCAAATAATTTAAAATATACATTGGTAACACCCTATTCTAATCATGGTGGTTCTTCTACACATTGTTTTTCCATGAGGTAATTTTATTTCTCTTTGCTTTTTCCCTCTTATAAATATTAGCTGTTCTTTAAGGACCAACTTGATTCCCATTTCTGCCATGTAGTCATTTCTGGGCTACAATACAATAGTTAAGAGCTCAGACTCTGAAACATCAAATAGAACTAGATTTGAATCTGGCTCTCACCTGTACTCAATATTTTATTTAACATCTTTAATACTCAATTTTCTCAATTTTAAGATGGAAATGAAAATATTACCTCATAGCATTGTTTATAGGATTAGATCAGAAATTTATGTACAGAATTCAAATTGTGCATGTGTATGGTCAAGCCACTCAAGACGGCTGTTCTCTTGCTCTCTGTACATCCCCTGACCAACCAGTGCCTGCTTCACCTATACCCTACGCACATGACTGACCTTCCTGTGTACTTGCCCCAGGCCCCAGCTAGTGATTGTTCTCATCAAAGGGGCGCTGAGGGGTGTGCCTCTCTACTGGTTTCCCTGGTAACTAATGAGCTCACCTGATGTCAATTCCCCAATAACTGGTAACTTGCTTTACCATCATCTCTTTTGCTTGCTTTTATCTTCTAAATGGATATGAAAACTCTTTGAAATTAAAAGAAAGTCTTTATGCTGTTCTTATTTTACACCTGCATACGACTCTCCAGCTATTCTTATAACATGAAGCTCAAAGCACGAACTTCATAAAGTTTATTGCTGATTCTGTAGGACAGCATAAAAAATGAGCTTGTATAATCTAGAAGCTTAACAAATTCCATGTGGCATTTCTGGAAATGTATCACCAAACATTTAGAAATATTAATCCACTGAAGAAAAAAATTAAGAATCTGCCAGGATAAAAATCAATTCAATCAACTTCTGGTTTCAGCCATGATGAAATAATGGATATAACACTTCTCCTCCCCTTGTAAACTACTGTAAAACCAACTGCTTCATATATCTTACCTTTTTTCAGAAAATGTATAATAGGGACTTCGCTGGTGGCTCAGTGGTTAAGAATCCGCCTGTCAGTGCAGGGGACAAAGGTTCGAGCCCTGGTCCAGGAAGATCCCACATACCGTGGAGCAGCTAAGCCCGTGCGCCACAACTACTGAGCCTGCGCTCTAGAACCCGCGAGTGACAACTACCGAGCCTACGTGCCATAACTACTGAAGCCTGTGTGCCTAGAGTCTGTGCTCCGCAACAAGAGAAGCCACCAGTGAGAAGCCCACACACGACGAAGAGTAGACCCCACTCACCGCAACTAGAGAAAGTCCACGCGTAGCAACGAAGACCCAACACAGCCCCCCCCTCCACCACACAAAAAGAAAATGGACAATAGCACATGGCTGTGATTGATGAGTAAAAAAATAATACATTGCCAGTTTTCTGTTGGGTAGTGTTTTCCAAATTGCAACATAGGGAAGTTAAACCCAAATGAAGGTTATGTATCTACCTCACTTGGTGTAGAAGAAAAAGAAGACTGGCATTCAGGATACAAAAGCAAGGGGAATTTGTGGGACAAGGTACTAGAAAGAAGAGAGCTGCAGAGGAGGAGCTCAAGAAACCTGGACTGGGATTCTTTTTACCTTGGTCCAAATACTGAGCTGTACATGTATAGGGCAGAACTCTGTGAGACTTTACAAAGGAGTTGCCAGGGTCTGTGAAGATTCTGGAAATTACAGCACTGGAATATGTTGGAGCTTTGACATACAGAATGGAGACACCTTGCTCAACACTTCAGGCACACAGCAAATATAAAAGAACACTGTTTACCTCATGAAGTTTAGGGCTTTATGCTGGCAGCAAGTGGATAGATAAAAGCAAAAGAAATAAAGGGAGTAAGGTTGATGTATCAGACAATTTTAATTATTGCTTTTTCTTTTTTTGCAGTACGCGGGCCTCTCTCACTGTTGTGGCCTCTCCCGTTGTGGAGCACAGGCTCCGGATGCGCAGGCTCAGCGGCCATGGCTCACAGGCCTAGCCGCTCCGCGGCATGTGGGATCTTCCCGGACCGGGGCATGAACCCATGTCCCCTGCATCGGCAGGCGGACTCTCAACCACTGCGCCACCAGGGAATTATTGCTTTTTAAGTTTAAGTGAATCTTACATAAAAACTGAAAGTGACAGTAAAAGTCAAATTAAAGGAAAACCGAACTTTTACAAACGTATAGTTCGACTAAAAAAGAGAAAACACGGTTCAGAGCTCTATATTTACAACTTTGGTAGCAGCAAAACCAAAAACCCAATAGATAAAGCTCTTGATAAAGATCACTATAAACATCCCACAGTAAGGCTGAGCAATACTTTCTCTGTCTGCTCCTGTTTTCAGCTTACAAGACCTGTTAATGCTTATTAAAAATCATCATCTCATATTTCTCAGGCTGGTGATGATATAACCCAAAGTTGGCTAAAGAAAAATCTTATTCAACTTAATATTTCCTTGGTTTTGACTCAGCACAAATATAACAGATTTGTGAGTCTAAACCAGAGTGATACTGAGCCATCTACAGTTTTCTTTGGCCAAATTTAAGTTTTATCAGTTGACCCTGTATTGCACAACCTGAGTGTAGACACCTGAAGTTGTGTATAAATTGATTCTTCTTAGGAGAGCCTAATTTACATTTTGGTGAATTAGAAGGAGCATGGAGTAGACAGGGCACTAAAGCAAGAAGCCACTTTTTTTAAAAAAAATTAATTTATTTTTGGCTGTGTGCGGGTTTCTCTAGTTGCAGCGAGCAGGGGCTACTCTTCGTTGTGGTGCGTGGGCTTCTCATTGCGGTGGCTTCTCTTGTTACGGAGCACAGGCTCTAGGCGTGAAGCCTTCAGTAGTTGTGGCACGTGGGCTCATAGAGCGCAGGTTCAGTAGTTGTGGCTCATGGGCTTAGTTGCTCCATGGCATGTGGGATCTTCCCGGACCAGGGCTCGAACCTGTGTCTCCTGCATTGGCAGGCGGATTTCTAACCACCGCGCCACCAGGGAAGTCCCCAAGAAGCCACTTTTTAATGGCAAGTAACTAAAACCACGCTGTTCTTTTGTTCGCATTCTGGAGCTTGTCTCACATAGTGATGAGGTGGCACTGTGAATTCTCTGCTAGTTTATCTGCACTACCTACAACCACAGTAAGAGAGACAAGGGCTCTAGAGTACCTGTGTCGTCCCTAATCTGGCAGGTTCCATACAACTCCTTTCATTTTTATCTAAGTTCATTCTTTCACGATCTGCCTTCTGTTCACTGCACAAACTCTTTTTAAACTCTTTCCCAGACCTTCTGCCAAGGGGAGCTACTTAAACCATTTGTTGTTTCACCTCTGCTTTCTGTTTATTTCATGTGCATAAGACTTTTCTCATTTTAATAACATCAATGTAAGAAAGAGTTCTATAATTGGGAAAAATGTACATGGCCACCAGGTAGTTCAGCTTTGGATTCTCTGCTGCAACTGTTCAGCTCCAACTTGTATTCTTGCCATATTTGACTCTTGTCGTTGCAATAACATGAATACTCTACCTATTCCTTCTTGGCTATTTTCCTGTCTCCCCATTAACATATTCTATTTCTACTAACCACATCTAACCTCTCCAGTAAGATTTCCTTCTGACCAATGCTGCTCAGTACCGGCATTTTAGAATTTGAGAACTGAAAGGGACCTCATGAAACTACGGACTAACTCCCTATAAAGAGATGTTAGGGTGACCTGTTTAAAGCTACAAAGCTACTTGGTGCCATATCTGGATACATTTGCTTTTTTTTTTCTCATAACATACCCACTGTAGCATATCTAGACACGTAGCATATAACAATAACCTTTCTATTTAGTGAACAAACAAGTTCAGAATCCAGGGGATAGATATCTGGAAAGGTAGGGCAACATAAAAATCTTTCTTACAAAATATCCACGCAAAAACTTCATTTAGATCAGTCTTAGACGGATTACTTCTCAGCATTTGAGGCTTTAGAACATGGTAAAATAACAGGAGAGAAAATATATACAAATGTGATCATGACTTATTTCTGACAATTATAAAAAGAGGTATACTGGCTAAGTCGATTTTCTTGATCATAGAAATTTTAATTTGGTATTTAAAGGGTTAATAGTTTTACACAAAATGGTTTCCAAGACACCTCTCATGTTTTCCCTGCTTTCAAAACTTGAGATATGATCTAACCTTTTCTGTATGATGTAGGGTCCTTGCTATGAACAATTACTACTATATTGTGCTATAACGTATCAATTTACTTTCAGGATCTCTTTGTCCCTACAAATGACTCTAAACTGTTGTGCTCTTCTGGTTGGCCTTCCTTCTCACTCTTTTATGGTCATCACTGTCAGTGAGTCTACTTCTGTACCCACCAACTGGCTCTGCCATCTACACCTCCTTTTCATTTGCTATCCTCTGCATAGACCTCCTGTTTTTCTCCTTAAACTAGAACAAGATTATAGGAATTCCTAAAATCCAGCTAAAGAAAAATAGATAATCAAATTCTATGGATAAAATTAAGTCAAATTTGTTTGGTATCTGAGAAAGAGTAGCTCCCAGTATTTGGATGGGCTTTGTGGAAGTTATTTTTACCTCATAGGGATGCTTTTTCTCTGATTTCTGTCCTCTGTGCTATTTGGATCTACTGAGGTTACCAGATACCAGATGGACAGATTTATAGGAAAGACTTTCCCTGTACACACACATTTAAAAAGTATGTTTATCCAAAGCATGTCCAGAGAGATGGAAGTCAAAATCTGATTGTAAATGGACCTTAAAAAAAAAAACCTAGTATATAAATATGTAATGACTATATCTGAAAGTGAAACAATTAGAACTGGTACTTAAAGTAACATGAAATAGCTCCCTGTTTTCTACTGAATAAAATCCACAATCTTTAGAATGGCATTCACATTGCTTTGTACCTGATTCTACTCTAGGTTTTTAAAAGCCTTCTCTTGCATTGCTTCTCCATATAAACTCTGTTACAGGGAAAAACAAGAACATCTGCTATAATCTGTGTATTACTCTTCTCAATAGCAGTTCTCAATTACTTATTGTGATTCCTCAGGCCACTCAATGGTCTGGAGTAACTGTTCTCTCTTTTTTTCATCCATCTTTGCCAACTGGAGTTCTCTTCCCTAATCCTTCAGAGCTCAGTTCAAACACTACATCTCTGTGGTGAGTGGGAACAACAACTGATGGGGACTCAGGACATGTGTATTCTTGTCCTGGTTTTGTGACTAACTAGCTCTAAATGTGGCCTTAAGTGTGCCACTTCTCTAGGACTTTGGTTCTGGTGATCTCTAAATTGCTTCTGAAACATTCTACAAATCATAAAGTGGACTGACCCTGACCACTTCTGTGCTAGAAGTATCTTCTTTTGCCACCACAGTATGTAGTGTTCCATAGACATCTATATTGCTTGGTCTTCAAGAAAACTATGTCCCAACCATCTCTACTAGGAGAACATGGAGCTTCTTTATGTCACATGTACACAATTTATTACAGTAGAGTCTTAATAATACATGATAACTACATTTACACCCCCAGTGCAACAACATACACACTACAAATGTGAATGCTCTCCTGAAAATCAAAATGAAATTCTCAAAGGAGACGAGTTTATAAAACAATTGATTATCTCTTACTCATATAGGACTGGCACTTCATATAGACTATAAAATGGAGAGCTTTCCACAGCAATAGTAAGTTGATATTTATTTAAACAAAGATAATAGCCTACTGTATATGTAAACTATCCTAAAAAATGGAATTTATTATTGGTTATTAATTTAAAAGTTCTAAAGTAGCTGTTTTTTTTAAAAAACTCACAACTGATCATTTTTAGAAATATAAAGAGTTACATACAGAATTTTAGATTGCTATGGGATAGGAATTTGGAGAACAAGTTTTTACTTTTTTTCACTTAAACGCTTTCATTTTAATACAGTATATATACTTTTAATAAGTATATATCTTAAAAGCATAATTATCAATTCATGTTTCTAAGATGACTTTTTGAGAGAAACAGGAGATGCAAGTCAAGATAAGGAAATGAACTAGAATGATAATTATTAAATCCAACAATTAAGGAAACTAAGTATATTGAAGTAGAATGTTATTGTTTTATTCTTTAAACATATTAAGAAATAAAATAATGGCAACATACTCTCCCTCTTATCTACTCTAATAAAGCCTACTCTATGAAATGTCTGTCTGTACATTATAAAATAGGAAATTATTATTTCTTAATATAGGAACATGAAATATATAGATATACTTTTAGTCAAATTTTACTTATACATAAAATAAATCATGTGAAGATGAAAAAGAAATTATTTTAATTCTGCAACTATTATATTCTATAATAGCTTTCATCATCCTGTTGTAATCAATTCAGTAAATTAAGAAGATAGTTCTCATTTATTTGTTGAAATTGGCTTTGCTGACAGTTATGTCATGATATGCCAAACGAGTTAGTAAACCCGGAAGCTATTCAAGTCATGTAACTCTGTCAGTGTCTCTTATTTTCTTACCACTTTTTATTATGAAAAATTTCACAAACAGGAAAGTTGAAAGACTAGTACAATGAACATTCCTATACTCAATATATATATTCAATAATTGTTCACATTTCACCACAGCTTCCCTCTCTTTTCACACAAACACAGACACACACACACACACACACTATACACATATATATTTACCACTAAACATCTTTTGTTTTGTTGAATCATTTGAAAGTAAGAGAGTGAGCTGCAGACCTCATGACACTTCACTCAAATACTTCAGCATCCCTCTTCTAATAAGGACTCTCTCCTATATACAACCACGGTGCCACTATCATTATACCTAAGAAAATCAATAATAATTCCAAAATAGTATGTAACATCCAGGCAATATTTAAATTTCTTCAACTGTCCCAAGAATGTCTTTTAATGTTCTTCTCTTCCCCAACTCCCACCAAGACCATCATCGGTTCACACATTTCATTTGGTTGTTGGGTGCCCTGCTGCCAAATCTTTGTCCCCCTCCCCTTCCTCTTAAAAAAAATCTTTTTTTCATCCATCCGATTCCCCCACTCTCTAAATCATAAGCCACCAAATAACTAACCAGCCTGGGACTTAGGCTCTGAAGTCTGGTAAAGGGAAACTTTTCCCAACTCAATAATGGTCTTCTAAAGTATATGGATGACTGCTAGGAAAACCTTGTTAATTTTACTACTTTTATGTAATGTACCCCACCAGATAAAAAGCTTGCCAAGGGGCAGAACTGCTTGGTTCATCTTTGTAGTCCCTACTGTGCCTCACCGACAGGAGTAAGCAATAACTGTTGAATGGAAGTGCTCTGTTTCCTATGGTCTCTACTTCCTCAGACCCCTTGAACAGTCAGGAGGAATCTAGGTAAAAGAGAGCCACATCACCACTATGTCCCTCCACCCTTAATCCCACTGCTGCTAACTTGGTATGATGTGACAAAACAACACTGAGCTTTAATGATTCTGTATTTCCTTCTTCTGTGGCACACATGTTGATTGCTGCTGATCAAGCGTTAGTGAGGAAGAAACTGGGTGGAAGACACTTGGGCAATCAGGAACAAATTTTTTTTCTTTCCTCCTGCCCTTCCTTCTTTTAAGCTTGGTATCTGATAGGATTAATCATAGCATATGTTTGAAGTCACTTATGAACAGAAAAATATAATATTAGGAGAACAATCCATATAAAGCATCACAAAGATGTGCAAATCCAAGCCACCATTTTTGTGCTTTTATTTTTCTAAAAAATCCCATGCTAGGTAGATATACTAGATTTTATTCATGGATTTACAGAATAGAGGGATGAAGAGAACGTCACAGATGTTATACGTTGGAACTTCTCAAAGCAGCTGACGAAATCAAATTTTCATTACAAAATAGGCTTGGATAAAAACCATAGCTGTAAGAATACAGCTGAGGTATTAGGCAAAGAGTCATAATAACAAGCTGTATGTTTATGTAATTGGTTTAAAATGTCAAGAATGGTAGCAAAGGGGTCAGTGCATAGTCTTTTATCTTTATTCATAAGCCGAAGCAGAGGAAACATTAATGAAACAGCAGACATAGCAGATGGCATGCAACACCGTCACAGGGGACTGACATATAGGTAGAAAATGAAATTTGTGAGTTAGGTTGGAAATTATAAAAATCATCCAATTTGGGAAAAAGTAATTTAGAAAATGTCAATTTATAAGTATTTGTACACAGGAAAGAAAAAACTGATGCTTAAATGACAAATCCAATGGAAACAGCTTGCATTAACATAAGGAAGTAAAACTAAGGCTGATGTTATTAATTACAGATATCAAAAACATTTTATTGATACTGACATATTAGAGTCACAATAGTTTCCTGGCTAAATGGCTGTATGAGTGACTATGAGAGAAAATCGCACACTCTAAAGGTTCCCTCCCAACCTAGCTCAAAGGCAGCAGCATGGCAGAACCTGCCAGGAATTCTCAGTCCAGGAGCCCAGTTGCCCTCCTCCAATAAAGAACACAACAAATCTCCCTAATAAAGGTAGAGCAGTGGACCAAAGGCTCCACAGAAGGGCAGGAGAACTCCTTATTCCTCCTGCTTTCTATTTCTAGAACCATGTATTATCTCTCAGGTATCTGGAATGATTTCATTTAAGTATTTCAGGTGATTACAAAACAATGTAGCATAAAAATGAGTAAAGGAAGAAAGAAAAATTCGTGTGGGATGGGCACATAAATTAAAGATAAAAAATAAAAAGAAGTATATGTGTACACGTATATACACACCCAAACCCACACATTCACACTTATAGGTGGGCCTCAAATTTGGCTATCAGCTTTCTTAGATGAGGGAAACAGATGGACAGGAGTTTGTGTAACAAAGAATTTGGCTGGCTTTGTCCCCTGTTCCTAGGACAACCTCTAAAGCCTTGGAATTTCTTGAGTGGCTGGAGTGTCTCTGTTATTCCTGGTGGGCCCTTTGACTCCACCTGACAGTTTATGCTAATGAGATAACTCAGAATGGGGACTGCCATGCCACAAAGACCAACCATATGATTAGTGGGTTAGGGCTTTGAGCCACAGGATATCAGTCTGACTTCAGGAAGGGGAGGGGAACTTGAATTTGAGTTTAACCATGTGGTCAATTAGTCAATCAATCAAGCTTAAAGAAGTTTCATTAAAAACTCTGGACACCAAAGCTCAGATAAGCTTTCCTGGTTGCCAATACCGTGTGTATGACACACACGGATGTGCCAGAAGGGCAATACATCCCTGGGGAAAATGGGGACAATGGAAGCTTTGTGTTTGGGGCTCTCCCAAACCTCACCCTATGTACCTCTCTGGCTGGTTCTGATTTGGACCTATTTCTACAATAAAACTGTAATCATAAATGTACTGCTTTCCTGAGTTTTGTGAGTCATTACTGCAAATTAATGAAACTGAGGGTGTTAGTGGGAACCCCTTGAATTTGTAGCCAGCTGGTCAGAAGTGAAGGCGGCCTGGGGATCCCCCAACTTGTGGCTGATGTTTGGAGTGAGGATAGTCTTGTGAAGTCTGGCCTAACACTGGGAAGCTTGAAGTCATTGAAAATAAGTATACTATGTGATATAATGGGCAATATACCAAGAATAAATAGACCAAACAAGAAGGACTGTTTCTCATATTGATTCTCCAAAGCTGTTTCTTGTGCCAAAGCATATCCCAAAACTTAGTGAAAGCAACACAGAGGGGTGGGATAAGAACTGTCATGATGCAATACAGATACCTACTTCCTCTTGATTAGAGGTTGAGAGTTTAAGATTTCCTAGAAAAATTATGAACTTCCCTAAACAATTTTCCCTGAACATCGTTTTTATAAATATCGGTTGATAATATTCTTGACTTTGTCCTTCCAGTCAAGTAGCTGGAATGTTACTTTTCTAAGCTCTCACTTGGATGCAGAGCCACTGGACTTAGAAGGTAACCAGGAGACATCTGAGTTGACACTCTCTTATAAAAACTGCATAGTCCTAAACATGGACTGGAGTTGACATGGAAAGTCATTTAATTCTTTGTCAAAAATGACTCAAGGGGATAGCCACACACCAGACAAAAGAGTCCCCTAGAAAAATCATTTTAAATCCCTACCTCACCCTCCCAACACCAATTACTAGCCTCCAAAGTTGTACTTCATTTATCATGGTCACAATTTTTAACATGGATTAAATTTTAAGGAAGGTGTCACCAGTTGCCTAGCCCTGACTGGGTGGGTGAGTGGGGAGTTGTCAGGAATGTACTCAAAGAACACCTGACAGTGACTGACATAATTTGCTGGCATATACTCCAAAGACAAACTTCTAGCAAAATGTATACCAAGGTAACTAAATGTGGTAATTTACTGATACAATATTCACTGATACCTTGGTCAAAAGTCCAAGATTAGATACTAAACAATAACAGGTTTTAGAATTTATTTACGACAACTAGTTAGTAGAGCCAATTGTCTCTTTTAGTAGACAGATACATATGTATGTATATGTCTTCCTGAATTGTATGAAAAGAGGAAAAGCATCTACTTTAACCAAAAGTGGCACTTATTCACTAAGATATTAATTAAAATAAAGCAGAAGGAGGAAGAATTTCACTCTGCTTAGGATGAGGAAAGCCACAAGAGAATATCCTTACAATGAGAAAAAGGTGGATAATAAAAAACCCTAGAAAAACAAACAGAAAAACCCACACACAACTTTTTTTTAATTTTTGGCTGCGTTGGGTCTTTGTTGCTGCGTGCGGGTTTTCTCTGTTTGCGGCGAGCAGGGGTCACTGTCATTATACTCCAATATATGGATAAACTGTAACTTATTAAAGCATTGCCCTATTGTTGACCATTTGAGTTTCATGCAACTGATTTTTTTTTTTTTTTTTTGCGGTATGCGGGCCTCTCACTGTTGTGGCCTCTCCCGTTGCGGAGCACAGGCTCCGGACGCGCAGGCTCAGCGGCCATGGCTCATGGGCCCAGCCGCTCCGCGGCACGTGGGATCCTCCCGGACTGGGGCACGAACCCGTGTCCCCTGCATTGGCAGGCAGACTCTCAACCACTGTGCCACCAGGGAAGCCCTCATGCAACTTTTGATTGTTGTAGCTATAAGCTAAGCTGGGATAAATTTGTGCCAATAATGTTTGTCTTTTTTTTTTTTAATAAATTTATTTTTATTTTTGGCTGCATTGGGTCTTCATTGCTGCGTGCAGGCTTCCTCTAGTTGTGGTGAGCGGGGGCCGCTCTTCGTTGTGGAACGCGGGCTTCTCATTGCGGTGGCTTCTCTTGTTGCGGCGCACGGGCTCAAGGTGTGTGGGCTTCAGTAGTTGTGGCACATGGGCTCAGTAGTTGTGGCACATGGGCTCAGTAGTTGTGGCTCGTGGGCTCTAGAACGCAGGCTCAGCAATTGTGGTGCATGGGCTTAGTTGCTCTGCAGCATGTGGGATCTTCCCGGACCAGGGCTTGAACCCATGTCCCCTGCACTGGCAGGTGGATTCTTAACCACTGTGCCACCAGGGAAGCCCCACACAACTTATTTTGACTCCAAAAAGCTGAACTCAAAAGGTAACCAGACAAGGGACTTCCCTGGTGGTCCAGTGGGTAAGACTCTGTGCTCCCAATGCAGGGGGCCCGGGTTTGATCCCAGGTCAGGGAACTAGAGTCCTGCATGCATGATGTAACTAAAAGATCCTGCGTGCTGCAAAGAAGATCCTGCGTGTCACAAGTAAGACCTGGTGCAGCCTAAATAAATAAATAAAAATAAATAAATCTTAAAAAAAAAAAAAAAAAGGCAAAAAGACAAATTGAATTCCAAAAGGTGACAAGCTCTCTGAAGAGAGGCAGGGACTCAAGAACTATTTCACCTTTGGCAGAGCATGAGACGAAAAGGGCAAGTAGGAAGAAAACAGCTGAAATTTTAAAGAAGTTTTAAAGGCTAAGTCCCTGGGAGCCTTGGACACAAAAGGATCCAGCTCTTTTCCACAGGTTTCCTCCAAGTTTTCAGGAGAAAGACCGGGAGTAGGGCAAAGAAACATGAGGATGAGTTGCATGTAGAGGCAGGAATAACTGTATTAAAACAAGGATTATCAATGACACAATACAGTTTCTTAAAATACAATAAAACCCAGTGTTCTCAGCATTTTGAGATGAGGGAAACTTAAGTTTATGGCAATATCAAGACATCTTAAGTGAGTAAGAAAACACATGTCAATGACTAAAGAAAAACAGTAAAACAAGCCAGAGAGAAATTTCTTAACTGGATGATGATATACTCCCCCAAATCCATGAGATTTGATCTAATATCTCACCTTTTTGAAAGATATCAGTACATCCTACCCTTTTTTTTTTTTTTTCCGGTACGCAGGCCTCTCACTCTTGTGGCCTCTCCCGTTGCGGAGCACAGGCTCTGGACGCGCAGGCTCAGCGGCCATGGCTCACAGGCCCAGCCGCTCCACGTTATGTGGGATCTTCCCGGACCGGGGCACGAACCCGTGTCCCCTGCATCGGCAGGCGGACTCTCAACCACTGAGCCACCAGGGAAGCCCCATCCTACCCTTTTTGAAACTACAATGATAAAGGCAATTACCATCTGCTTGCTACTTAGGATACACAGTCAGTATATTTCTCCTACTTTGAATCTCCATGAGGTGGCTTTTGAAGAGTAAGGAAGAAACAGAATAGACCGAACATCTTTAAAAAATTAACTAGTGGAGAAAAAAATTATATAGACTTCTCATTTACATGGAATAGGTCATCACAATAAAAAAAAGAGAAGTTGAAATACAGAACAAAAAAAGCAAGAGTTAAACACGTGAGAGCTAGAAAAGCCTTATTTCTATTTGTATTAAAGATAAAAGGGAATCCAGCCTAGGCAAGAAGACGAGGACTTTTAAAAATGGAAAGGTGGCTATGGGAGACTGCAAAATAATTTACACTGAAGAAAAGAGAAGCTATCAGCATGGCATGGATCAGTATAGTATTATCTGTCCGAGGAAGTATTTTGCTGGCTAAACTCAAGCTCAGGTATAGCCCTATGTTTCTCTAAAGATAGAGGCAACTCCAAAAACACACTATCTTCAAGTGTTAAAAGAAAATATAAGCAGCTTAGGCCCAAAGGAATAAGAAATTCCTATCTATGACTGACCTAAGATAATAAGTAGATGAAAAAAATTCTTAGCAATGGAAACAGAACACTATTATTTGTTTACATATGTATTTATGTCCTGTTCATCCATTTTTATTAATTCTAAAAACTATTTTGAAAATGTCACATTTGCTTATAGAAGGAAGATCCAATTTGATAAAGAATCCCGATAGAGAAATGGTGCTTAGAGTTGGAAAACAGGAGTTTGAGATCCTCCCTTCCTATTTAATACATTATATAACTGTGGCCTTGAGCATATCTCCTAATATCTTCAAACTTGTTTTTCCATCTAAACAGAGATAATGATATTGCCTTAGTGATCTCACAGAGCCAGTGTATATAAAAAATGCCATGCAAAATTTAAGCTCTTGTTGAAGATGTTCAAAGTGGTAAACTTTAGGATTCAGTTTAATATTGTTTCAGACTGGGTTACATTTGTTTCCTAAATGGAAACATTAATTAATCTGAAGGTTAATATTACTCAGTGGACATTCTAGCTAACTTGATCTTTGTTGCACTGTTAATAATAATGTTACATTCAATGGGAAACATCGTCTTATATTTGGGAAAGTTACTGTAGGTGCAATTAGAAAATTTGTGCTACAAAGCTAGGAATTATGCAGGAAAGGTATAACGTTATACTTTATAAGTCACTGATATAATTTGATCCTTTATTAAAAATCTCTGAAATCTATACAGAAAAGTGGCACAAGGGAGAATAATCTTCTTAGTGGGAGATAGGTAATTTCATTTTGTTGTTTTATTGTCGGGGGAGGTGGGATATATGAAGTAGCAGTAAAAAAAAAACCAAAAAAACACTGTTTCTCTCTAGAGGATCAAATTGTTATATAGGTTAAAATTTTCATAAAATATTTATAGCTGTCATGAATGATCTCTCAAGCAGACATTTATAATAGTGATTAAAAAAACCCAGTTTGATGCAGCTAAATAGATGTTTCCCCTCGTCCCAGTTTAATTAAAAGTTATATCTTGCTCTGGGAGCTTATGACTGCCATTTATCTTCTACTGTAGGCAAATGTAAAAACTAGTATTTTTTTATGCTTAAGTGAAAAGTGTAACCCATGATTAAAGATGTCTGCCTCGGTTATTTCACCTCTCTTCCTTAAATCAAGGAGATCTGACTATACGGCTCTATAGAAATGCCACACAAATACTTCAGGATCAAATTTAAGTTAATACTTTATGAACAAGGCTCAGAAAAGATACAAAACTGAACATGACAGTCCCAACCATTAAGAGGCATCTAATCCAGTAAGAAAGAAAGATTTTAAAACAACTAACTATAATTGAAGAGCCAAGTAAAATACTGTATTAATAGAGTTTAGAAGAGGTTATTAATTCTGACTGGTGGCATCAGGAAGCTTTTGTGGAAAGTATGGTATTTGAACAATGTCTTGCGGCGTATGTTATTTACACAGGTGGGGCTGGCATTCCTGATTGATGACGCAGATTCCTGAAACCACCTAACAAACGAGTAACTGTGAGACAAGTAGTGTTTTCACGAGAGTACAATCTCTAGATGGGCAGGGGCTGTGGCTTATTTCCTCCATTGCTATATCAACAGAATTTAGAACAGTGTCTGGGGCAAGATAAATATTTATTAAATAAATGAATAAACTGGACCCTGGGTAATTGAAAGAAAAAATGGGAAAAGATACTGGAAATGCAGTTTGAGCCCAGAAAAGCTTAAGAATATGTAGATGAAAAAGACCACTGCAGGTTTTAGGAGAATAAAATGATCTGCTATGTATTTTAATATTAAAATCCTGGAGGCAATGCCAATTGATTAGAGAAGTGATTCCACCTACAAGGTAAAAGGCACTAGGAGTGCAAAGAAAAGGATGTATATGGGACTCAAAGGTGGAACTGATAGGACTTGACAAATGACTTAGGTATGGGGATGAGTTAAAGATGATTCCAGAAATTTCCAAACTGAGTGACCAGGGGAATGGTGGTACTATTATATAAGAAAAGGGAAACAAGCAAACTACAAATTTTGGTAGACGAAAAATAAGTTCAGTTTTAGACACATTAAAATTAAGATGTTGATTGAAAATTCATATGGAAAAGTTCAACATAATGCAAGTTAGAACTGGAGTTTAGAGGTAAGCCAGGAAGAAAGCTGGAGATGAACCAATCAATGGATATTTACTCTGACTGCCTGTTGTGTGCCAGGACCAAAATTTAAGCCATCAGCATAGCAGTGGTATTGACGAGAGTGCACCCCCTGGAAGGGGGGCCTTGGAAAACTTACCCATTTAAAAGAAAAGAGGGAAAAGAACCACTGGAGGAGATTAAGGTAGAATGATGGGATCAAGGGAATATTTTTAAAGAAGGAAGCTAAAAGGGAGGAAGGTATACAAGCTATTCAAACCCTCAAGAATCTTTCCTAATTCTGTAGTTCCACCTTCAGAGTACAGATGAAAAATTTCAAAAAGTGTCAAGTAGGAATCAAGCTCTTCAAAAAGAAAACTGGGAACTCAGACACATCTCATAAATGTCACAAGGAACCAGTGAGGTCTAAAAAAGAATGGAAAAAGTGGATCATTTAGATACTATATGCCTCCAGCCACTCACACAGAAACAGATTTTTTTACCCCCCAAAAAATGGGGCTTGGAAAAAACACCAATGTGAACTTAGCAATATAGTGAGTGCTAATGAAGGATATTTAAATATAAGACATAATTCCTACCTCAAAGAAATTACGAAGTCATTTTGAATTAACAGCAAATCATACACAGGTATTTACACTAAATCCTTTATTTAGAGTTCCAAATGACTTTTTATTTAAAATTTGTTTTTGGCCATGCCACGTGGCTTGCGGGACCTCAGTTCCTCGACCAGGGATCGAACCTGTGCCCCCTGCTGTGGAAGCACAGAGTCCTAACCACTGGACCGCCAGGGAATTCCCTAGAGTTCCAAATGAGAGAGTACCTATGAACGATACCTATGCAAGTCATCACTAATGCAAATCAGGAGAGCAAATGCCAATCTAGTTTGAGGGTCCTCTCTCATGGACTTGAGATCCTACTGACACTGAGCTGAGTTCATTGAAAAACACAGACTGGATTATATACCCATTACCATGAAGCAATTTAAATGGTTTAAACTACATTTAAGTGCCTTTCAGGAATGGTATACCAACTCACACTCTTTTAAGTGGCTGAAAAAGTGCTTGTCCTTTAATATTCTTGCCACCATTTAGGTCACTGTTCTCAAATCTTGTTAATTTGATAAAAGAAAAAATGTGCGTTATTACTTTTGTTGAAGACTGGTTCATTTGATCATTTGGACTTCTTTCTGGAAATGTCTGTTACTGACTTGTAGAGCTCGTTGTACATAAAAGAGAGACATCCTGTCATTATTGCCAACTCCCACAGGAAGATCACCCACACCAACCTCCTGCTTCCACACTACAGAGCATAAAATTACAATGAAATGTCTGACTGCAAATTCAGCCTGTCTTCCTGTTACTTGGCAAATCTTTTCTTTTTGTTGATCTTCTAGCTACCATTCCCAGTGGTAGCCTATTGTAAGCCTCCTCTGCTTTCCTGAAAGTCCAATCCTAGCCTGAATCCCCTCCCTACACAGACCTATAAGATAATGAGCATCCAGGACAGAGCAACTATCAGAGCCTAGAATAAAAAAGAGTACAAGAGTTGTGGGAAGCAGAGTAAATAACTACTAGACTCGCATGGCGTGGCATGGCTTAAAAAGGCAGGTATTAGGCACACCACTGGTATACAGGCACACCACTCAGCTTTGCTTCTCATTCACTAAGTGCTCCTGGACAAAATCATCTTTCTATGCCACAGTTTCCTCATCAGTAGAGCAGCATTTAATAGCTATCTCACAGGGTTGCTATGAAGCAAGGATCTAATGCAAAGGCATGGCATATGGCTGGCACTCAGTAATTGCTAGTTTCTTTCCACATCTCCAAGTTGGTCTGTAGTCAGAACTTGCCAGTTTTAAATGGATTTTTATACAGCTACATTTATCATCTTTTCTTCATTTCACTCTCATGGGCAATGAAGAGACATCAATGGGTCTTTCTCATTAGAAAGTCAATCCTGGCACCAAAGGATTTCCATGATTTAGCTTCATCTTACCTCTTCAAACCTATCTCACACTCCTCCAAAAATCTTTCAGATCAGACTTAACTTTCCTGAATATACTTTGAACATACAGATCCATATGTATTTTCCTCCCTTTTCTACAACTCTCCAAATACCCAAATCCATCTCACTGTTAAGACACAATATATTGTTATTTGTATTACTGGCAACATTTATTGAGTGCTTTCTACATAGCAGATACTATCGTAAGTATATCACATGCATTATCTCACTTAATCTTCACAAGCCCTACATTCTATCATTATCTCCATTCCCAAGAACACATGTTTGTGGTTTTTCTCTAGATTGTACACTCTTTTATGACATGAACCATGCCTTGTGCTTCTTTGTATGATCATCTAGTTAAGCAGGAATTCAATGAACATGAATGTATGTATACACTGACTGCAATTTCATCATATTTTGTTTCTTTTAAGCTGCCATAACACTCACTTTCATCAAATCTACTACTCTGACAAAGTATAAAGTTGGTAAAAAGATGGGACGTTGTGATTTGTCATAAGAAATGTATATCTGGCTTTAGCCCCCATTCCTGGCACTTAGCTCCTAAAATCCAGGGAATTACTAAGTGTTGAGAGCTATAAATGTGTTTCTTGTTATGCTAACGAGCTGACTTTCAGAGAGTACTAGGTAACCTAAGGATGAGAGCCAACTATGTCATTTTGAGGGTTGGAACTTTCATTCCCCTCAATGGTCAATGATTTAATCAATCATGCCTAAGTAATGAGGTTTCCTAAAAACCCAAAAGGACATGGTTCAGAGTTTCCAGGTTGATGAAGCTCTCTGAAATTCATCTACATGCTGTCTTGGTGGGCCTCAAGTTCCATGGGGACAGAGCTTCTTTGTTCAGGATCTCACACTATGTATTTTTTCATCTGGCTGTTGATTCACATTCATTAATATCCTTTGTAATAAACCAGTAATCTATTGAGTAAACTAGTTTCCTGAGTTCTGTGAACCACTCTAGCAAATTAATCAAACCCAAGGAAGGGGGGTCATGAGAACCCCTTTATAGGGGTTCACAGCCAGTTGGTCAGAAGTACAGGTGACAACCTGGATTTGCGATTGGTATATGAAGTGGATAGCAGTCTTGTGGGACTGAGCCCTTAACCTGTGGGATCTGATGCTATCTTTGAGTAGACAGTGTCAGGACTGCGTTGAATTGTAGAACATGCAGCTGGTGTCAGAGAATTGCATGGTGGTGTGGGGAAAGAACCCACATGTTGGAGGTGGTTTCACAATCTTAAAAGGTTATCTAAGTTTTATAGATGTAGATATTTCTAGGGACTTGAGTCTGTCTACAGACATACAACAAAGATTCTGTGTATCGAGTAACGGTAATGGCTGCTGTGTTAGTTTGAGTTCTTGTAAAGAAATACATAGGGGTACTAGGATTATGTCAGTTTGATCATTTTTGATTAAGACCACTGTGAGTAAGAGTGAAAAAACTCATGGGAATAAAAAATTATGAATAAGTACTACCAAACAAAATCCATAAAATTTTACAGTCAATTTATCCTTATTCTGCAGATTTCTTAGATATTACAATAGGGAAAGAAGAGAAACTCAGGAAGTCCTGTTTCTTCACTGGGTTTGTTGCTATAGGAAAAGCATACTTTTTCTTACATAAATCAGTATCCAACAACATCATCTCATGTTTACATAATATAATGTGCTTCAGGGGACTTTCTCAAATCTTACGACTTTGGTAGACAGGATTTATTTTCCTCCTAGATCTCTTGAGGATTTAGCAGAAACACTGAAATCATAGTTTTCTTTCACAACATATCTAGCCAAGTCCAAAGATACAGGGAACACTTATAAGTAACCACTAAAGGAAGAGCAAGTCATTTTCAAGTAATAGTTGAGATTTAGTGACAAATAATGGAAAACTGGATACTTTTAAATAAAATTACTAACTTCAAAAAATTAACCAATTTCTGTTCAACTTCTGAAAATGAAAATTTTCACACCTGTATATGCTGTTATCTTTTTAAAAGACTAAAGATGCTGAGATTTTCAAATCAGCTTCCTTATCGTTAAGGCTGAAAATGAGAAAGACTATTATGATCAAACTATTTGCTTAATTCATAAAGGGGAACAAAAGAAGTGCTAGTGCATAGCACATTCCAGGGGGAGAAGAAAAGTTAATCAATTCAACTCAATTTTAGCTGAGGGCATTCTTCCACGATTGCTGAACCCTAGCATGTGTCAGGCAGCTAAAATTACACTAAAATGTGTAAGCTCTGTTGTTATTTTAGAGATAATCCAGGAAGCAAAACAAAGCCAAAAATTCTCTCTGCATTTTTAACATGAAATGCTTTAATCTTCAATCAAGTGTCTACCTTTCCTGTTTTAAGATCTTTATGTATTATCTCCTCTTTGTGTATGTTTGAAAGTTTCCAGAATAAAAACAAACAAAAAAGGGCAATAACAAAAATGATTTTGTATGTGTTTCCAACACACTGCTCATTCTTTAAAATAACTCTTACCAGTCTCTGCTTCTGAAGTTCTTCTCTAAGTATTCTATCTTCTGGTAAAACATCACACAGCAAAAAATAATTGTCTTGTTCTTCTGTTGAGAGATCAGGAAAATAAATAAGAAATGATATTTATCATTTTTTGAAAAAAAATTTATCTTTCTTAAGAGAAATATATCTATCTATGTCTATGACGATCTCTCTTCTGGTATATAGTTCTGTTTTAGCTTTACTGAAGTTATACAACATGAACAGAGCAATTTAATTTTAGCTACTATTTTAGAGAATTATAATTTAAGAAAGATTATTCCTTTGAATTTTTGGATTGCAGGGAAAAGATGGTAGTCAAGATGTACACTTACCAAATGGAGCTGTGGAATTGATTCTTATCACACTACAAAAATCTGTAATGGGCTGTTCAGTGAACCTTTTCCTCCAATATGAAATGTACCTTAGAACAATCAAAAACAAAGAATGGTGAGAAGACTCAATACCCTACTTACTTTAGAATGATAGGATTTTATAAGAACATTTAATTACCCTAAAGCAATAAATCAAATGTTGACTGAAAACTTCTAGCTAGAAAATTTGTAAATAGAAAGGCAGCAGAGCATTGTAGAAATATGAAATAAATATTTAATGAAATGACATTACCTTGTAAAGGCATGAAAATGATTAAATTTTACCATCCCCAAATTCAATAAAGAGACATATGGAAAAATTAAAATGAATTATTTTTATGTGATAATGAAGTTTTTTTGAAATCACATCTAAGTTTATATGAATTTAAAATGCAACAATGATTAAATAGGCTTTATCACACATTTTCCAATAAATTGAAAGTTAGGTGGTTATCTTATACATCAAAAGAACAGATCATGATAATGCAATGAGAAGTCAGTCTAAATTCAATATCTATATAACAAGATAGAACAATTCCATACGTCCACACTGTGTCTGAAATTTAGCTTTTAGAAAAACAGCCAAGCTTGCAATTCCTGTATCTAATGAGCTGAGTTAGAAGAAGGACACTGGCTATATGTAAAAGCAAAGCATAACACCCAGACCTGCATTATTTGATGAAAGAGGGAGTAAGATGACAGGATTCAACAAGCTGTTCATCTTTCCATTTATCTAACAAGATTTATATTGACAATTACAATTTCATTTATCAAAGAAGAAGAAGAAGAGAATGTGATCTGCTTCAAGGGGGAAAAAGGAAATGGAAAGGTTGACTCTGCAGTTGACAATTTATCAGGCTACATGTTGATGGATAAAAAAGGAAACTTACAACAAAGGATCAAAACCTGCACAAGAGATGGAACTTAGTTAAACAGACAAAGCACACAGAAAGAGTATATTTAAATGGCTTGATATAGCACCTGTGTCCTGCACATAGTAGGTTCACACTAAATGTTTTAAAGAGGTAGAAGAGCATTTGAAGATTCCTGTAAGGTTCTCTAAGTAGTTCTCCAGCTCCCAATATTTTGACTCCTTTTTAATCTCTCTTTTTCTTATTTTCCCAACCCATGGTGCTCTATAGAAAGGGCATTCATTATACATTAGGAAAAAAAAAATGTGCCGGGAGAGAGGTCTGAGAGAAAGAGAGAAACGTGACATGAGCTAACATAAAATATAAATGGATGACAACACTGAATATAGAATATATAAGTAAAAGAAGTAAAAGATGGGCTTCCCTGGTGGTGCAGTGGTAAAGAATCCGCCTGCCAATGCAGGGCACACGGTTTCGAGCCCTGGTCTGGGAAGATCCCACATGCTGTGGAGCAACTAAGCCCGTGTGCCATAACTACTGAGCCCGCGTGCGACAACTACTGAAGCCCGTGCGCCTACAGCCCGTGCTCCACAAAAAGAGAAGCCACCGCAATGAGAAGCCCGCACACCGCAGCCAAGAGTAGCCCCCACTCGCCGCAACTAGAGAAAGCCCGCGCACAGCAGCAAAGACCCAATGCAACCAAAAATAAATAAAAATAAGTAAATTTACCAAAAAAAAAAAGAAGTAAAAGAATAATGTATAACAATAGAACCACATGCTTTAGCTCTTCCTTCTCATGTATAACCATGCTGGCAACCTGGACGGGTAAGAAGGGGTAGAACTCTTTCCTTATAAAACAGTGCTAGACCTTATTTTAAGAGATCTGAAAATGATGTATCTGAGGCTCCAGCTCAGTCTCAAACCATAAATACTATAAATGATGAACCATGACCCTATGTCTAGCTCCCTGGCTCCCACATTAGAAGTATCAGAGCTGAAGGCATTTCAGGTCCATCAGAGTACACAAAAAGAGGAAAAGCACCTACAAAAGGCTGACACGTTATTCCCTTTGCCATGCTGGCCAGCTTCAGCACCCTCCACTCCCCAGTTATCTTACACAGTTAGTGTTATTCTCCTCTTTTCCATTCCCCACTAGTTGCTTTTCCTTCCCCTCCAGGGGAAACAGAAAGAAAAGGGAGTCAAGTTTTATCTGGAGTTTCCTCATGGCTACCACTAGAACACACCAAGGAGAGGTTCATCACTCTTGATTACTACTCCACTGAAGGCTCTGTGGGTGCCACCCTCTGGAGAAAACAGAATAGTTGTTGTCAGCCCTTTATATTATTTCCACTATGAGCCTACAGTTCGTTAAAAGGCAGTGATAATTACATGTAAAAAATTACATGAAGCAGATGACCTGGTAAGAGCAGATACTAGTGACCAGACTGGCCTTTGAATTGTCACTGACTAATTCTTTAACAGAGTCAACACAATAAGAGTCTCTTATCTGCACAGATCTTGAGCTAGAAGTAGTTGTGCTTTTTAAATTAAGATGATGGGCCAACCCTTGTGGCTGACGTTTTATTAACTGACTCCACCAGCCCTGCAGGCAACAGGGAAGAGAGAAGCAGGGACTTTGCATTCAGAGATATGAACCTGAATTAAAAGATTTTTTAACCTTTCTGACACTCAGCTTACTCATTTGCAAAATGGATTGTTGATAATTAAACAGGATAACACATGTAAAGCAGTGTCCACCATGCTGGGTGTTTAATAAATGAAAGTTATTATTATAAGAAAAAGTAACATATTTAGATAAGATTAAAGTAGTAAAGAATTTGTTATTCCAGAGAAATACTGGTATCTAAAACAACAACAAAAACAACAATGATAACGTTTCATCAAGCATTTAATGAGCAAATTAAAATAGTTATATGAGTAGTGTCAGAGGGCACACACAAGTGGCTGAGGCGGGGAAGAGTAGAGTGATGATGATGACGGTGATCAGAAGGATATCAGTTACTAGCAGCTACCATTACTGAGACCCTACCTGCCCAAGGTCACACAATTAGAATGTTAGAATTGGGATCTGTTGTCTCCAAATCCAAACTCAAGTCTCCTACAACACAATGCCTCTCATGTCACGTGAGGACCAATCTACACAAGAATTTCAGAAAAAGGCAGAAACAGGAGAAAGCCTCCAGAATTACAGTTGTAATGGATACTTGAAGAATTTTCTTCCTTAGAGACCAAGGAGAATGCTTTTTCACATGGCAAAACTGAAGTACAGACATGAAGTCTGAGGGGAGAGGGAAGGTCTTCCCTTTCTGAAAAGCATATTACCTAAAAGCAGCTCTTGGTCTGAACTGCTCCTAACTTCCTGCCCAAGTGTTGAAAGTTGACACCAGCTGTTTGGGACTGTTGAATTGGAACTGCTTGACTAAGCAAAAGGTACAGTACCTACAGAGGCACTGATTCCGCTGATGTCCTGATTCCAAAAGTCAATGGCTCTTAGTCTCTAAGGACTTCCATGTTGAGTCCTTTTCTCCTTGATCTTTGAAGAGAAGGCTCACATCACGTATTTGTTTTGTATCACAGTTTACCTCAGTGTGGTAGGCACAAGGGAAGTGATTACTAACATCGGCTGACTTAAAATCATGGGGAGATTCTGTCTGACAAAACTTCAGTTACCCTCTTCAAATAGTTAAGGCGTCCAATGGGATGAAGAGAGAGAAGATACTGTTATATGCTCATGTCTGGTAGTCTTTACATTGGTTAAAAGCTATTTTATTGCTCCATGAACAAGTGGTCATGAATTCTGGAAAGGATGTTTTTCAGACACCATCTCTAAGAGCATCTCTGAGATGTTGTTAGGTAGCTTCTGGGGGAAGAAGGATAAAGCAGGTAGTAGGCCAGTCCAATAGGCACAAAGGTGTCATCTGAGTGGTCTCCTCCTGACCAAAGGCTGGGTGACAATAACATCAAAGGGAAAAAGAATCATGTTACAAAAGCAAAATATAATCATAAACTACCATATAACTTAAACATATACAATTATGTATCATATCTTATTGTGGTATACTATATAAATAGATCTGAATTGCAACAAACTTTTGACCTAAGTCTAAATTTAAGATGTATCCTAGTTATCACACAATAGCACTTTTTTAGTTTATAATTAAAATTAAGAGGTATCAATATGTCCATTTCCCTGTGGTTGGTAAAAGCATTCAGATAAATTGTATTCAATTGAGAGATGTTTTAAAGATAGCAGATGTTCAATACATGCACTGGTGGCATTTTTTCCCACCCACTAAAATTTATTGTTCCATGTTAAGGTATCACTTAGTACTTCTTCATTTTTTCCTACTTCTTTAGTTTGTTTAAAGCAACCACTCAATATATAAAGGAAGCCAAGAAATAATATGTGGTATGAACCCTTTAATTGGAGGACAGTTATCACAGCATTTCATATTTTATTAAAAAGCCATAAAAGTAATTATTAGGTCACCAGCAAATACCTTCTTTTAAAAGAACTTTAATCACATCTCACAAGAAATCCTTGTAGTAATATCATCTTGCCTGCCCAGCTCCCCATTGTAACTGGCGTGCTTATTGACAGAAGCATAAAGATTTGAGATATAGTCATTAATTAAGTAGCACTGAATGAGTGGACTCTAATATAGAAAGGGGCAAGAATTAAGGAGTTAACATTTTTCTTCTGGAAAAATTTTATCTACTGAATAAAGCTAGCAAGTAGCTCAGTATAAATAACTATGTTAATAAACGGCTCAAAGGAGAGACTTTTACTTTTGTTTTATTTGCTCTGAGAAAATTTTACTGTTACTTTGTTCCAATAAAGAAAATGTTAAATATATTTAAACGGAAACTTTAGAGCTTATTTCTTACAAAGGACAAGGTAAGTCCATCTCTTATCTATTATTTATCGTCTTTATTACTTATTGTACTCAGAAGCAACAACTCCTCTCTGAAAAGTTTTATATATATATAAGAATTATTCAACCTATAAAGAAGTTCTGAGTGAATTAACTCATGCCAATTGAACCTCTCACTATCCCTCCCTCCCCTCAATAACTGCTAAGAAAAAGTCACATAGGTTGTTACATAATATTGAGCAGAGTTCCCTGTGCTATATACAGTAGGTCCTTGTGGAACCTAAATGGGAAAAGAATTTGAAAAAGAATAGATACTTGTATATGTATAACTGAATCTCTCTGCTGTACACCTGAAACTAACACAACATTGTTAATATATTAAATGGTATTTAAAAATAACAAAGTTTAGCCATATCCATTCCTGGTCAGTGTGAATTAATCACATTTTTACTTCCTGAGGGTGAAACTTCTATTTAATTAGGAGGAGAGTTGACAAGGAAAATCTAGGTTTCCAAATTTAAAGTACATATTAACTACACACTTCATTTAGAAAGCACTTATATCAGACATGCATCTTTTTCTTTTTAATTAAAGCATCCATTTTATTACATAACTGCATTTATAGTGTGATTGATCTCAATATTTAATTATTAACTCCTAAGCCCTGAGACCTAGTAAATAATGATTTTCCTGCCCACATACAGATGAGATTGACAACAATGATAAAAGAGATTGATTAGTACAAATATAGCCACTTAGCCATCATACATAAGTACAAAGGATAAAATACGAACTGATTCAGACATTTCTCACAGATTTTAGAAGAAGACAAAGAAAATCTTAACATTACTCAATTATCACTGGTTGATCATCATATTTTTCTGCAATTCCTGAGGGAGAATTTGCATTTATGTGGTAAAAAAGAGTAAAAAAAAAAAAAAAGTTTTACATCAAAGAAAGGCCAAGTGATAGGAAATTTATAAAAGAATAACTCTTTTGATAGTCCTGTCAATGGTTATTTGAATAAGAGAAGAATTCAAAGCTCTCTAGCCTAAGAAATGTCTAAAACAAAATCGACAGATCTGACCACCTATAACTAGGTATCATATAAGAGAAAACTCCCAGAATACTCCCAACACACACACATGTGTATATACATATACAAATTTTAATTGAAAATAAAGAATAATGAATGAGAATGAGAAGCACAGAGTGTTTCCTCTGAAGGCATGTAAGAATTAGTTTATTCCAGTAGTTGGTGGCATATATTGTTCATATAACTCTCCTTCCCTATTCTATCTCTGCCCCCTAACCATACAGCCCCAAAGTCTGCTCACAAGTAGCAATGCTGAGTGGATGGATATAAGGGGCCATAACAGAGACAGCACACAGCAGACATTCATTATTGGTGCTATGCATCTGAGAAGGCCAAGAAGGGCTAGAGAATAGCTAATATTGCCCCTTTGAGCACTGTGGCTATTTGTCCTTAAAAACAAACTGCCATTCTAGAAGTTTAGAGTACTTAGAAACTTAAATGAAAATTTCTCAAAACAAATTTTACAAATGATAATTAGGTCTTCAGACCAGCATAAATGCCTATTGAAATCTTAAGCTACCGTTGCAGGAAGCTAAGACTTCAAATATATCTTTTGTAATCAAAATATAATTAAAAATTTGGCTACCATTTATTGTGTATAAAAGATATCTCAGACACTGGTGCTATACATGCCCTGTTTTATATAATGCTCAATAATATTATGAGGGCTGGTGTTACCCCCATTCTATAGATGAGAAAACTGATGCTTAGAGTGGTAAGTAGCTTGCTGGAACCATGTGGTAAAGAAAGTCACCGAGTCTGCATTCAATCCTAGGCCTTCCAGGTTTCACAGTCCACTCTTAATAATACAGCTTGTTGCTTGCAAAACCCATTCTAAGAAACAAGTTGCTTGCTAAGAATAATGTGGTCTGGGAGATACAGAGTTTAGATGCAGGGATTTTGTAATATCTGGGCTACTCTAACGTTTTGTAGGGAAATCAATGCAGAACATCTCAAAATGGGACCCTACCAGATATACCAAAATATGTGCTTTCAGTAACTATACAAAGCCAGTTAACTACACTGATATTGTTTATATGGAAAATGATTCCAAATTTCAACTAATAATGACCTGTACATAACTACTCCACTATATCTGCTTAAGAGAAGGCATTTCTCTTAGACAATCACTACCAAGAATTAGTCTAGAATTAGTGACTATAATTAGCTCACTTTGGGGGCCTGGTTGTATAGGTCAGGTTCCTACATTTCACACATGCCCAATGTTGGCAGTTCTTCAACTACTCACATCTACTCTTTATCCTCTTCCTCTAAGTACCTCAGTCACTGACCTTAATTGCTGTCTACTCTTATAGCCCTCTGCCTTGTTGAAAGACTCAATATTTTCCTGGTTTTCAACCATATAACAGCATTTAAGCTGACAGGTGTTTGGATGATAAGCTTTTGGCTTAAAAGGCTCCAAGTATCTCTTTCCCCCAAAACTGCCCTTTGGGTGGCCTTTTACCAAGTCTATTCTCACCTTTCTGGAAGAACTCACTTAGCTGGAGAATGCATATGTCCTGAAACATGGAAAGAACATCAATCTGATAGAGATCAACAATGTCCAAAATTTCATGGAATGTGGTAAAGGGAATATTATTGACTCTTCGGAAAGTTGGTCTGCTTCCAGAATTTGTAGGACATGCAAAGGTATGTGACATTTTCAAACATAACTTACACACTCATGAAGGCAAATAAGTACAAAGTTTAAAAAAGACTAAGGTGAAACCTGATAATATGAATTTTCATATTTCTATAGGAATAATTTTATATATGCTATGCCTTTCCTTTAAGAAATAATAAACAATTCTTTTATGGATAAAAACAAAATTTACCTTTGGAAATCAGCAACCAACTTAACATCAGCTATGACAGTCTTATGTTCAATGATCATGTGCTTCAGAAGTTTGTCTTGTTCATCTATAAGAAAATGTTCTTCACAGAAAATACAAGGCACAGATGGAGAACCTTCTAAACTGGTGGTGCCACCTGGATTTTCTGGCAGGGAAAGCGGCTCCAGGATACAATCCTTACTGTCTGGGAGAGACAAAAAGAAAAAGAAAAAAAAAAGCTGAAATCCACTCTCTTTAGAAGGATGATTTCTCACCTCCTGCATTAAAAGGATCCTAAAGATATTTACATAATTCCAAAAAAGAAAATACACAGTACCAGAGAGCAGGATACTTTATTACAATTTTAAATAGCTTCTGTAACCCAGAGGCAGGGAGTATAACAAAGCAGCTCAAACTCCCCATTTGCCAGCTTGAATTGGGAAAACCCACTTGTCAGGACAGCTGTTCAAGCCTTCTTCTTGGATACCGGCCAATGGCAGCAAATCTAGGGGTACCTGGAGGGGGAAGGCTGCAACACACTGGGTTAAGGTTCTAAGGCCCATTTGTGACCTATGGCTGAAAGTCATCACGCTGGGAGGCAAATGGTATATATTGAGGCTACAGGTGATGCCAGGACAATCTTTTAAGCTGCTTCCTGTTACACCTGCAAACTCTTTCCTGTTTCTGATTATTTGTCATGTGCGAAGAAGACAGGTCTCATATTGGGTTAACACAGCATGTGCTGCGTGGCCCAGGTGGCAATTTTTGATGTTGATTTATATCTATCATTTGATTATATAATTATGTATCATAATTCAAGTTCTTGCAAACAAAGAGATGAATGCTCAATTACTAGACATACATGCTAAACATTTTTCTTGTCTACACTATTCCTTTTCCTAACATCACCTATAGTATCCTTAAGAGTTGAAGTATGTAAGGTCTACAGCTCTGAATTCAGGGCCTCAAACTATAGCCAGTTGTGTCAGGAGTCCTCTTCAGTCTTCTAGGGTGGAAGGCTGGACCTGTCACCTTATGCAGGCTACTGAGTAGTCAGCAACAAGGTAACTAGCGTAAGGCATTTGGCATCTGAGGAAGGGCAGGAGACCTTCTTTGGAAAGAAAGACAGCTATTTCACAGACAGCAATCTTTGGAATTAGGTTACTATTAATTCTACTGTTAAATTTTACTCCTTATTTGTATTTTACTTTACCTATTTTTAAAGGCCTTCTTAATTGAATAATTAATTGAATCAGTTACTGGTACACTGCTGACCATGGCCTAAGAACTGGATAAATGATGTAAGAGGGCAGCACTCATTCACTCACTTAACAAAAATTAGCTGAGTATCTACTGAGTTTTTTCCTGCTTGACTTTGCATGACACTATTCTTACCATCAAGGCCTAAGTGCTTGAAATTTGTTTGAAGGTAAAGATAAGTTAAAAGGATAAAGAGAGAGAGAGAATGTATAGGATTTATGGGAACATGGGGATACAGCAGTCACCTAAGTGAGCTGGAGAGGGAACATGTCCCATACGGGATGTCCTCTAATACATCACTCATAATAAAGTATGCTAAATCAAACTGTTTATCTTAGTTACCTAAAATTATTAAATACCTGGAAAGAAGAAAACAGGGTACACATGACAATAGGGAGAGTATTAAAAATATTTAAGCACTTTAGAAGCACTATTAGTAAGACTGGTGTGTTACCCATTATTATATTCATTAAATTAGGTAATGAAATCAAGTTCTGGAATGCTATAGCTCTTTAGTTGCAGGATATATTTTTCAGTTATAGGTTAAGTTCTGCAGGAACTTAAACCTGCATGTGAAAAATAGGATGGGGAAAAAGGTAAGTGATGTACTCATGAAACTCTGTAATAATATTTTACGTTCCCTAGAATAGGAAAACAAAAGGCAGCATATTCTAAATAAACGTTAGTAACATTACCTGCCATCTAGGAAATAACAAGTACTGTACTATATTCTTCTTCCCAAATTTGACTGAGGCATCTGTAAATTCATTTTTCTTAACTGAAGAAAGCAAACACTATATTAATAATCACCACCAACAGCAAGAACTAACCTTACTAGGTGTTTGCTATTTGTAAATTACCAGCAAAGTGTTTTAGGGCACTTTCTCAATTAACCCTAACTACCTTATTCGATTAGTACTATTACAACCTCCATCTTCCAGATGAGAATTGAGACTTAGAAAAGTTAAATAATTTCCCCAAGTCACAGTGTTAGTAAATGGCCTAAACTTACTAATTTGAGCCTAAATTCAAACACTACATTTTTCTGCCTCCAACCCCAAAAGGCAATTCCTCAACTGTGTTTCTTGTTTAAACTATGTTCAGTGCTGTTTTGAATTCATATGTACTTGTAAGTCATACTAAATTTATATGCATTCTGCCGTGTCCTGCAGCCTCCCCCATACCACCTCCACCAGCAACTCTTAAACCTCAGTAGCCCACATCCTTCAAAACCACTGGGTACTCTACCATTGTCTTCTTTCCTGAGACTTTACTGCAAACTCTACTATTCTTCTGTGGCTCATGTCTCTTCCCTTTTGTTTGTTCAATGCCAGTTTCTCTTTTTTCAAATTATTCCTCAGAGAAGGGACCTAAATGTTCACACATACTAGAACCAAATTGCTTACTGTCACTGTAAGGGTATACAGGAACAAAATCATGAATCTACAGATTTCATGTATGAGGAACTTGTGGTTTGAGAGGTACTAAGTTGTATTTGGGAACTTGAGTTGCTATACATCCATAAAATAAAAAAAATTAATAGAAAAAAACATTTTTAGATCACAACGTTCTACAATTTTCTCCTGATTCCATAATCATTTAGCACTGTGTTCAAATTTATAACAGCATTGATCATAAGAAGTAATCTGTTCACCTTCAGACTGTTAGTCTCTGGAAGACAAGGTGAGTCCTGGTCATCTTTATTTACTTGGCACAAATACTGTGCATTATTATCCTACCATGAGTACCCACCATCAATGTGTTTACTTTGCGCCAGGCATTGTTAAGCACTTTACAGGTACAGTATTAATTCAATTAACCCTTACGGTAATCCTATGACAGAGAGTCAATTTCTACTCTTATTTTACAGTTGAGGAAACTTAGTCACTGAAAGGCTAAGTGACTTGCCCTTCAGATAGCTAGTAAGTGGTCGAGTCAGGATTTGAATCCAAGCAGTTCGGCTCAAGCATTTGCACTCTCAACCTATACCTAACTCTAAGGAGTTTAGACTTTTCCTTATAGGAAGGGTCTCTCCTGTTTTAAACTGATATGGGGAGAATGGATTGGAAAGAGGACAAGTCTAAAGATGGGGAGACCGACCAGTTAGGAGACTACTGCAGATGTCCAAGTTTGAGAGCTTGTCTGACGCAGCAATGTTAGCAGTGCTTAGAAGAGAGGAATAGAGAAGAGGCTACAAAGATGAAACTGACAGTTCCTGATTAATGGCTGGCCACAGGGAGTAAAGAAAAAGGAGATGAGGAAGACTCCCAGGTTTCTGGCTGGAAAGACTGTATGAATGGGGGTACCAGTCACAAATCTAGAAATACATGTAGAGAAGCAGGATTTTTGTTTTCTGAGAGGGATGGATAATGAGTTAAGTTTTAGATAGCTCAGGTGATCTGCTCAGAATTTAGATATTCCTGACAGGGCTTGTGGACAAAGGCAGCAGTAACTGGTGTCTCATGCGATGCACCTGTGCTATTCTTTGTGTTTGCCAGCTGTCCCTCACTCTGTCCCCCCACCTTCGCCCCACAGCTGTTTGTGGGCTTGACCTACTCCATCTCTCCATGCTCAACAATACAAATATCTCTGTTGTAATTAATTGTTTTCACATATATCTCTGCCACTAGGGTAGTCTAGTGAATTCCTCAAGGTCAAGGACTAAGTCTTACTTATTTTCAGGTCTCTGGTATCGATTATACAGTGCCTGAAACATAGATTGTATTTCACAAGTGTTTGCTGAACAAAGAAATAAAAGAATGAAAAATGGACCAGAGGTACTTACAACTAGAGTTACACCTTTAACTCAGTTTCTAGGTAAATTCTATTTTAGGGAACACCTGTGGCTGTCTGTCTTTAGGAGAACTTTCTCTGCCCAGGATTGAGAGTAGTCCAACTATAATTATAGCCAGATATTCAGTCCTGTGAGCCTTGGTGTTAACAGGCACACTGCTAATTAATAAATAATGATGTAAAAATTACATTGAATTCTGAGATAACAATAAATACTATTGAGTGTAATAAAAGTATTTCATCTTTAATTAGGGATTTCAAAATTATTTTTAATTTTTCATGTAAAGATACTCTCTAGTAAACAAGGAACAAGCATCATTTGGAATGCTGAGTCAGTTATAACCACTCCATCTGAGGATGTTTCTGTGGGATAGACCCCAATCCTCTGTATATATTTTACTTTAGAGCAGTGACTTCCAAATTAAGTTTCATCACCTGGGAGGCTTTTTAAAAGTACTGATTTCAAGACCTTATTGTAGACAGAGGAACTGTAATTTTTACCAAGCAGTAGTCTCTACACTGAAGCCTGGGAATCAGTGGTTCAGAGGATGATCACATGGGGACTGTGGGTCTCCTGATCATATATATACCAGAGTGTGGATACCTTGGACTCATGGAAAAATCCGTAAGTTAGGTGACAATGCCTTGTGGCAAAGCTAACTTTATAGTGTAGTCTGTCCTAGAGAGAGCCCCTCAAATGCTAAGCACTGTGTCAGCAGAGGAAACTCAGTAAGATCTAACAGTTTATTTCCAGCTGTCACCACAAGAATCATATCTACATCTTACCACATGGTAAAAAGACAACAGACGCAGAAATACGTAATTCTTTGCTACAAGAACTTTGAACTCTAAAAGGCCAAAGGAAGTAAATTATATCTAGCTCCTTTCAGCAAAGAGGCAAAGTATCTTGGAAATTCTGCTTTGGCTCAAAATCTGCTTCACACATTTGTTACAAATTAACAACAAATTATCTGCTCTAGTTCTCACTTTGAACAGCAACTCTGTTCAAATGAACTGTAAAAAATACCACTCCGAAAGAGCTGAATTTTTGAGGAGATCCTATGCTGATTATAAACAATTTTACTGACTCTGGGTAAGATCCTCAAAGTGTCAAATTATTATTTTAGGGTAGTGCTTTTCAAACCTTAATATTCATATAATCACCTGGAGATTTTGTTGAAATGCACCTGATTCAGTAGGTGTGGCGGCCAGGGAACTGTGCCAATCAAATGTCTTGCTGTTGTGACCATAATGCAAAGAAGGCCTTGGGTGCTGTGCTCTGAAATCCCACTTGCACTGAAGCCAAGCTTTCCATACACTGCTTTCATTAAATGATTGGAGGCAGCAGAAATAGCAAGGCAGACTCATTCCTGTGAGAGATGGAACTTCACTGACATGGGACACTGGCTGGAGGACTCCCCACTGGCTTGCCAGAAACTTGCTTAGAACTGTGCTGTACTCCGAGCTCCTACACAACCCTCCTTTCCCTCTTTCCTTCACACAGGTCAGACCTACCTCTCCTTTTTCCCTCTGGCGTCTTCCCTAACAAATCTCTTAAACGTCAAATTCCATCTTAGTGTGTGCTTCTTGGAGTATATGAACTAACAAAGTTGGCCTAAGAGATAGACAGGATTGAAATTCTGCAATTCTGCATGTCTCAGTTCCCAGATGTTGTCAGCTCACTCATTCACAAACCACACTTTGAGTAGCAAAGTTCTATCTAGGGAACAAACCAGTAATGAATTCATAATATACCTATATGCTAAAATAGGCAGCTCTAGACTTTGCAATATATCATTACTGCCAAACAAATAGCTGGCTGCTGGTGCTTTGAAGAAAAAATAAGAAGACTGAGGTTTCTGTCTCCCTTAAGTTGAATGAGAGAAGAAAAGCCCAAATCAACAAATAATTGATAAGAACTTTTACAGCATTCCATCCTAAGGAATTGTAGAACACCTCACACATCATTTCCCCTTTAAAGAAGTCCCTGCAACCTGCTTTGCACATTATCATCACACCACTACTGAAACTGTGAAAATGAAGCAGTAATTTGGTGATATACTCAACCCAGATAAAATTGATTTAGTTGCTACTCTCATCACACTTTGATCATCTAACTGATATCTATCATAAAAACTGGAATATCGAGATAGGTGGAGTGTTTTTGTTTGTTTTTACTGTTTTAATTCTGAAAACACTGTAAACATACTCTAGTTTCCAAAGTAAACATTTCCTTTACATTTGTTCTTTATATATATTAGTGTAATTTATTTGATTATAGCTCACTTCTGTATTTTAACAAGTCTGGATAATATTTTCAGGCCTGTTCTCTAAGCTTTTGATCTGACAGATATCATATATTTCCATAGGATTTCAATGCCTAATCAATCTCACTGATTATATGTTGATTTTATTCTAAAAATTAAACTCCAAGAAGGTAACTTTATTTCTGAATTCTTGAGAGTATTTTGCTCTTACACCAAAAAATGGCCTTCTACTTCCTAAACAAGTCAGTTCTTTGATTTCTAAGAGTGGCTCCCCAGCAGATGCATTTGGAAAACTGCAAAGACTAGGTCTAGTCTTTTTAACCATTATCAATCTCTTAAATTCAGAGTAAGAATATAACACCCTTATTTAATTACCCCTGGGCTAATAATTCATCTTGTAAATTAATGAGGCCCCAAATATAAAAGATTAATTTACTATACTCCTACTAAAAGTGGGAAGGTTGGGGGATGGACTTAGATCAGCATTGTTACATAGTCTCAATACCACATTGAGACTGCTGATGAGGCTGTGCTGGATTAGTACTCATCTATACAGCTGGAAAGTTTGCCACTTCCTCTGGTATGAAAACAGTTACAAACATAGTCAACGCTTAAACCTAATAAACCCATGCTTGAAAATTAAAGGAGCTAATTTAACAGGCAAAAAGCTATGAAAACTTTATTACAGCATCACCTATAAAGTAAAGTAATGGAAACAACCTAAATGTCACGCAAATGAAAACTGTTCTATAATATCTGGCATATCCTATATAACATTATGCATTTGCTAACTGGCAATTATAAACATACATGTACATACACTCAAATGCAAGTACAAGGTTTGAAAGAGAATATACAAAACAATGAGATTATGAATGCATTTATTTACCCCCAATTTTTTTAACACTGAAAAATTCTTAAATAAAAAGCATGCCAACTGATGAGTTCCTAAATGTGACTGTGACAGATAAGAGAAAGAAGTAGAGCAAGCACCATTTTATTCAGTCACTTTCTAAGTCTTAAGATCTAAGATGAAAAATTTTGATTATATTTACCATTTAAAAATTGAATGCCTATTATGCATCACGTAAATTCTAGATACTAAAAGAAATACAAAGATTATTAATAAAAATACCTATCCTGAAGAAATTGTTAGTCTAGAAGAAAATATGAGACAACTGTACAAACAATTATAATACAGGTTAACATATGTGAAGTTGACCATATAAATCAAGGGCTTAGAATAGGGAGGAAAAAAACCCCTTAAAACTGGAGAAATAAAGGGTAGTCATCACAGAGGATTCCTGAAATGGTAAAGAATTCCAGCAAGTACATATGGGTAGTTAAAAAATCAAAATAGTCCAAATAGTGCTAGAGTCTAAGTAAGAAAAAGCTGTAAAGGTAGATGGATCACATGTTGGTGAGCCTTAACGCCAGGCCAAAGATTTATATTTAATTTTAAAGTTGTGAGTAGATCCTGATGGTCTTTAATCAAGGAAGTAACACAACATATTAAGTCACAAAACAAGTCTCAACAAAAGGAAAACACAAGATACCAAAACCTGTGGTATGCAGGAAAACCAGGGAAGTTTATAGTGGTAAATGAGTATGTTAAAAGGAAAAAAGATCTCCCATAAACAAACTTTGTAACTCAAGGAACTAGTCAAAGAAGAGCAAACCAAGCTCCAATTTAGCAGAAGGAAACAAACAAGATTGGGACAGAAATAAATGAAATAGAGAATAGAAAAAATATAGAAAAAAATCAACAAAAATAAGAGTTGGTTTTGTTTTTTTTGTTTTTTTTTGTGGTACGCGGGCCTCTCACTGTTGTGGCCTCTCCCGCTGTGGAGCACAGGCTCCGGACGCACAGGCTCACCGGCCATGGCTCACGGGCCCAGCCGCTCCGCGGCATGTGGGATCTTCCCAAACTGGGGCACGAACCCGTGTCCCCTGCATCGGCAGGCAGACTCTCAACCACTGCGCCACCAGGGAAGCCCAGAGTGGGTGTTTTTTTAAAAGGTAAACTCAAAATCAGCAATGAAAGAGGGAGATATTATAACTGATAACAGAAATACAAAGGATCATGAGGGGCTGCTATAAATAATTATACTCCAACAAACTGGATAACCTAGAAGAAATGGATACATTCTTAGAAACATACAATATTCCAAACCTGAATCACTGAAGAAATAGAAAATCTGTAACCATAAGGAGACTGAGTCAGTAATGAAAAACCTCCCAACAAAGAAAAGCCCAGGAACAAATGGCTTCACAGGAGAATTCTATCAAACACTTAAAGAATTAGTGCCAATTCTTCTCAAACTCCTCCAAAATACTGAAGAGGAAGGAACACTTCCAAACTCATTTTATGAGGCCAGCATTACCACGATACCAAAGCGAGACAGACACTACAAGAAAATTACAGACTAATATCCCTAATGTATAAAGATGCAAAAGTCTTCAACAAAATACCAGCAAACCAAATTCAACAGCACATTACAAGGATCATACACCATAATCAAGTGGAATTTATCCTTGGGATGCAAGAATGGTTAAGCATATGAAAATCAATCAATATAATACATCACATTAACAGAATGAAAGACATAAATCACAGGATCACCTCAAAAGATGGAAAAAAGCATTTGACAGAATTCAACATCCTTTCATGATAAAAACAACAACAAACTAGAAAAAGAAGGAAACTGTCTCAACATAATGAAGGCAATATATATAAAAAGCTCATAATATTTACAACTGTTAAAAACTGAAAACTTTCCCTCTAAGATGAGGAACAAGGTAGGGATGCCCACTCTTGCCATTTATATTCAACATAATACTGGAAGTCCTAACTAGAGAAATTAGGCAAGAAACAAACAAACAAGAAACAAACAAACAAAAAAGGCATCCAAATCAGAAAAGAAGTAAAATTATGTTTGCAGATTACATGATCTTATATTACTATAGAGAGTATACACACACAGAAAAAAATGCTTAGAACTAATAAACAAATTCAGTAAAGTTGCAGGACAAATAACATACAAAAATCAGTTGTGTTCCTATACACCAACAATGAACTTTCTGAAAAGGAAATTAAGACAATTCTATTTACAATAGTATCAAAAAGAATAAAATATGTAGGAATAAACTTAACCAAAGAGGCAAAAAGACTTGTACACCGAAAACTACAAAACACTGATGAAAGATACAAATATAATTGGAAAGACAGCGTATGTTTATGGACAGGAAGATGTAAAATGTTATATTGTCCAAACTACCCAAAGCAATCTACAGATTCAATGCAATTTCTATCAAATTCCTTTGGCTTTTTTTTTTGCAGAAATAGAAAAAAAAAACATTAAAATTCATATGGAAACACAAAGGACCGTGAATAGCCAAAACAACCTTGAGAAAGAAGAACAAAGCTAGAGGTCTCCCACTTCCTGATTTCAAAACATCCTACAAAGCTACAGTAGTCAAAACAGTATGTACTCGCTTAATGAGAGATGTACATAGATCAAGGAACAGAATAGAGAGCCCAGAAATAAACCCAAACACATAGTGTCAAATGACCTTTGACAAAGATGCCAAGACTACAGTGCAATAAAGGATAGTTTTTTCAACAACCATTCATTAAAAAATACTATTATTGGGTAAACTGGATATTCACGTGTAAAAGATGAAACTGGACCCTTACCTTATTCCACACACAAAAAATCAACTCAAAATAAAATAAAGACTTAGATATAAAACCTGAACTTATAAAACTCCTAGAAGAAAATACAGGAAAAAAACTTCCTAATATTGGCCTTGGCAATGATTTTTAAAAAATTTTTATTTATTTATTTTAACATCTTTATTGGAGTATAATTGCTTTACAATGGTGTGTTAGTTTCTGCTTTATAACAAAGTGAATCAGCTATACATATACTTATAACCCCATATCTCCTCCCTCTTGTGTCTCCCTCCCATCCTCTCTATCCCACCCCTCTAGGTGGCCACAAAGCACTGAGCTGATCTCCCTGTGTTACGCAACTGCTTCCCACTAGCTATCCATTTTACATTTGGTAGTGTATATATGTCCATGTCACTCTCTCACTTTGTCCCAGCTTACCCTTCCCCCTCCCCGTGTCCTCAAGTCCATTCTCTATGTCTGCATCTTTTTTTTTTTTAATATGTCTGCATCTTTATACCTGTCCTGCCCCTAAGTTCTTCAGAACCATTTTTTTTTAGATTCTATATACATGTTAGCATATGGTATTTGTTTTTCTCTTTCTGACTTACTTCACTCTGTATGGCAGTCTCTAGGTCCATCCACCTCACTGCAAATAACTCAATTTCGTTTCTTTTTATGGCTGAGTAATATTCCATTGTATATATGTGCCACATCTTCTTTATCCATTCATCTGTTGATGGACACTTAGGTTGCTTCCATGTCCTGGATATTGTAAATAGGGCTGCAATGAACATTGTGGTACATGACTCTTTTTGAATTATGGTTTTCTCAGGGTATATGCCCAGTAGTGGGATTGCTGGGTCGTATGGTAGTTCTATTTTTAGTTTTTTAAGGAACCTCCATACTGTTCTCCATAGTGGCTGTATCAATTTACATTTCTACCAACAGTGTAAGAGGGTTCCCTTTTCTCCACACCCTCTCCAGCATTTACTGTTTGTAGATTTTTTGATGATGGCCATTCTGACTGGTGTGAGGTGATACTTCATTGTAGTTTTGATTTGCATTTCTCTAATGATTAGTGATGTTGAGCACCCTTTCATGTGTTTGTTGGCAATCTGTGTATCTTCTTTGGAGAAGTGTCTATTTAGGTCTTCTGCTCATTTTTGGATTGGTTTTTTGTTTTGTTTTGTTTTGTTTTGGCGGTACGCGGGCCTCTCATTATTGCTGCCTCTCCCGTTGCGGAGCACAGGCTCCAGACGCGCAGGCTCAGCGGCCATGGCTCACGGGCCTAGCCGCTCCGCAGCATGTGGGATCTTCCCGGATAGGGGCATGAACCCATGTCTCCTGCATTGGCAGGTGGACTCTCAACCACTGCGCCACCAGGGAAGCCCTGTTTGTTTTTTAGATATTGAACTGCATGAGCTACTTGTATATTTTGGAGATTAATTCTTTGTCAGTTGCTTCATTTGCAAATATTTTCTCCCATTCTGAGGGTGGCAATGATTTCTTGAATATGACACCAAAGTGTAGGCAATGAAAACAATAGATAAGTAGGACAACATGAAACTACAAAGTTTCTGCATAGCAAAGGAAAAAAAAAAGACAACAAAACGATCTATGGAATGGGAGACAATATTTGCAAACCGTATAACTGCAAAAGGGTTAATATCCAAAATACCCAAGGAACTCATAAAACTCAAAATCAAAACCAAATAACCCAATTAAAAAATGGGCAAACGACCTGAATAGACACTTCTCTAAATAAGACATACAAATAGCCCACAGGTATATGAAAAGGTGCTCAACATCACTAATCACCAGGGAAATGCAAATCAAAGTATAATGAGACACTACCTCACATCTGTTAGAACGACTATCATCAAAAATACAAGAGATAAGTGTTGACAAGGGTATGGAGAAAAAGAAAATCTGTACACTGTTCTTGGAATGTAAACTGCTACAGCTATTGCAGAAAACAGGATGGAGGGTCCTAAAAAAATTAAAAACAGAACTACCATATAATCCAGCAGTATATATCAAGGAGAACTGAAAACAGGATCTTGAAGAGATTTGCACTTCCATGTTCAACAAAGCCTTATTCACAATAGCCAAGAGGTGCAAACAGCCTACGTGTCCATCGACATATGAACGGATAAAGAAGTTGTGGTACAGATATACAATGAAACATTATTCAGCCTTATAAAAGGACATTCTGTCATACAGTACAACATGGATGAACCTGAAAGACATGTAAGTGAACTAAGCCAATTACAAAAGGATGAATACTGCATGATTCCATTTATATGAGTTATTTAAAGTGGTGACACTCACAGAAGCATAAGTAGAACGGTGGTTGTCAGGAGATGGAGGAGGGGAAAATGGGGAGTAGTTGTTCAATGAGTATAGAGTTTTGGTTATGCAAGATGAAAAGGTCCTAGAGATCCACTATACAACAATGTGCATATACTTAAAAATACTGTACACTTGGTCCCATTAACCAATCCTGGGTGAGTTACTTAACGTCAAGTCTGTTTCTACAACATAAAATGGATTAATTATAATAGTTACCTGATGGAGTTGTTATGAGGGTTGAGGAAACTGATGTAAAGCACATGGGTGGTCGACACATTAGTGCAATAAAGGTTAGCTCCCATTATTACTACTGATAATAATGAGTATGGCTGTAAGTTCGAGGATGGAGAGAGACAGGCATCATATGCACTGAGGTGTACTGCAATTCCTGTACATTAATTCAAAATACACATTCCATGGTCCTAAAGTAGATCTAAAGCACCAAGTCATGTAAGAGTGGATCCCAGACTTCTAACAAAGAATAAGCTCACTTCATAACTGTCTATTTACTCTTAAGTCCTGATTATATCGTTAAAATTCAAAGGCTTTTGCATTCTCTTGATCACCTTGCTATTCCTGTAGCACATTACAATAAAAGAAAACACGATGAGATTTTTATACAGAGATAAGGGAAGTTGAAGGAATTTATACTGACAGCCTCAATTTTCTGAACATAGGAGGTGAGGTCTCCAACTACACTGAAGACAAGAACTTAAGGAAAAAATGGAAAAGATTTAGAACTACTACTAATGGAAAATGCAATTTAGAAAAAAATCATTGTAGAATAGTCCTGAAGGTCCAGCTGAGGTTAGCTAGCTGCCTTACTTTGAGTCCTATTTATATTTCGCGAACAGGTCTGTATTGTGTCAAAAAGAGCTTGACTTTTCTTACAACATGTATGTTCTGGGTTGTCAAATCATGCAGCTCTACACAAATACTTATACATAAATACACATAATGATAAGATTTTTAAATAGAGTATTTTAGAAACACCTAACCCAGTGCTGTCCAAAAGAACCTACTGAGAGAAAGGAAATGTTCTATATCTGCTTTGTCCTATTGGCTATTGTCCATGGTGGCCATTAGCTACATGTTGTTATTGAGCATTGAGAATGTGGACAGTGAGACTGAGGAACTTCAATTTTGTTTAATTTTAATTAAATAGCCACATGTGATTATTGGCTATCATATTTGACAGAGCAGATCTAATTAATGCAGAAGACCTTAATCTTAGGTCCATGAACACCTACACGATTCAAAGTCAATCTGTAGAATTCAATGTGAAATTGTATTCAAAATTATGTGTGTATGAATTTTTCTAGGAAGGTCTTTTGATTTAATTCTTAAAAGGTTCTGGTGACTCCAAAAAGTTTTAAAACCATGCATCCTGTCACTTACACTATATTTTTTATCATTTAGTCTAACATTTTTATTTACAACGTGTATGTGAATAGTGTCCTTATTTGGGGATTTCAAGCAATTACATAACTAAATTAACCACCATTTTGCAACAGGATTTAGATGACCTCACTTTGCAGGCAGAGCAGAAGGAGACACCCTGAAGACAGAACAGGCAATACTTATACAGGGTATAATATAGAAACTACAAACAAATCCCCTGGCAAAAGTAATTTTTTAAATTGGTTATCACAGTGCCTGAAATCTCCACCATTAACATTAACCCCTGGACTACTGTTTTTGAAAGTAAAATATACGGTATCTTTTATATAAATACAGGAATTTACTGAGAACAGATGTAATAGGAGGGATTCTTTACCTGTGGGGATATATATTCCAGAGAGCTTCTAATAGGATCAGATTACTGCATCCTGTCTACAGTGAAGATTTATTTGAGAAAAGGCAAAATGTTTTTCACATAGAATTAGGATTAACAATTAACTCTCTTGTTCCTCAAAGATTTTCCTTTTTACATTCCCATTCTATAAAGAAAAACTGTAAGTGTTGTAAGTGTTAAGTTCTATAGCATATGCTATCACCTGATTATTTCTAGCGAGGCAGGTTTGTTCAATTTGTATGCAAGCAAAATCAATAGCAAAGAGAAGTCAGGAAAAGACTGAGAACGCGTGGCAACCATCCTACTGTTATATTAAAGCTATTAACAGGTCCAATCTTTCTAGAAATACTCAGAAATTCCTTTCTCATACATCCTCAAACCACTGTCCATCCTACTAAATTCCCTGATGGTGGGCTGGGAAGTTGGTTACTTGTAGATCTACTCTTTTAAAAAAAAATATTAATTTTTTTAATTTGGCTGTGTTGGGCCTTAGTTGCGGCATGCAGGCTCTCTAGCTGTGGCGTGTGGGCTTAGCTGCTCCGCAGCATGTGGGATCTTAGTTCCCCGACCAGAGATCAAACCCACGTCCCCTGCATTGGAAGGTGGATTCTTAACCACTGGACCACCAGGGAAGTCCCCTGTAGATCTACTCTTTTTGTCTAGAAAACTCTCAATTAGTTTAGGAGTTACTAAAAAAAAATGGAACTCAGGAACAAATGATGTAGTAGACTAGAAGATGCAGAAATGACTTGATTTCCTGCTCAGATTATGACTGAGATGATATTAATTAAGCTCCTTTTCCCTACTGTAATATGAAAGCACTGCAGAATCTAAAATATTGGCTGGGGCCTCCCTTTCCATGCTACAATTCCTACTTTCAAAACCACTTAACAGTGAAATGTGATTAAGTTTCCTTTCTCAGGCAGCTTTTTTGGCTATCGATTACTTGTTTCTGGTTTACACATGATACCTTCTTATCTTAATCCATTCCACAAAGAGGAATTAGTAGTGTCTACTTTAATAATGCAGTAGTAACAATAATGTGAAAGCAATAGCTGTTTGAAATATAAGTTCATGACATTTCAGAGGGAAATAAATCCTAGGAAGAGAAAGTAAATGTATAAAAATAAATCCTTCCTTATTAATATGATAAATGATTATTTGTAAATTTAAATCAGATTAAGATCTCTACTGTTAAAAATGTACTTTAAGAAGACCTAGGGGCTTCCCTGGTGGTGCAGTGGTTGAGAATCTGCCTGCTAATGCAGGGGACATGGGTTCGAGCCCTGGTCTGGGAGGATCCCACATGCCGCGGAGCAACTAGGCCCGTGAGCCACAACTACTGAGCCTGGGCGTCTGGAGCCTGTGCTCCGCAACAAGAGAGGCCGCGATAGTGAGAGGCCCGCGCACCGCGATGAAGAGTGGCCCCCGTTTGCCACAAGTAGAGAAAGCCCTCGCACAGAAATGAAGACCCAACACAGCAAAAATAAATAAATTAATAAACTCCTACTACCCCTAACATCTTCTTAAAAAAAAAAAAAAAAAAAGACCTAAAGAGACATTTCTCCAAGAAGACATACAGATGGCCAACAGGCACATGAAAAAATGCTCAATGTTGCTAATTACTAGAGAAATGCAAATCAAAACTACAATGAGATATAACCTCACTCTGGTCAGAATGGCCATCATTAAAAAGTCTACAAATAATAAATGCTGGAGAGGGTGTGGAGAAAAAGGAACACTCCTACACTGTTGGTGGGAATGTAACCTGGTACAGTCACTATGGAGAACAGTATGGAGGTTCCTTAAAAAAATAAAAAGAGTTACCATATTAAAAAAAAAAAGCACTTTAAAACATACATGGTTAAGTATATTCATTTCTTCAGAAATATTTTCTCTAACTCTAAAGTTTATTGGCAATAAAAGATTTAGAATCCAAAAGGAGTTGGAATGAAAGATAAAAAAACATACTGTGTTATTACTTTATTCTCTCTCTCACATCACTGATATTTCACATCTTCTACTGCTCCTACTCTACACTATCAAAGATACTTCACAGTACTTAAATGTAAAACTACCACAAGTTTTTATTTGATAGGAATGCTGGGACTCCAACTGGAATTCAAGGCTGGGTATATATATATTTCATTCTAAGTAACAGAACAAATTGGAACTAAGTCCTCAACATTATCTCCCATCTACCAGTAGAAGGCAGTAGTAGGCAGGAAGCAGACATCAGGAATCTGGGAATATAAATCTGGAAATAAACAAAAAAGGTAATAAAATTTTCACCTCAGTTAATGGAAAATTTAATTAAACAGGATAACCTATTTGAAACATAGGATCATCTCCTGGTGATCCTGACAGGAGACCAATGTAACAAAAGATACTGACAAATAAGAGTTTTTGGCAGGAAGGGAGAAACAAAGCAAACTGATGAATACTCTTATTTACTGAAATCTATGGGGGAAAAGATGGAAAGGAAGGAAGGGTAAATTCTGACTCATAAACACCTGATTGGTTATTGGCCTACCTTATGCTTTCTAAGTAAGTAGTGCCCAGTGGAGATTTCACAGTGCATCCACAGAGGCTGGGTTTAACCTAATTTAATTGATTTGATTTGACAGGCAATTACTTTGGAATTAGTATTCTAGTCAATATTTTAATGAAATGGGCTGGCAACTAGAAAATTTTAAATTACCTATCTGATATTTCCCTATTAAGTATAATTAGTGTTTTTCATAGAATCATAAATTTTGAGTTGTGAGACTAACATATCTCTATTTAAAAAATTAAATAGCTATGTCATCTTTTAATTTTAATGTTTGATGTCTAAATTCATCAGTATGAATAATTTGTTAGTACAATAGTTTTGTTAAGAATAATTATTTTTAGGCACAGAAAAGCACATTAATAAATAGGAGCTTTTCAAAAGTACCACATAATCACTGATTTAAATTCTTGTTTTAGAACAGTTTAATTCTTCACACTTATATACATATATATGTATGTATATATCAGATATCAATTAGCTCCTTGAAAAAAATTAGTTTTTGTCTTTTACTGAATGAAAATGCTGTCTTGTTAACAACTCTACAAACGCATTTCTCTCTTTGGCTTATGTCCCAAACATAATAATTTAGAATAAAATCAAGCAGTAGTTTCAAATCAGTATCTATGCTGAACGGATTTTTCACGTGGAGAAAAGTCACTGAATACGTTCTCTGCTCTTCTGACAAGCAATTTTGCTATCTTAAGCACTAAATATCGTGGCAAATTATAAAACTAAGAAAATTTGCTAATTCTTTGGGTGATATGTTAAAGTTAATAATTACTAATTTATTCTAACTTCTTTAGAAGAAAATCTATTATTAATACAGTGAACCTTGGCTATGACAGTATTTACTAGATTATCCAGCACTGGTTAAGTCAGCTGAGATTCCATCTGACGGATTTTAATTGTTGAAATAGTAAAAGACCTCTTTATAACAGCCTTCTCAGCAATAAAGCAGCTCTGTAATAGCAAGGCTCTAAAGGATCTGAGGATGAAAATAATAACAGATTACTTCTCAGCCCTGATATTGAAATAGAAACTTTCTGAAAGTTAGGCGAAGTCTTGGCTGATATTCATTGTATCACTCTGTTTTATAAAAATATTTCCCTAGAAAGTAATTTTTCCTTCCAGTCCACTTTCAAGCAAAAGAGCTGTGCTAGATACTGGAGAGCAAATAAAGAAGAATAAGAACGACCCTGCTCTCAAGGAATCCACATCTTTTCCACCAGGGAGGCTGGTCAAGTTCACAGATACATCTCACACGACCTAGAATGTAAGAAGCACCAGAGGAGAGAAAAGAACAAAGCACAATGGTAAGGTAGCCTATATCCAGCAAGCAAAATACTGAAGTACTGGATGCACTTCCTTAGTTCCAGTTACATGCCAGACTGCTTGGGTAGTTGTTTGGTCTTACTTTGAGGTATTTAACAAATCCTTTTTCTTCAAGTTATCTGGAGCTGCTGCTTTTATAAAGACAGTTGTGAGTAGTCTTTTAAAGCTTCTGCAAAACACTTGTGATCCAATCATTTTCCAGGACATTTAAAAAAATATAATTCTCAATTTACTTGTCTACTGACAACCTCTCCCGTATCTTCAGTGAGTTTAGTATAAATCCCATCTCCATGACGTAAAATAACCTTCTCTAAATGTGACTACATCATAAAAATCACTTGCCTTCCAACACAAAGGAAGAGGAAATAAAAAGTTGCTGGACAATAAAACATACAACAGATTTTAACCCTAGAATTTCAGATGTAGTACTAATTTCCCATGGTTTACCTCATAATTACAAAAATTAATCCAAAAAGTGATATATATCTTGTATCCTTAAAAGAATGAGTGGAAGTTAGTTAACATGAGATAGTACATGTTGCAAATTACTCATGCAACAGCAAACACAGAATTTTGTCAGCAGTTCATCTGACTAGCACTGGCTTCACTGGATGTCCAAATGCAACTTTACTAAAAATGATACTTGATGAATATCTTTTGTTATTTTTATTTTCAGGCAGTGATTCTCAAACCTGATAGTACATATAAATCAACCAGGGAGCTTTGGAAACATGATGTTTTCCACACAGTGATTCTAATGTAATCATTCTGTGGTGACTGGTACATGTTTTATGTGAATCCACAAACTACTGTTCTAAAGAAAACCTGTTATGATCAATTCTATGACTTCATAATTTAATGTAAGAGTAAAAAAGATAGACATTTTATGGGGGAAGGTTAAAAAATGGTTTCTGGTTTTGGGAAAAACATCTTTGCACTTTATTTATGAAAGGTAATCAAATTAAAGTCATTGATGCAATATGTTTCTTTACTGTGAATCTGCTCATACACGTTTGATAAACTGAAGAATAACGTCAGCATAACACAGAAGCTGTATTAGTTCATGTGTATTTTTTTCCAGCAAAATAGTGATTTGAAGCAATCGCGGCATGCTTTCTCATTATTTAAAGAAAGCCTAAGCAATATACAACAATCTTTAACAAAACTCCTGAAAATCTAGTTAAGTTCTTCCTTACAGCAAGTAGGGACTTCAAGAACTGCTATTCTTTCCATTATGTTAAGCTATTCAAGGAAGCTGATGATACAGATGAACAAGGTGCAATAGCATTTCTTCCCGTGTTTAAATAACACCTGACTGACAGAGTGTCTTTTCAACAAATGGTTGGAGCAAATGGACATTCACAGGCCCCTCCCCACAAAAAAAAAAAAAAATCAATCTAGGCACAGACCTTACACTCTTCACAAAAATTAACTCAAAATGGATCACAGACCTAATTGTAAAACACAAAACTGTAAAACTCTTAGACAATAATGCCAACTAAAAAATGCCACTGGCCACCCAGCTCCACAAGGATTGAGTCATTAGCCACCACAGTTGCTGATCTTCAACACGTCCTGAAAGGAGTTCAGGGTGGAGATCAGGAATGAGGCTCTCTGAGCTCTGGGAAAACTGGCAGAACAGGCCTTCAGATAGTGAGATATTTTCAGAAGAAACTTTTTTATGAACCTGGATTCTTGCATCTTCCCATACTTAGCAAAGCACTAAAACAATGAACTAAGATATCTGCTCCTCGTGACTACCAGCAACCTTCTACCAAGAGGTGTGCTTGGTTGCACAGACCACCTTTGCCAAAATCACAAATATACTGACCTCCCTGCTTACCTCTTTGGAACAGTTTCTCAGAGCTATCTGAGAGGCAGTCTCCAGGGCTACAGTCCTTAGTAAGAAAATGAATAAACCAGACTCACAGCTTTTATGTTGTGCATTTTTAAGTCAATAATAACATAGGAGAAAACCTTGATGACCTTGAGCATAATGATGCCTTTTTAGATACAACACCAAAGACAGGATCCCTGAAAGAAATAACTGATAAGGTGAACTTCATTAAAATTAAAAACTTCCACTCTGAAAAAGACAGTATCAAGAAAATGAGAAGCCAAGCCACAGACTGGGAGAAAAGATTTGCAAAAGACACACCTGATAGAGCTTCCCTGGTGGCGCAGTGGTTGAGAGTCCGCCTGCCGATGCAGGGGACACGGGTTCGTGCCCCAGTCTGGGAGGATCCCACATGCCGTGGAGCGGCTGGGCCCGTGAGCCATGGCTGCTGAGCCTGCGCTCCACAACGGGAGAGGCCACAACGGTGAGGGGCCCGCGTAAAGCAAAAAAAAAAAAAAAGACACACCTGATAAAGGACTGTTATCCACAATATACCAAAAAACTCTTAAAACTCAACAATAAGATAACAAACAACCTGATTAAAAAATGGGCTGAGGATCTTTATTATTTTTTAATTGAAGTATAGTTGATTTACAATATTATATGGGGCTGAAGATATTAACATCATCAAAGAAGATATACAGAAGACAAATAAGCATATGAAAAGATGCTCCACATCATATGGTATTAGGGAAATGCAAATTAAAACAAGATCCTACTATACAGCTATTAGAATGGCCAAAATCCAGAACACTGAACACACCAAATGCTGGTGAGGATGTGGAGCAACAGGAACTCTCATTCATTGCTGGTGGGAACACAAAATGGTATAGTCACTTTGGAAGACTGTGTGGCAGCTTCTTACAAAACTAAACATACTCTTACCATACAATCCAGCAATCGTACTCCTTGGTATTTACCCAAAGGAGCTGAAAACTGATGTCCACACAAAAACCTGCACACAGATGTTTACAGCAGCTTTAATCATAATTGTCAAAACTTGGAAGCAACCAAGATGTCCTGCAGTAGGCAAATGGATAAATTAATTTTGGTACATCCAGACAATGGAATATTATTCAGCACTAAAAAGAAATGAGCTATCAAGACATAAAAACACATGGAACAATCTTAAATGCATATTACTTAGTACAAGAAGCCAATCTAAAAAGGCTGCATACTGTATGATTCTAACTATATACCGTTTTGGAAAAGGCAAACCTATGGAGACCATAAAAAGATCAGCAGTAGCTGGGATGGGGGTGGGAACAAATGATTATGCAGAGCACAGAGGATTTTTAGAGCAGTGAAAATACTCTGTAGGATATTATAAAAATGGATATATGCCATTATACATTTGTCCAAACCCTTAGAATGTACAACACCAAGGGGGAGCCCTAAAGTAAACAATGGACTTTGGGTGATTATGATAGGTCAATGTACGTTCATCCTTGGTAAAAAATGTACCATTCTGGTGAATAACGTTGATAATTGGAAAGGCTATTCATGTATGGGGGTAAGGAGTATATGGGAAACCTCTATACCTCTGCGATTTTGTGGTAAATCTAAAACTGCTCTAAAAAAATAAAGTCTTAAAAACAAAACAAAACACCTGATTGACAGAAGTCTACACAGTGAGTTGGGTATTTAATTTTGATAAAACTGGTCTTCATTAGGAGTAAATGTCTCCAAGGAACTATAGTTTGAAGGAGGCAGCATGAATTCCAGAATTCAATGATGCAAAGAATTAACTGGACTGTAAATCCAGTGGAGACTTAACCATGCTGCTCTTTTTATTAGGATTGCTGTGGTTTACAAAGTTCTATTGGTTTTGAATGATCTATCCCTAACCCAATCCCCGACCCCCTGCCACGCTTAAGACCTGTTATTTGTGTCGCGTACTTCTGTAGAATGCAGTTTTTCAGGAATGCATAAGGTTACTAGAGTAGAAGCACCTCTGTTATTTGTATATAACAAAGTATTTTTAGGGCTGAATACACCGGGACAGACGAGGGCATCTACTGATAATATAGCTCAGCTTTTAGACTTAAAAACCCTTAATAAAAGAATGTGGGACTAGGGAATCACAGTATTCCACATATTGAAAAAGTGCTTCTGGTATAGCATATCACAGCTTACAGCGAGTGAGGACCTAGAATCAAAACTCCACTTCAGGCATGAGAAAACTATAACCTAGAAGTTATTTTCTACTTCGTATCTTGCCTCCCTAGTAAAGTGTTACAACAAGCCTTCTTGTATAGGCCAATGTTCATTATGCCAAATAACTGGCCATCTTAACAGTTTCTGCATCACGTTACAGCCAAGTCAACAAGGAGGCTTTGTCCTTCCCCAATGCAGTTCCAGTTTTATTCTGCAAAACAATGAGAAAATAGCACTTGTTTTATCAAAACATGCTTTATAACCAATTTTACTGGAATGGATTTATCCCCCAAAATCCAGATATAAAATTGCCATTCTGAGAGAGAAAAATACTAAATAGAGGAAGATAATAAGTATCACTCAGGAGTGCCAGTCCGTAAGATTCAGTGTATTGACTCATGGAATAAAAAAACACTGATATCAAAGAGGTGCAGAGTCTTAACAGTGAAGAAACCTCTCAAGAAATCTAGATTAAAACAAAATGCTTAAATGACTGTGTATTTGAAGTTATTAAGTGGCAATCAATGAAACCTCACCAGATGTTTACATAAACCACCTAAAATAGATACACACAATTATCTTCAAAAAATTGACAGCAATTCAAAATAAGCAAGCCAAGGAAAGAGTGTATGGTGTATGTACTGACAAAACAACAGCAACCCATCCATAGTTTCGGTATGTTTTACTTTGATCTGAAGATAAATAATTCCACAAAATCCACTTTGGATTTTAATTTTGGACGTGCCAAAAAAAAAAAGTTCAGAAGCAATGATCTATAAATTATTTTTGTACTTCTTGTGTTATAAATTCATTCCAAATTTCGAGTGTTCACCAAATGATTCTATGTGGGATAAAGTTCTGTACAAAAAGAACAGAAAAGACAGAAAAGCAACACATTGTAAATCCTTAAGGAACATATAGATAAATTCACCTTCAAGTCAAATTGTCATAAGGTACTTTTGACTTTCCAGAAATGACACTCAAAACCATTCAGAATCATTTGGATGGGTCTTACACTGGGCTAGTTAACAAAACTATAGCTTTCCCCATGAAAGGAGAGGGTGAGTTCCAGTTGCTTGGGAATTTCAATCATCTGAGGGAGCATCCAGGGAAATGTTGGGGAAGGTCTCTGATAGGGCAAGCTGCCACCACTGTTATTTTGAAAGTGCAGTGGGCTCAGATCCCCTTTGTGGAATCAGGAGATGTCAACAGTAGAGAACGCCCTGCCTTCCTCTATGCTTCCTAGGTCTGATGACTCAAACCTCCTAGTCCTCTTCCAGTCAGCAGATATTCCCTAGCAATTAGAAGTGCACTAACAAAAAAGAACGGAAAACAGGAAAGGGAAAAAAAAATGAAGGGGACTTTTGGAATCAGACAAGAGATTAAAAAAACAAAAACAAAAAACCCCCAAAACAGCCAACAAAGCTAGTCAAATGTTAGCAATTCTTAAAAGGGCTGTTCATCACCCTTGCTCTCTTCTGCCCATTCCCCAACCTCTTCTCATTCTCAGCTCTGACTCTATAAAAGCTGTAAAGCACTTAAGAAATAAGACTTTTTGGGGGCTTCCCTGGTGGCGCAGTGGTTGAGAGTCCGCCTGCTGATGCAGGGGACACGGGTTCGTACCCTGGTCTGGGAAGATCCCACATGCCGCGGAGCGGCTGGGCCTGTGAGCCGTGGCCGCTGAGCCTGCGCGTCCAGAGCCTGTGCTCCGCAACGGGAGAGGCCTACAACAGTGAGAGGCCCGTGTACCGCAAAAAAAAAAAAAAAAAAAAAAAGAAATAAGACTTTTTGAACAGAATGTATTTAAAGTTAAAACACAATAGGGAAATATTTGACTGATAAAATCAATAAAGATAAGATCAGCATCAAAAGACATTAGGTTTCCCAAATCCTAGCACTCCACTCAACGTTGGTTATTGATCATGCACAATAGCTACTAAATAAAATATAAAACACAAAATAAGGGCTTCCCTGGTGGCGCAGTGGTTGAGGGTCCGCCTGCCGATGCAGGGGACACGGGTTGGTGCCCTGGTCCGGGAGGATCCCACATGCCGCAGAGCGGCTGGGCCCGTGAGCCATGGCTGCTGAGCCTGCGCGTTTGGAGCCTGTGCTCCACAACGGGAGAGGCCACAAGAGAGGCCCGCGTACCGCAAAAAAACAACAACAAAAAAACCCCACAAAATAAGTTATTTGGGCTGTATAAAATAAGCTAATGGGACAGTAATTCTATTCAACATACCCAATATACTTAAATATAAGAGGATATAGCAGTGGTCAAAGGAATCTATTACAGAGCAGAAAGGTGCTTCACTCTGAATCTCACTGCCAGCTGTCATTTCTGCTGTGCTCCAAACACGTAATTTACAGTGGGGGAAAGGGATATTGTTACAATAATTTGGGAAGCTTCATAAACCACTCATCCAGATGAAAGCCACTGGGTTGAACAAACTCTTACTTAAAAAAGAATAAAGAGTAGAAAGTTTATTAATATTAAAGAGATGAGTCCTACATTCATTAAAAGATAAATATACTTTTTTTGTTGCATTAAGGATTAAGAAACTTTAAGGATGAGCTCTTTAAATCTAACATATACATGTGACACCAAGAGCTCCATAAGAGAAGACCTCCAACTACAAATAGCCAAGGGATATTTTACAAAACAAATTATTGGCACTGCTAGTTTCTGGTAAGCAATTGTTTTAGGAGTACAGTAAAACTTTAGAGCTTTCAGTGAGGTTTTCAGTATTCAACAAACTTAAATTTTATAATTATTTTTAAAAGTTTGTTATGATACGCTGGTGAGGTCTTCAAATATCTTACTGGAAATTGCCGAAGTTATTACAACTCTTACCCAATGTCCAAAAAAAGTCTTCATTTCTTGGTCTGTGATTTTATATCCAGTGATAACCCTGGACCATTGTTAGTGATCCACTGGCCGGACAGCAACTATACAGTCATCTTAAGAATTAAACTAGGGCTTCCCTGGTGGCGCAGTGGTTGAAAGTCCGCCTGCCATGCAGGGGATGCGGGTTCGTGTCCCGGTCTGGGAAGATCCCACGTGCCGCGGAGCGGCTGGACCCGTGAGCCATGGCCGCTGAGCCTGTGCTCCGCAACGGGAGAGGCCACAACAGTGAGAGGCCCGCGTACCGCAAAAAAAAAAAAAAAAAAAAAAAAAAGAATTAAACTAATAAGTGTAGAAATGTTGGTAACAGGCAGAGTTCTCTCTGTAGTTTGATGGCAATACTACACTTAGCTCTGTCTGCCTTTACCATTTAAAGGCTAATAGGGCAGTCTCCAGCAGCTTCCTTCTGCACCCTTTCCTCTCCCACCTTTCTTTAATACGGAGAAGCATCCAGTACTGTTCTGAGACTTTCACTTTTTCTTCTTATTCAAAATGTAAGAAAGCGCTCTCAGGTATTTTCTGTACTTCTTGGTTGACTGGTGTAATACTTGATTAAAACTCTCACTAAAATAGTTTAAATCGTACAGATTTCTAAAGCAAAATTTTCAGACAACAAAAATGAGTACATTGTAGGACTTTTAAGCAAAACAAAGGGGAAATGCACCCATGATCCCACGATTCAGAAATAAGCACAATTAAGATTATGATGATTTTTCTTCATATATATCTCCACACATTTTTAATTAAAAATCCCAAAAATACTTTCCTGATACATGTTTTTTCCCTCCACTTAATATGCCATAAGGAACTTTCCACACCACCAAATATCCTTCTATAAAATTACTTAAAATAACCAGAGTATTCTGGTCGTTATGGAATATAACAATTTATTTAACCAATTGTACACATTTCTTGCTATTATAAACAAAATTGCAGTGAATATACCTTTAGCTAAATCTCTGCTCTTTTTAAAATAGTAATTTTCTTAGGATTAATTAGAAGTAGAATTTCTAAGTCAAAGGGTACCAATATTTTAATGTGGATCATTTATATCTTTAGTTATGGAAGTGGTTAAAGAAAGCCTGGTCACGGGACTTCCCTGGTGGCGCAGTGGTTGAGAATCCGCCTGCCAATGCAGGGGACAAGGGTTCGATCCCTGGTCCAGAAGGATCCCACAATGCCACGGAGCAACTAAGCCCATGAGCCCCAACTACTGAGCCTGTGTGCCACAACTACTGAAGCCTGTGCGCCTGGAGCCCGCGCTCCGCAACAGGAGAGGCCACGGCAGTGAGAAGCTCGCACACCACAACGAAGAGTAGCCCCTGCTCACCACAACTAGAGAAAGCCTGTGTGCAGCAACGAAGACCCAATGCAGCCAAAAATAAATAAATAAAATTGATTCTTTTAAAAAAAGAAAAGTCTGGTCATTAGCAATTTGGAGGTGAGATTAGCAGGGGTAACCAGATATCATAATTTTTGACTTTGAACATGAATTTGATTTCTTTCTTTTATTCTGATATGAAGAGAGTCAGAAAAGATGGTCAACAATCTCTCTAGCTATAGGAGCTCCTTATTTCCTTTCTAGGGAAGCATAACCTAGGTAGGGCCATATTATAAGTGTGACCTATTCCTGGTTACGGATGCAGCCTTTGCTCAAAAGTTTCTCTCAGCTAGAGTCAGGCTAGGGTCCAGAGGAAGCACTCTGCATTTTAAAGTCAGGGTTGCTGTGGTTCCTTTTTTTTTTTTTTTAATCTTACTAAATAATTTACTTAAAAGTTTCTTTCTGCCCTTGTCCCATTCTCTCAAGCCTGAAGGCATTTCTGCAACACTTTTATTGACTGTTAGGCACTAACCAAGAGCAATTATCCCTATCAACTGACCTAGAATTATTACAAATACTCAACACAAGTTAAATTATTGAGTTTGAATAGCTGGTATAAACAATCTCGTGTTTGTGACCAGTGGTAAGTGGGCCTAGAGGACCGATGATACATCAATGCCTTGAGCAGTAGTCCTTGAAGTGTGGCCCCTGGACCAGCAGCATCAGCACCACCTGAAAATTTGTTAGAAATGCAAATCACTGGGCCCCAGACCAGGACCTACTAAATCAGAAACTCTGGGGGTGGGGCTCAGAAATTTGCTTTTTAACAAGCAACCTGTTTTAACAGGTGATGCAATTTAAGAACCAAAGGCCTAGTGACCTAACACCGCAAAATCTTCTAGTGAAACACTTGTGTTTCAGAGGATTCCTTACAGTGCAAGAGAGACAGATATTACAAAAAAAACTGGACTGGAGAGGAAAGTGGGGAGAACTTGCTACATCATAACAATGTTTGGATTTGATAACTTCAGTTTTCCTTTAAGAGTAGTTAGGACCAGAATCATCCAGTGCCAGATCTAATTAATCAAATTTGGGTCGTTGGGCCCAGAGCAGGATCCCAGGTGTGCTTCTGTATACTAATGTTCAAAAGCTACTGCCCAGCCTGCACTGTTGCCTAGAAAGGGCCACTGTGGCCTCCAGGAACCGGCACCTTTTTGTCTAATCCATTTCAACCTTCACCCTCAATCTCCAAGATACATTTTGTGTTTTCTATCATAAAGGGCTATTTTTATTGGTATTACCCAGTGTCCTACAACTGAAACCTATGCTTCTAGATGTAAAGATTCTCACAGAAAACTATATCTTTTGGAACAGAGGTAGTTTTGAAGAGCAGGGCCTGAGCTTTCATGGAATCTGAGAATTTAAGAAATTGTATATAAAAATATGTATATGCACACAAACATCACTCAGGGGAAGAGTTCACAGCTTTTACCAGGTTCTCAAAGAGATCTGTGATTCTCACAAAAGCTTAAAAACCAAACCAAACCCACAAAAAGCCCACTGGTCTAGAAAGCAAATGATATCTATTTAAAAGTGAAATAAACACTGCATAAAATGTTGACACTGTAGAGCCGTGTATTAAGCACACATAAAAGTGAAAATGGGGACTTCCCTGGTGGCGCAGTGGTTACGATCCCATGCTCCCAATACAGGGGGCCTGGGTTCGATCCCTGGTCAGGGTATGAGATCCCACATGCATGCTGTAACCAAGACTTTGCATGCCACAACTAAGGAGCTCATGTGCTGCAACTAAGGAGTTGGCAAGCCACAACTAAGGAGCCCGCCTGCTGCAACTAAGACCCAGCACAAATAAATAAAAAAAAAAAAAAATTAAAAAAAAAAAGTGAAAATGAACAGTATGTATATATATAACACTGGGGAATGAGGCCAATGTGAGGTGGTATACTGACCCAATATGATGACTGAATGCTCTAAAGGCTTTACAGTCTACCCTCTTAAAGGCCAGACTGATGAAGATGATGGCTTGTTTTTTGTTTTTTTTTTAAAAATTTATTTATTTATTTAATTTATTTATTTTGGCTGTGTTGGGTCTTCGTTGCTGCGCGCGGGCTTTCTCTAGTTGCAGCGAGTGGGGGCTACTCTTCATCGCAGTGAGCGGGCTTCTCATTGCGGTGGCTTCTCTTGCTGCAGAGCACGGGTTCTAGGTGCGCAGGCTTCAGTAGTTGCAGCATGCGGGCTCAGCAGTTGTGGCTCACGGGCTCTAGAGCACAGGCTCAGTAGTTGTGGTGCACGGGCTCAGTTGCTCTGTGGCCATGTGGGATCTTCCTGGACCAGGGATCGAACCCGTGTTCCCTGCACTGGCAGGTGGATTCTCAACCACTGCACCACCAGGGAAGCCCCGATGATGGCTTGTTTTTGTTAGGCATTATGCTAGGATGTTTATACACAATCTCTGGTTTAATTATCAAAAAAAGTTCTATGAGGAAGGCAGTTTTGTTATTGTTAGGTAGTAAGAGAATCACAGTTTTAAACTTATACCAGTGGGTTAGTGACAACTCAATCCATTAGGATACTTCTGAAAGTCAGTTAACTGGCAAAGGCTTCATTCAGCAACTATACTGCTATAGCTAAAGGTCTACCAATTCCCACACAATACTGCTTCTGAGAGTCCAACGGTCTCTGATCTCTATGATTCCCAAAACCCAAAACAAGATCAGTAGTCTGCTTTGTCAGAAAGACTATGCCTTTTCAGTACAGGTCTCCACTGTCCAGCAACAGTAAATCCAGCTTTTTGATTCAGAGATTGAGCAATGACCTCCTCGACCAAAGGGTTCCACAAAGGACTGGAATGCAGGCAGTCTGATTCCAGAGCCTAACCTTGGAGTCATTATACTCTCCCTGAGCAAATATCCTGGATTATGATGGAGAGACCTTGATGCCCCCACCCTTTCATGACCATAGAAATGTTGTTATTTAAATACGGTGTATAGTAACTTATTATTGCTCCTTTCTAATTTTATTACTATTTAATGGACACCGTGAATGGCAGAGTCCCCATGAAGTTAGGCAGTATTATTCATCAACATTTACAACCAAAAGTATCCATATTTTTAACTGAAACAAATCTAAAACAAAATAGCCTCTTAAATACTAAGCTTTGAAGAGTATCTAAATATGATTAACAGCATACTTTTGTACTAATAAGACAAAATGTATTTTAAAAAATATATAATCCTCTATATCATTTATAAAACATTCTGAGAGATAATCCCATGGAACAAATGTTTTATGTCATTAAATTACCTTTATTAATATAATTCACTTATTAGGCTTTTAACATATTAATTGAGAAAATAAATCACATGCAGTAATTTTTTCGTAAATAAAAAGTATTTAAGGCAAATAGACCAAAAAAAAAAAAAACTCTTAAAAAATTGAAACTAAAAATATTATTTACAATGGGAACTTTAAGTCCAAAGTTCTCTTTGTAAGACAATACTCCCTGCATTGTTCTCCCCTTGGCTTTCTTTCTGAGCTTTAATATAAGGCTGAAAATTCCTGGCCAGCAGCTTGACAATTTTAAGATCCATAAATTTGGGCAAGCAGTCTATACACATGGCTCAATAATAATCTTTTTAAATTTAATTTCTTTTAAAAATGTCAGTAATTTGGAAGACAGAACATGAAGGGAGATGAAATCTATTGAGGCCACAAAACTAGAAGGGCAGATTGTAGGAAGGAGGAGAGCTATGCAGGCAGGCTGAGAGCAGTGTACAGAACTCACTGTAGAGAAATATAAAGTAATGAGTTAGGGAACACCAAATTCTACAGAAAATGAATACACCCTTGGTACTCACATGCTACAAGACACTGAACAGAAGAATAAATGTTTAGTAGAGGATAAGACTTTAAACTTTTAGCACAGCACTTAAAAAACTAAGTAGACTTTTAAAATGTTTATTGTCTTGGTATAAATCAAAGGATGCTACTTAAAAATGAAGCAACTTTATTTGGAACAAAGGGTAGTTCAGGTCACCTTGCTTTAAAAAAGTCTTCTATTACAGAATATTCAACTAAAAGCAAGCAGAATGACACAATAGCTTTGACTAGAGGCTTTGATATTCAAGAGGATTAAACAAATGAGCACTTGGTGTCTTCTGATGGAGAGCAGATTATGAAGAAACTCCTAAAAACACAATTCTAAAGGGACCATGAAGGTTAAAGAATATAAGCATTTGGGGCAAAATGTTACATGTGGTAAAATTCAGACAAGAAGCACAAAAATAAATTAGGGGAGGGCTTCCCTGGTGGCGCAGTGGTTGAGAGTCCGCTTGCCGATTCAGGGGACATGGGTTCGTGCCCCGGTCCGGGAAGATCACACATGCCGCGGAGCGGCTGGGCCCGTGGGCCATGGCCGCTGAGCCTGCGCGTCCGGAGCCTGTTCTCCGCAACGGGAGAGGCCACAACAGTGAGAGGCCCGCGTACCGCAAAAAAAAAAAAAAAAAAAAAAATTAGGGGAGAGGTTAAAAATCTCTAAAAAATGAGATTTTGTTTCCACCTTCGATACGAGTTATTCTTTTCTGCCAGAAAAAGCAAGAAATAAGGACCCAAATGAAGTAGAGTTGACCCTTGAACAAGGCAGGAATTGGGGCGGCATCCTCGCAGCTGAAAATCAGCCTAGAACTTTACAGCAGGCCCTCCTTACCTGTGGTTCCACAGCAACCTCAGCAACTGCACATCATGTAGTACTGCAGTATTTACAGAAAAAAAAATCCAGGTAAAGGTAGATTCTCACTGCTCAGACAGCTGTTGTTCAAGGGTTAACTACAATCACCTTTCTCAATCTGAAAAATCAAAAACACAGCCAGAAAGTAGACATAGCTAGGCATATAAAATGTCATTCATTAGCTCTTTATGGGATTTAGCAAATGTATTTTGCATCCTCTCATTTTTTTTTTTATAGGCAGAAAACCTAATTGTTGGCTGTTAGGTAAAACTGACTTTACAAATTGTGAAATGAGACACAGTTGGTCTCCAGGTACATTATTACTAGTTTTGAAGGCAAATAAATGTCAAAGCTGAACCTTCATTCCAATCACCCAAGCACCTGGTTGAAGCTAACAACACCAGACAGCCTACAGTATTGAATATAGGGGAAGCCCAGAAGGGAATTCAAAGATGCTAGTGTAGCACCCAGAAAGACACTCGAAATTCATAAAACTACTTAATGCCTCAAGTTTTTATGGTGGTTGGAATCTTCTCCAAGCTGCCTGAGCAAACTTATAAGTAGGAGAACCACTGAGACAAGTTCTACTTAGAGACTATTAAATATTAGGGATTATGGTAGCCTATCATTACAAGGTCTAATCTCTATGTCTCACACACATTTCTGTGGTTGTATATGAATGATATTAACAATCCTACCAAATCCTTGAAAGAACTGTTAAAACGAAAAGAAAAATATTGCAAAGTTGTAAGAAGTGAACCTCAGATGAAAAAAAAACCATCACTCTATGCTGTAACTTCAGTGCAGAAGTTGGGATGGTACATAAACCAGAGTAGGTACAACTTTCTGTTCCATCACCTTTGCTCTCTGCCTGGCCTACCTGCCTGATTTCATTCTCTTCTTGCTCTAGTTTTAGAAAACTGTTGCATTCCTTACACTCTGAAATGTAATGTGAAAATCAAAATTTAACTGGTACCTAAGGCTGATCACTTCCCAGAAATAACTACCCTAAAAAAGCAAGATTGGGGGGTTTACTAAAGAATACCTATTGATGTTAATTTAATGATAGAAAAAAACAAAATGACCTAATATCCAACAAGAGAATGATTAAATGAATTATAGACATTAAACAAGTCATTAAAAATGTGTTTTGAGAGATTTAGTGGCATGGGGAAATACTCAGGAAAAAACTGTATAAATCCATATTTATACTATGATCCCTATTTTTAAAAAAATACATATTTTTAAACAAAAGGAACTACCAAAGAAAAAAACAAAAAAGCTGACCTGGAAGGGTGAAAGGAATTACTATTGTCTTCTTCCTCCTCTTTAACTACTCTGCAAGTCTTTATACCCCTACCTCAGGAAGTGTGCCCAGGATGGATGAATTTATCCATTTGGTAATTTTTTTAAGACAGTTTTTTCCTAATGTATCTGTAATTTCCTTTGTATCTGAGTATTGCTTAATTCATGTCATCTACTGACTTGGTATCTGGGATACTGCATAGAATCCTTTCATTTCTTTTCTAGGAAGGGCATGCTAGAGGCTGAAGGTCCAAAGTGAGGACTGCTCAGTTTGTCTGAGCTGTTACTTTTGTGCATGCACTAACACATTTAAAAGCTTCCCTGCCAATTTCTCTAATAAAAGCCCTGACCATTAAAATCTCTCCTAAAACTTTGACTTTTTTCTTTTTCTCTTTTTTAAAGTAAAAGTCCCTCTGAATACTGCAAGCAAAACCATGAAAAGGAAACAATTAAAAAAACTCACTAGATAGTGTCTCTAGGATTACAGTTCTTAAGTAACTTTTTTATTGGTTAATTAATTTAGAAGATGCATCCCTTATCAAAGTACTGACAGAAAAAAAAAAACCCAACACTTTGGGATGCATCTATGGCTTAGTTTCCTTTATATAGATTTGACGGTCAGGATACTCTTTACTCCTAGACCCTACTCTTGTGCCAGTTAAGAGTTAGGTGAGTGCTTTTAGAAGGAAACTGATTTTCCTTCTGATACTTGGAATACAATGGTAACAAAACTCCATCAGTTAGCCTTTTATAATACATGATAGAGTAACAAATCTTGATTTAGTTTAATTTATGCAAAAATATAAAAATTAATTGTATTTTATTATATTTGGGGACAATTAAACAAAACCAGAACATCTGCTGGCATGTTAAATGTCTTTCTAATTAAATCTAGAGTTGAATGAATCGATTCATTAGCAACAAGCCTGGTTTATTAACTCATTAATACAGATGGTTAGTATCACGAAGGGAAGAATAGGAGAACCTCAAAAAGTACAAAAAAAAATTGCACAGTGACGTGGGCATCAGGGAGAATACTAGTTGAAGCAAAGTGCTCAGAACTTAGCTTTTCAAAGATTAAAATAAAAATCAATGTGCTAACGTGGAAAGGACATTTACAAAGATATGTTTTTTTTTTTTTAAAGGTCATAAAGGCAAGTTGGTAGCATGGGGATAAATACGTAGATAAAAATGTTCATTTGGACTACAGAAAGAATTATTATTTTTGTGTCAAAATAATAATACACTGTAAAAACATTTTTAGAAGTTTATATACAAAGGCTAAATAAGAAGGCTTCCCCATAGATAGCCAGATTTAAAAAACAAAAAAACAAACAAAAAAACCCTATTCCTATTTGAAGGTATGCCCAGCTTGGCACACAGCCATCACTTAATAAAAATTAAAATTTTAATTATTTACATTAATTATTAATAAATTGGGAACATAAGTAAATATTTCACCCATAGGCCACTTATTTGGCAAACTTAAATTCAAAACAGTAGACAGTACTAGGAACAGGACTGCCAGATAAAATATAGGATGCCCAGTTAAATTTGAATTTCAGATATACAACGAATACTGTTTTAGTATAAGTATGTCCCAAATACTGTATGGTATTGCATAGTATAAGCATATCCTGTGCAATATTTGGGGTATATACTAAAAACGTTATTAGCTGCTTATCTGAAATGCAAATATAATTGGTCCTCAATCTTTATTTTCATTTGCTTAATCTGGTAATTCTAACAAGGAAGGAAGAAAACAAGGCTTCTGTGTATTCAAATTAGATGCTAAAACTCATGCAGTTTACTCACAGGGAGCTCAGACTCTGAGTCTATACACTGGCAACCCTCATGCCAAATCTACCCCTCTATTTTATTTGATATGTACAGTATTTTAATTTCAATTAGCTACCATCATTAAAACTGAAAGAGTACACATTAAAAAAATTTCCAGACTCTGATAACACTGGGAGTCCATTTCCACATGTCAATAATCCAGATCTGGATGGTTGTTTCCTCAGGCAGGGTAGGTACGTTCCCATTTGCCATGATCCTCACCACCCCCTATTATTCCAAAATCAAGCTGAAAGTAGCAGCAATTCAAAGTGGTTGTTTTCCACCCCACTTCCAGCACTTCTGTTACCTGGCAGTCCCTTGAATTTCACTGAGTTTGTGGCCTGGGTTCTGCTATATATATTCATTTTATACCCAGTTCTCTCCACCAAAGATCTGAAGCCACAAATTATGATATGGAGAGAAGATGAAATTCTGCTAAAGTCTATTTCTCCCACTAGTTTTTTTTTAATAAATTTATTTATTTATTAATTTATTTAATTTTTGGCTGCATTGGGTCTTTGTTGCTGCGCACGTGGGCTTTCTCTAGTTGCGGCAAGCGGGGGCTACTCTTCGTTGCGGTGTGTGGGCTTCTCATTGCGGTGGCTTCTCTTGTTGCAGAGGATGGGCTCTAGGCCCGCGGGCTTCAGTAGCTGCAGCACGTGGGCTGAGTAGTTGTGGCTCGCAGGCTCTAGAGTGCAGGCTCAGTAGTTGTGGCACACGGGCTTAGTTGCTCCGCAGCATGTGGGATCTTCCCGGACCAGGGCTCGAACCTGTGTCTCCTGCATTGGCAGGCGGATTCTTAACTACTGCGCCACCAGGGAAGCCCCTCTCCCATTAGTTTTAAAATTTGAAGAAGGCAGGAAGTTTGTCCGCTTTATACATTCTTCTGGTTCTAGCCCCCCAGCCCAGTGTGCAGCATACAGTAGATGCTAAGTGAATATTTGTTTGATTAATAAATGAATGATCATCAAAGAGGGAGAAGAATAACTATGGCAACAAAAACCAAAACAAGTAAAGCTATTTAGGAATATTTGAGTGGAATCAGTAAGTAAAAATATGTTTATTCTGCTGATAGTCATCAAGACATGATGTTTGCAGTCAGTTATGTATAGCCCTTTGAAAAACTACTCAATGTAATAATCTTCAGAAACCTGGTAAGCTACTTAAACAAAACATATTGTTTTCTGAGATGCTGCCAGATAAATTAAAGGGCATTATAAACCATTACCCATGGAAAGAATCTAGAATTTCTTTTTATCTCTCAATTCCAACCACATTCCCCTAGCACTCTGAATTTTGGAATAGCATGGAAATGCAAAGAGAGGAAAGAACAGAAGAGGTTTTCTATAAGGTTTGAACAATTCGGTCCAAGAATTATATTAATTAAATACCTCTAACAAGCACAGAAACACCCTATTCCAACATCCCACCTTCAGATTTTACTAACAGACTTCCTTGGAGATTTTCTTAAATGGCTAACATACACTTCCCCAAGGGCAGAGATACACTTTTCCATCTTTCCAGGTCCCTGGTATATAGTAACTTTAAAGGATTTTTGTTTTATCTGCATATAAGACACTTAGGAGATAAATTTTGGGGCAGTGAAACAGCTGAAGTTACAGTAGCTGAGAGAAAAGGAAAAAAAAAATTTCAAATCAGACTTCAGAAAATCCATAATTTGTTTGCCATGCCTATAATACATAAAAATCTCTTAAACATTCATTTAAAAAATATTTATTGAAAATCTACAGTGTGCTAGGCACCAAGAGAAGAGAAAGGATTAGAGATGAAGATATGGATCCAGCTACCAAAGCACAGGTAGAGACACAAACAATTACAATACATGGCATTTGTTATAAATAATGGTAAGTACAAGGTATAAGGGAAATCCAGGGTATACAGAGGACCTAAGTCTGCCAGTCAAAGGTGAAGAAGTTCATTATTTGAACTAAGACCTTAAGGGCAAATAATGAGTAAATGAGAGGAGCTAACCTAGTTGGAGAGAGCAGGGTGCCCCCAGGCACTTCAAGGAGTAATATGGCAGAAAGGCAGAGACAGTATATTCAGGGAACTATGAATATTCAGGGATCTGACCGCAATATGGAAGCAATAAGAACAGTCTTGGTGAGATACAGAGAGGATGTGAAATAGGGCAGTGGTGATCAAGAGGTAGGAGCAAATGTCAGGTGCTGATGAGAATCACTCTGCTTGTATTGTTTGCTTGGACTCTCTGGATTCCTGACCAGGGGTATCTTACTTATATTGGTTTCTGAACCCCATCTGGTTCTTTTTTTGTAATGCCTGACAGCCTGGCTTTCAGATTGGACCTGACCACCACCAAGTACAACTTCCTTAGGTTCTGTTCCTGATATACAGATGGTTCAGCTTTGTGATAACCAGCAGTTTAAAATAACTTTCGGAGTGCCTCTCTCCAGCTCAAATTTCTGCCTTGATATCCATGTTTTGGGGCCTACCTGCCACTTAAAACTTAGGTAACAAAATAAACTTGTCCTTTTTTTGTAATTTTCTACTACATCTGATTCCTATTTTTTGTTCTCTAAATCATGGCCTCAAAAAGATTCTTGCTTTTACTGCCTGCTTTTGGTGTGTTTCTGCACGTAAAGGATGAATTACTTACTACCAGCAGAAGAGGCACTATTTAAAATACAGTTGACCCTGGAACAACATGGGTTTGACCTGTGCAGGTCCACTTACACTCGGATTTTTTTCAATAGTAAATACTATAGTACTACACGATCTGAGGTTGGCTGAATCTGCGGATGTGGAACTGTGAATATGGTTGAATTTCCAGCGTGTGGAGGGTCAGAGCCCCAACCATGGTGTTGTTCAAGGGTCAACTGTACTCCTTTCTAAAAGGCGAATATTTGTCAGCATCCATACATTAAACATAAGAAACAGAAAAAAACACATGCTTTTATAGTTTGAGCCATTACCTATTACCATAGACTTACTGGCAATTACTTGGCCTTTCTAATGCTTGTTAATAATGGATAAATAAGGATCAGGAGACATTTTCAGTAGCTCAAATCAATTACACTCTCCACTGCCATATTTTATCTTAACACAAATTAACATTTAGCTAATGTTTCATAGTATAAATAAATCTAGGTGATATAAAAAACAAACAGTAAAATAATTTCTAATCGTGTTAGCAAAATCCATCAAACTGGATGTGATGTTGTTGCCTACTACAGTTCTATCGTCTACACCAGTGGTACTCAAATTTCAGTGTGCATCCAAATCACCTGGAGGACTTGTTAAAACAGAGCACTGGGCTCCATCCTGAGTAGCTGATTCAAAAGGCCTGGGGTGTGGCACATGAATCTGCATTTCTAACCAATGCCCCGATGCTGCTGCTGCTGCGGAATCACATTTTGAGAACCACTTTCATACTGTACACCAACATGGGGCATGAATGAAGGGGAGGAAGTGGTATTCTAATCGTGGTTTATCATCTTCGAAAAATCTTCTCTAAATTAGAGGCTCCAATTCTAGCCAGAGAGTTTGGGAAGTTAAGCCTCCATCATGGGAAAGATCCCAAAATATCGATTTCTTTTAAGCAAAGAAAATAAAGCAACTGTGTTTCATGGCAGTTTTAACAGAGATGCTCTGTGGGAGAGCTTAAGATGTTGCAGTTTCATTAGCATTATCCAGTGTTGCTATGGGGACCAACTGGAGAGGAATCATCAGTACACAAGAAAATGAAGAGAGGGAACTGATGAATTAAAAAAAAAAAGAACTTAACATTTCTGAGAAAATAAAAGTCAAGTCATATCGCTAATTTTCTGGCATATATGTAACTTAAGGTATAAATTCTCCTTTAATAAGTAGATCTATAAAGATCCACATATAAATCTTTCCAAATTCAGAAGATGCATAATCCCTTTGCAATTCAGGGAGGGAAATAAAAACAAAATCTTTTTAAAAAAAAGGAAAAGGAAAGTGGCATCATGGGGTTTATTAGGCATCAGTTAGTCATGATGACCCTGAGGCCAGGGGCTATGTGGAAAGGATGCGTATTTTGCTCAACTGGGTTCAGCTTTGCACAGAATGAGAGATAGAAGGCTCAGGCAGGTACAACACACAGCTCTGGGGATTGAGAAAGCGGGAAGGATAGGTGGATGGCCTCCTCTCAGTGTCTCAGATAATGAAACTGAGAAAAGCCAGAGAGGAAGGAACAACTTGAGAATAAGAATAAATTCTCTTTCTAAACCATCTTGCACCTGCTACCAGTCTTCCTTCTTCAAGTCTGCTTTCACCACATCAGTTCCCAGTGTCTCTCTATTTTCTGTCTCAACAAATCTCAACTTTTCTGCCTGCTTTTCCGGCTTGAGCTAATGTCTACCTACCTTCTTTACCCAACTTTTTTCTCACTATCCCTATGACTTTTTTTATACCAACTCGAGGACGAATTCCTACTTGGGATTTTCCTCTCTTGTTCAGACCCAGAGTGGATTTTCCCTTCTGTCAACTTACCCCATGTTTATGTGCTAAATTTAATGATGCTTAACTGTGATCCCAGATGCCTTAGATCCCAAGGAGTCTCATCAGGGATGAAGGGACAACTGGAGCAGACGGCTCCCTTGGCTTCCCCTCACCCTCTCGAACCAAAGAAGCCCAATTTTCATAGGTTTTATATAATGGGATTTTGTGTAAGATAATTTGGAAAACAGGTCCATTGCTCAAAGAAAAAGTTTGAGAAATACTGCTCTCTAATGCACCAAACCATTTGTCACTCAAGAAAATATTGTTACTGGCATTTTTGTTTTATGTGTATATGTTTTGTCTCATAAATTATACTGGAAGCTCCTTAAAATAAGCTGATCTTTCTTTTCCCCATTGTGCTCAGCTCAGCAATGAGCAAAATGCTGTTTTGTTGACCGACTCATTTAAAAATTCATCTTGTAAATGATCTGGTAAAATTCATACTGAGGTGACCTCTACTGAGGTGAGTGACACAATGTATTGCCTCCCTGCGATGAATATTTCACATTTTTAAAAACAGTGCTTCACAGGGGGTGGTGTGTAACGCAAAGCAATGGATTGATAAAGATACGATTTTTAAATAGCAGCAAACAAGAAAGATTTTTGAGGAACGGAGGTTTTCCAATGTCTCTCAAATCAGGTCACCTAAATTAGCAGTCTGTGGTACTGGGTCAGTTTCGGGACATATAGTTAACTTACCAATCCTATTCATGCCTTTTGGGTTTACATAACTTTTTGTACATTGATGCACAAGTATAATATGAACTGCTACATTTTGCTAAACTACATGCATTGCCAAGACCCGTTATTTATGTTTTTCTTAGCTCATTAAGAAATATACAACTAATAAAACATTCACTTTGGTTATTTCCTTTGGATTACAACTACATTTGAGATGCAAGAGGTTAGCTTATTGCAATTAAGGAAAAGAAAGACAAGGCTGCCAAGTGGAATACTGAACAGAGAATAAAGTGCCTTTGTCACCATAAGGCCCTGCTGTTCTTTAAGCATTTCCTTAAAAGGGTGAGTGAACAGAGCAGGACAGCATGGTAATATTGTTCCTGTATCCAGTACAGGAGTAGAGCTGTGGTTTTCTTGAGTCACTGAGAGAAAACAAAACAAAACAAAACAAACAAAACAAAACCAAAACTCTTTTCTGGCAAAAGGGTACGTTATACATATATGCCCATACTGTCTCCAGGAGAAAACCAATTTTGCCTGATTCCTGAAGTCTGTCAAGGTAGAAGAGCAAACCTAGAATCTGGGGACCTTCAATGTTCTCTGCCAGTGATAGCCTTGGACCTCAGACAAAACATTTGATCCTTCCCTGCTTCTGTTTCCTTACCCGAAAAGTAGTGACGAAGCACACTCCTCAAATGTGTTTAGGCCATTGTATTCAAGTGCAGTGACAATATGAATAAGATCCTGACCATGAGATCCAGTAAGACACTAAAGATATTCAGCATTTCAGGCTTTGTAAAGTCGGAGAGTGAGTGCACAGAGAAACAAATGAACTAAAGAGTATTTCCGAAGCACCTAGAGTATCTCAGGAACTGGGCTAGTTACTGGGGACAGAACAATGAAAGAAACATTGATTTTGTCCTTGACAAAGTTCCAGAGCAGAAAGCAGGCCTGTAACCAGGCAAAGCCCAAGATGGTCTAATGAGTGGTGTCTTGTGAAGGGAGGTGACAGGCAGGTATCTTTGACAAGGAATACTCAGGGAGGAGGTGAATATGATTTTGAAGTCTTCACAGAGGAGAAGCCTCCAAGAGGAGGTTTATTTGAAGTCTACGTTGCTAGGCATTCAACATCAAATTTGAGGTATGATAAATCTTGGTTCTTTGTTGTGTAAATATAATTAAGAATTTAGCGGTTTGATTTTCTTCTAAAATCAAAGAACTAAAATTTGAAACAGAAAATGTGGAGAAACTTCCATGGAGACTGGCATTTTTGTTTGCTAAAATTGGGTGAAGTCTAAAATTCTACTATAGACATCCTTCTAAACCACAGGCGAACTATGATGCATAAACAATCAAGGTCCACTAATTTTCTTTTCTTTTTTTTTTACTTTTTATTTTATATTGGAGTATAGCCGATTAACAATGTTGTGATAGTTTCAGGGGCACAGCAAAGCGACTCAGCCACACATACACATGTATCCATTCTCTCCCAGACTCCCCTCCCATCTAGGCTGCCACATAACACTGAACAGAGTTCCCGGTGCTATGCAGTAGAAGGGCCACTAATTTTCTTTTCTTTCTTTTTTTTTTTTTGCGGTACGCGGGCCTCTCACTAATGTGGCCTCTCCCGTTGCGGAGCACAGGCTCCAGACGTGCAGGCTCAGCGGCCATGGCTCACGGGCCCAGCCGCTCTGCGGCATGTGGGATCTTCCCGGACTGGGGCATGAACCCGCGTCCCCTGCATCGGCAGGCGGACTCTCAACCACTGTGCCACCAGGGAAGCTCAGAGCCACTAATTTTCTAATGACACTTGCCCTCAATCTCCTTCCATGGTGGTAACTGCTTATCAAAGAAAGAAGGTGAATGTCTCAGTTTTGGATGCTATGAGCACTGACTATTATAAGATGTCCAAAGTTATGGGTTGAATTGTGTCCTCCCAAAAAGATACATTTAAGTCCTAATCCCTACTGTACCTCAGAATATGACCTTATTTGGAAACAGCGTCTTTATAGAATTAAGTTAAAATGAGTTCATTTGAGGTCATAATCCAACATCACTGGTATCCTTATAAAAAGGGGAAATCTGGATACAGAGAAAGCCACACACACACAGGGAGGATACAATCTGAGGTTGATGGCATAGATCAGGATGATGCACTTATAAGCCAAGAAATGCCAAAGACTGCCAGCAAACCACCAGAACCTAGGAAAGGTAGGAAACAGATTCTCCCTCATAACCTTCAGAAGGAACCAACTCTGCTGACACCTTGATTTCACACTATCAGCCTCCAGAACTTTTGAGACAATTAATTTCTCTTGTTTAAGCTACCCAGTCTGTGGTACTGTGTTATGGCAGCCATAGCAAACTAATAAACCCACAATCGCGGACCTGAGCTTCTCCCTTGTAATGGCGTGCAAAGGACGTCAGAACAGGATCTAAGAGGTTGCAACCACATAGAGCCCAAGTTCTCCTTCACTTCCTTCCCTCTGCCTGCTCTTCCTTCTTCCGCTTTCAACCTGTGTGAGAACCCCAGGAAGAGAGAAGGGTGGTTGGAGCTTCAGCTAGCATTCTCTCTCATCTTCACCCAGCTGTACTGCCCTCAGAGCCCAGGGATCCCAAAGCAACGTATGGGTTAACTGCTGTCAGTGGCTTGGGGTGGAGGTGAAGGAACAACTGAAAACAGGAAATGAGGACTTGAAGAACCATGAGCCAAAATAACTGGTAGAAGGGCAGTTACTAAGTCATCAGAAAGCCAGGAGAGGAGTAAGTTTCTGAACAGAAAGTTAGTTAAGAAGAGCATGTATGAGAAAAAAAAAATTATTTTGGACATTATAAACAGAAATAATTGTTCGAAAGACATATAATTTGACCTCTTCCTTGCCAGTAACCAGGTATTCAAAGTGAAATAAAATAACAGGATTTGTGCTTCTTTTCCTAGGTTAGCAATGTGTACAACACATCACATTTTTGAAAATTGTTCATAATTGCCTTTTGAAATTTTTTTCTAATCACACAAATAACTGCATATTATTAGGCTTTAAACTACTAAATTATAAAAATATGTTTAATGCATATATCAAGATAATAGAAAATGTACATTAATGTTTTAAGAAGCTTATTAATCACATGACCATAAATTCTAATCTAGATACATTAATACAATTAGGCAACTAAGTGACTTCATAAAGATAGATATCATCAGGTATCTTATCAGAAAGATATAATAAAGAAAACTATATACATACATATATTTAAAAACCATCTGGTTAAACAAAATGTATCTACTCTTTTTTTTAACTCTGTGTATCTTTTCTGTATATAAAAATTCACGCTAGTAATTTTTCTGTTTTAATTCTAAGCAAGTTGAAGTCACTGGTACCCAGAATGTCAAAGGGTCCAACTTGATGAAGAGAAGTATATAATGATCTAAAATTACAACAGAAAACACTACTTCAAACCTCAAAAGGTTACATAAATAGAGAACCTAGAAGAAAGCCTGTTAGGAGAAATATGGGTGACAAAGAAATATAAATATCATACATAATCAGGTTTAATACTGCATTCATTGTCATAGGAACTATATCTTACTTGCACAGAGAGACCCCCTTTTACAGTGTAAATGTTTCTAAGTGTCATTTGGGTTCTACTTTAAAATATTAGATTGTGCTTAATTACAAACATGGAAGGTGAATGATTGTTAGTGAAAGGATTTGTAGAATTTTTAGGGTCAACAAAACTTAAGCTATTTACCATAGCACTCATAACCATTTAAGCTTTTCATTCTAATACTGCGAATTGTACAACATGGGTGCTCCATTAATACTGACTCACCAGGAAATCCTCTTTCTTGCCTATACTTTACTTACCTGTTCACTAGAGAAGAAAGGAAATAGAAATTACTGAGCCCCAGATTTTTAAAGGCTACCAGGGGCCTGGAAGGGTATCTGACTCAATGTCTAACCACCAGAAAAAACTAAAGCCCAGAAAGGTTCAGATACCACCTGCCCCAGATAACTACCTGGGTCTAGTGTAATCAAAGAATAGTACCTGCAAATAGCCAATTAAGAAAAGATTTCAAGAGATAATTTTTATGGTAAAACAAAGGGTTACTGCTGGTATTTGTCTTTCTTTTGATGTTCTTGAATGCTAAAAAATCAGCAGGTAAGTAAAAAAAAAAGAAGAACAAAGTTGAGGATCTCACACTTAATTGACTTCAAAACTTTCTAAAAAGCTACAGTAATTAAGACAGGGTGGTACTGGCATAAGAAAAGATCAATATAGATCAATGGAAGAGAACCGAGAGTTCAGAAATTTATCCTCACAATTTATGATCAATTGATTTTTGACAAGGATGCCAAGACAACTCAGTTGGGGAAACAATAGTCTTTTCAACAAATGGTGCTGGAACACCTGGATGTCCATATGCAAAAGGATAGCACTGGACCATTTCCTTATACCATACACAAAAATTACCTAAAAATTCATTCAAAGCAGAGATGTTTAAAACGATAACATGAGAGAATTTCTGGTTTGGTATAATGATAATGCACTAAGAGTAAATAGATACAGGGGTTCCAATGATAGCACTGCTTGCTAAAAACTAGTTGTGTAACTTGTGCTTTTTGCTCAGTAACTTGCTTATCTTCTAAATGTAGTTGAAGTGATAGAATGAGATCAAGCATGGAATCATGCTCCAGAAAATATGACTTGGAGGATTGTGACTTTCCATATGACTTGGAAAATATGGGGAGGATTGTGGAGGACAGTCAGTGTAGTATTGGCTCTGCAAGGACAGTAGCTTCGAATAGATGAAAGGCAGGAGAAAGATGATGAATCCAGGGGTGCCTCAGCCCTGGATATACAGCAGACGTATGTCTAATCCCATCCAAGTGTCAAGTGTCAACTGAGGAGTAATGCTGGCATCACTGACTGAGCATCTGAACATAAAATACAGGAGCACCCTGGTGGCGCAGTGGTTGAGAATCTGCCTGCCAATGCAGGGGACACGGGTTCGAGCCCTGGTCTGGGAAGATCCCACATGTCGCAGAGCAACTAGGCCCGTGAGCCACAACTACTGAGCTTGCGTGTCTGGAGCCTATGCTCCGCAACAAGAGAGGCCGCGATAGTGAGAGGCCTGCACACTGCGATGAAGAGTGGCCCCCTCTTGCCGCAACTAGAGAAAGCCCTCGCACAGAAGCGAAGACCCAACACAGCCAAAAAAAAAAAATACAGGAGCAAAGTGTATTGAGGTCACAATCCCAAAATGGCAGCTGAAACGAGAAACTGATGATGGAAACAAAACATTAAGAAGAGAAAATGTGGGACTTCCCTGGTGGTCCAGGGGTAAAGAATCTGCCTTCCAATGCAGGGGATGTGGGTTTGATCCCTGGTCAGGGAACTAAGATCCCACATGCTGCAGGGCAACTAAGCCTGTGCTCCACAACTACTGAGCTCATGCACATCAACGAGAGAGTCCGAGGGCCACAAACTACAGAGCCTATGCGCCCTGAAGCCCATGCACCACAACTAGAGAGAGAAAACCTGCATGCCACAACTAGAGAGAAGGCTGAGCACTGCAATGAACAGACTGCGTGGTGCAATGAAAGATCCTGCATACCTCAACGAAGATCCTGTGTGCCACAACTAAGACCTGACGTGGCCAAAAACATAAATAAAATAAATAAATATTTCTAAAAAAAACAGAAAATGCTGGGTTAACTTTCAGGTGGAGACAAGGAGTCAACAAGAACATTTCACAGAAAAGGTGAAGGTGTCATCTAAACTGACTCTTGAGGAATGAGTAGGGGTTGTAAAGTAGAAAGGCAGGGAAAAGATACTCTAGCCATGGAGAACACGAGTTAGGGTTAGACTGGTCAGAAGATGACAAAATTTCTCAAACTATGCAGGGATAATGGAAGTGGACTATTCAAGTAACTGTAGGCTTTTGGAACCACCAGCCATCACTCTCAAGATTATAAGGCACTCCAGTGACAGACAAAAGTGCAGTGTAGTGAGGTTGACAGGGTAAGAACTGAATCACTAGATTCTTGCTTTGGACACTGTATACAACAGTTGATTCAGAACCGCTCTAATGACAAAACTGCTATTAAATTATTACTCAGATTCAGGACTTAAGGGGATCTTGAGGAGGGGACATCCCAGACAGCATGCAGTTTCAACTCTTGCCCATTGCTTGCATCACTTACATTATCATCAACTAGTAGTTGTGCTATTGTTTGTTCACATACACGTCTACACTTCTAGTAACTTCAGAGAAGTGGCCTCAATTCTCAGTATTTCATTTGTAATCTGGTTTTCAAATTAATTCAAAGAAGGCAAATAAACTCAAAACAGGTACTACAGAGGAACACTTGAAAATTCAGAGCATTATCCTACATGAATTTAAGTGTTAATCTACAAACTATTCCAGACTAGTTGTTCTAATTCTCCAAATGAACACATCTTGATTTCACAAGGTTTCTTCTATTGTCTCGTTGATACCTTGTTCCTTTTTCCTGCAATTCATGTTGTCTTCCCCTGAGACTTCAATTCCAATTATATTGACTCCCAATCTCAATTCCCCAGATCTCATTATTCACTTTTAAAATCATCTGTCCAGTCTTTAATATATGACACTTATGGGACAAAGGCTTTGAAATCACTGTAGTTAAGGGGGAAAAAAACCTTTTTTTCAGCAGAAGGGGGTGACAGTCCCTGGATACTACTCCGTTTTTACCAAGGGAACTAGCTGGAGAAAACAGCAGACTATTTTAAATTGATACCAATCTTCTTTCCTAATGAAGTGGAAACTACTATCTTGTCTGTGTTTCTGAAATAGTAGATTAGACTCCCCTCCCCCAAATTATTGATTTCCAGCAAATACACTTGATATTAGGAAGGAATATAAAAGATAAGCTGTATAATGATCAACTGAAAGATTCCTTTAATTAGTGAGTCCTATGGGTGACTTGATCCTAATACATGATATAAAACAGTACCATGCTGATGTTTGATTACTTTCAGAAATGAAAGGAGATGTCATTCATGTTAAAGAAAATTTAAAGAAAAACAGTAAAGAACACTTATTGGCGATGAAGTAATCTGTTACAACAATAAATTATCAAAATGGAAAAAATAGGGGAACATGGAGATGGAAGCACACAAAAAAAGCAATCTGAGAAGTTGCAATCCATCATTAGGACCAGATGGCATTCATCAGAGTCTTCAGAAGTAACTGGGCTACTCATAAAAATGCAGTTTATCATTAAAAAGAGGTACTACAGTGGAGGATTAAATGCCTCTGAAAGGATGACCTTGGATTTATCAGTTGTGCTAAATCAGAATTAAGGATTTGCAGTAGATATGTACATAAAAAGTTTTCAATAAGAGAAAAATTACAGCAATAAAGCAGCGTTTCCCCTTTCTGGTTAATCAGACTAAACTTCATTCCAATTAACACATCAACATTTTAAAATGTTTACAACAAATCAACTTTTTTTTTTACATACACACATGTGCATGCACACAATTTTAAAGATACACAATCACCCCCTCTCCCAAATGATGTAAGATATTGTTTGAAAATTCTTAGAAGTTTGTATAAAATCTGGAGCTTAATTAGGAGTTATCTGGTAAAACTTGCCATGGATCAAAACAAAATACAGAATTGCAGGGGTATATAGCCATTTTTAATTATGGAAAAAATACCAACTTTTCTTAGAGAACAAAAATTTCTTGGAAATAAGAAAAACATAACTTTAAAAATTCACTGTCATCTAGAAAATAAAATTTAAAAGTGCAGATTTCCACATGACAAAGTCAAGTGAGCACGCAATGAACAGGCTTTACTCTCCCATCTGTGCCCCTTAGATTATTCTTCTACTGTGGGACTCACACCTGAGGTGTGGTTACAAACAAGGCAGTAAAAGAAAACTCACAGCCATCTCTGTGGTTGAGAAGCAGCAGATTAAATTAGTGGGGTCAGGCAATGAGGAGTCCTGAATAAAGATATCCTTTCATTTTGGGATTTTTCCTATAGGCACAGAGAAATTATATCTGGTTTCTGAGCTGGAAGGTTACATCATGGTTTACACACTTTAGAGAGACTTATTTAGCTTGGCACCCAGTTTGGACTACATAAGGAATGTGCTTTTCTCACAAGAGCCTCTGAAGTCTGTATTCATCTTCACATTATAACTGCCACAAGGCTGTTCCTATCTAGCAAATCTGATTCATGTTTCTCACCCGCCTAAAACACTCCCCGTTATGTAGGCCATAACCCAAGTTCTTCTGCATGGCACACAAGCTCCTTTTTAATACAGCCTGTGTGCCCTTTTTAGCCTTGTCTCCTACCCTACCACATCATTTCAGGCTTTGATAGTATGCAGGTGTAGAGGTTCTCCAAGCCCTTCCTCATGCAGCGTCCTCTATCAAGAAGACCTACCCCACCTGGCAAAGACCACTGCTTAGGTCTCACCTCCCTCGTGAAGCCTACCTAACCTCTCAGACAGGTTGAAGACGGAGGTAGAGTTATGCTGCCACAAGTCAAGGAATGCCTGGTGCCACCAGAAGCTGGAAGAGGCAAGGAAAGGGATTCTACTCTAGACAAAAGGGAGTGTGGCCCTGCTGACACCTTGATTTCCATCTTCTGGCCTTAAGAACTGTGAGAGAACAAACTTCTGCTGCTTTAAGCCACCCCGTTTGTGTAATCTGTTACAGGCAGCCCTTGAAAAGTAACATAGTATATATCAACGGAACTATTAGAATTAAAATTTTTCTCTCTACAAAGCAGGTAATGGGATTCTCCTAGATAATTATATAGTATAATATGATTAAGCTACAAAGAAGTGTGTAGCTAATTTACACTGTTTCAAGAATAGCTTCACATAAAAAGTGACATTTAAGCTAAGATTTGAAATACGAGTATGACTAACCCAGAAAGAGAAAGGGAGGAGGTTATATATTTATGAGGATTATAATATTTATGTATAACTTATGAAGGATATAACATTAAAAAATGTTGCCCGTAAGTATATGAAAATGTGTATGAGTTTCCACAAGTATGTGTGCACTTCACAGCAGGGTCCAACGGTCAGCTAATATTAATAACATAATTTTTGATAACGATCTATAAGATGAATTCAGAATCTGATTCATTAATGTATTGTCACAAAGGATATCAGCAAACGTAATTTTTAGAAAACGTGAGAAGATGAAGAGAGCAATCCAGTTATTTCACTTATACGCTGCTTGCCTAAATCAGTCTACTTTGAAACCACATTTAATGTAACAGTGAGAATCCTGAAGAAATGGAGACTTGCCAGTTGGCTCTGAATACTGCTAACTAGACGTGAATAACAATGGTCCCATGAATCATTTCTAAGCTGTTTAAAAAACCTTTCACTAAAAAATTCCTCTATATCACACTAGTTGTGGATTTTACATCAAAGAGATGCCAGGATTCATCATTTCATTAATAAACAGTAATTCAGAAACTGACATTTCTGACAATGATGCCAAACACAGGCAATTAGAAAAAAATTGCAACTAACCTACATTCTTGAAGTCAAAGAAAGCTGATAGAAGAATGTGAATTAAAATTTTATAACCTTAAATAATGCATTAAATAGCTATGGTTACCTGGCTTTAAAAAGAAGCACAGGCTTGAGCGCTCTGGAACAGCAGATCAGAAATTGGTTACTTGGGAACAATTTCCTTTTTTTATCGTTCAATATTCAAATCTTAATTCTAATGTACTAAGGAAGAGACACTAAAATAAACAAAAGACAATTTGAAGAGTCCTCATACTGTGCTAAAGTGGTAGGTTTTATTTATACAAATATTTATTTCAAGGCTATCCTGAACATTTTCAAAAAAATTCTAGCTTTTGAAAGGGGGAAAAATGCTACTTAGAGGATGGATGTCACATCTCTCTGAGACAGAACAAATAGTTATGTTTGTTGTGTTTACCTTGGGCTTAATACTCCTACATTCTTTCCCCACTAAGGGCTGGAAGTAAAACAGGAAAGCTATAAAATGAATGACAATGGTTATTATTATAGATACAGGGTGAATGATCTCTTCTTGAAGATGTTTACAGATGGAACTGTTGGGTGTGTCTAAGTTCTTAATAAATACGATCTGTTTAAGGGAAGATGACCCTGATTAGCATTTGCCAAATCAAATTCCACAGAACACTAGCATCCCATTAAATGTTAATAGGTGTTATTTGAGAAAAAGGTAGTGTAGTTAAATATTTGGGAAACTGCAATGTAATATTTATCTCTTGGATGGTCACAAAAATTTGCATACTAAAAAGTCCTGAAGAATGCTACGTAGCTTTATTTACCTCAGTGTTTGCACATGAAAATTTCTTTGTGTAAAACGGTATTAATACTTTTTCTGTCGTAGAATTCTATGGAGTCCTGAAATATTGTCCCTAAAAACATAAATAGATATTAAATTTACATTAGCCCTACCTACTTCCATCACACAGATGAACAAAAACAAGAACACAATTTTCTATGAATGTATCTCAAAAGTATGATATCAAAGAAATGAATTTCTTTTCAGTTCATTACTTAAAGGTTTTATTCATTTTAAATTCATTTAGACTCTAAGAACATGTAAATCTATATGGCTGGATGTACTCTGGGACTCATGTAATGAAAGGAAAACAGAATTGTGCTCTATTTATGGAAACAACTATAACAACTGATACTTAAACATACCTTACAAATGGGGGAAATAGTTAACATACTTTAATCTCTTTTGTCAATAAACTCTAAGATGTTTCAAAAGGAAAAAGATCAAGAACAGGAATCTTTCTCTGTGGTATCAAATACCCATGTAGTCTAGGGGTCATGAAAAAGAAAGGGTGTTATCACCCTATACTTGAGAATTATATTACAACTGGCTGATTATTCAGGATTAATGAGCACAGGGTTAGGAGTTCAGTGGCCATATGGGCAACTGTAATGAGTTGCCTGCAGCTAGGCCCCTGCTAACACTGCCAATCAGCATCCGCAGGGATCTCTAAGCTCACCAGCAGTTTGGCTCTGCTCCAGCAGGGGACCACCTCAAGCCAGTGGCTCTGTACCAACCCAGTCTTGGCTTCATCTCCTTCTGGGTCTGGGATGCTAGTCACGGGGCATGTGACTAATTTATTGGAACCAAGCCTCAACTTGTATACCTTTTCTAGTAAATGAGTCTTCAACGTGCTGCCCTGATACCATAAACCAGAATCCATGCCTCACCCAGAATCCATGTTCCTCTAAACTTGTTTCTCTAAGGCTTTTGAACTGACTTGAATCCTGTCTCTAAAGTCCAGTTTACTGTGGTTGTGCTCCTGCTAATGACAAAGGTGCTCTCCTTGACCAAACTTTAGTCGGGATCCTCTGAACCCTTTTCTGGATCAGGCCATGCTAGACCTGCATAGCCAGGTTTTAGCAAGAATCCTGCTAAATCAGTTTGGAGAGAATCCCCCACTCTCCATCTCTGATGGGGCTCTTCTGCCTCTACTATCCTCCAGGTGATATTACTTGGGCCGGCCTGCAGCAAGAACCTTGTTGAGTCTATTTAGACAGTGAAACCGTGTCCCCCCAAAATGGAGTTGCCCTGCTGAGCTTATAATTAACCTCTCTATCTGAAACTTTATTCCCTTTCTTGTAACCCTCTGACCTCAATCCTGTGCTAACTGAACACTAATCAACCAGAATCAGATGACTAAAACTGCTGTCGCTGATATCATCATTAATGTACAAACTCAGGTTATTTCTCCAGGGCACGAGCTAATAGACCCCCAAGCCATGGACCACATGGCCAGAGAATTGTAAACCAGCGACATCCTAACTCCCAAAATGACGATTAAGAAATGTCACAGAGGGCTTCCCTGGTGGCACAGTGGTTGAGAGTCTGCCTGCCGATGCAGGGGACATGGGTTTGTGCCCCGGTCCAGGAAGATCCCACATGCCGCGGAGCGGCTGGGCCCGTGAGCCATGGCCGCTGAGCCTGCGCGTCCGGAGCCTGTGCTCCCCAACGGGAGAGGCGACAACAGTGAGAGGCCCGCATACCGCAAAAAATAGAAATGTCACAGAAATGTCACAAGATGATGATTTCCCCCAGCTTCTTTGTTCTTTCCCTTTAAATAAAACCCCCTAACTCAAAGACCAAATTGGAGTGGATTGAGGCTTGTCTCCCACTCCCTTGCTTGGCGTCCTGCAATAAATCCTGACTTTGCTGCAAACTCCCACTGGCAGAGTTTGGCTTTCTGCACCACGGGCACATGAACCCTTTGCTCCGTTACACCAGAATCCCCCTGATGTTTCCTATTAGTAATTTTCCATCACCCAACCTCCCCAACCTGCTCCTTGTCTAAAAATCTCCACCTTTCCTTGAATCTGGAATTGAGCCCAATTCTATACAGAGGTCTCTTCCCTTCTATTGCAATTGTTGATGAATAAACTCTGTTCTTTACCACTTTAACTACTGTCCAGCTCTGGTTTTCTTTAATACTATCTGCTCCCAGATCTCTCCACCTGTCTGTTGCCTGTTTTGTCATCTATATGGTGTTCTCTGCCTGTACTCCCTGGGCCTTCCTTATGACAGAGCCCAAGCAGACCCCAACCTATCAAAGAAAGAATCTTTATATACAACCTGTTCTGTCCTGGCATATTTCTCTAATCTCAGGAATTTCCTTACAGGACTGATTAATCACCTGACTTCATTAACAAGGGCATATTATTAAAGTCTAGTATGAGTCTTCATTATCTTTTTCTTTGGCAAATACCCCTGCCTCCTGACTCAACTTTCCCTCTTCAGGACATTGTTATCTGATTAAACATTGATCTTGTCATTCCCTTTCCTCAAGTCTGCAGAGTCAGGGTCTAACGTCTGAGGCTATATGATCTAGCTTCAAACCGTCCAAACTTTTCATTGCTTCCATTTACCTAACATTTTCTCCAGGCAAAATGAATGTGACTTGTTACCTGCTGTAGATGCCCTTAGTTTTTCTATTGTTCCCTCCCTTTGCCTAGGTCTATAACGCTTTTCCTTATTTCAGCATGTCCAAATCCTATTCAACTTCAAGACCTAGTACCACCTGTTGCACACAATCTCTTTCTTGCTCAACTCCATCTTGATCACTCTGATGATCCTTACACTTTCTACTTTGTAATACTGTTATTTAGGCACTTATTATCTTCCTATTAGGCCATAAGATCCTGGATGGCAAGACCTATCTTATTTTCATCTTTGTATTCTATAGCATCTAAAATATAGAAGCTTGCACACAGCAGATGCTTAATAAAATTTTCTGAATGAACTAAGTCTCAGTTCTATCAAAGCTCTTTCAGATTTGCATCGTTTATTAAAACATGGAAAGGAGAGGAGATGGGGAAGATGGGATGCATCATAATGATCTATCCATAATCTTTTGGATTAAGAGACCCTAGAAGTTATCTATTGCCAGTGGTTCTCCACCAATTTTCTAACTTGATACACCTGATTAGTGACATTCACATGTGCAACTAATGTGTAACTAATTCTTAAGGGAAAAATCCAGATATATATTCTTTCTTTCTACACAGACTCTAGGATATGTATAATTGGGCTCCCTAGCTGTAAGTCTACCTTCTCTCTCTTTTATTGATGTTTGGAATATCAGTTGAAAGGATGCTAATATAAAGAATTCTCTCATTTACAAACCAGGAAATTTTAAATACAAGTGCAAATAACTTCTCTAAAATCACACAGCCAGTCAGAAGCAGAAGTGGGATTAAAACCCAGGTCTTGGGCTTCCCTGGTGGCGCAGTGGTTGAGAGTCCGCCTGCTGATGCAGGGGACACGGGTTCGTGCCCCCGTCCGGGAAGATCCCACATGCCGCGGAGCGGCTGGGCCCGTGAGCCATGGCCGCTGAGCCTGCGCCTCTGGAGCCTGTGCTCCGCAATGGGAGAGGCCACAACAGTGAGAGGCCCGCATACCACAAAAAAAAAAACAAAACAAAAAAACCCAGGTCTTTTAACTCCTTGTCCAGTGGGCTTTCCACTAAACAATATAGTCTATGATCATTGATGTTGGAAAAATAACTCAAAGTCCCTGTAGATTATCAGCATTACTTTCCTTCATGTGGGTGCATATTTATAAAGCTTTCAAAAGCCATCCATCAACTAGTTTGTAAGCAAGTCCAATAAGCTTTCAGACTCCTTTTCACTGAACTTCCTCTACCCTCCTCCATTTGTGGAAATTAGTTGTATGGTGCTTTAGCAAAGACAGCCTGATTGATGTTATGTTACTGTTCAGCAACAGTTCCTGCTATTAATTGCTTTAAAATGGTAATTACGATTTGTGGTACAAGATATTTTCCTTTCTAATTGGCTATTACTGGTGAATAGCAGCCTGTTACATAACAGAAAGATTGTGTTAAATCAATAACCACAATTACAATTCCGAAGTCTTTCTCTTAAGAAACAAATCTTAAGTTTTTGAATAAAAACACTAAAAAAAAAATTGTTAAAGGCAGGGCCTCTGTAATTACTTGTAATTACTCTGTAATCATCTTTCAGTTTAAAAAAAACACAAAATAAGGACAGTGTTAGGGAAACCAGGAGATGAGCATGCATTTCCTTTCTTTTAAAAATAACCACATTTAAAAGCTTTACTCTGCTCAGCTCCTCAGTCAATGAATACAAATTGCAGATTCAAATGTATCCAGTTCTTCCCAGAGTGCAGTATGGAAACAGAAAGGACTCTCCAATTAGCTCTGGTAAAATATGAATGTGGAGCCCCACCAATTACACTGAAAAGTCCCCAAGGATAAGGCCAGGGGTTCTTCTTCATTTGTGCCCCATACAGCACCCAACACGGAGCCCATCCACAGTCACCACTCAACCAACACCAAATGCCAACACAGCGTGGCACTGTCCCAGAAGATGAGGTGATCCAAAGCTATATGTGACAGTCCCTGTCCTCAAAGGGTATATTATAAAATCAGGAGTATGTCTTGATTCAAACTCTAATGTTAATTAGTCTGCAATCATTTTAAAGTCATATCTCCAGATTATTGTAGTAGTAGCAGCAGTTGTGATGATAATAATAGTGAGGTCACCCGACTTGCTCAAGGTTACACAGGTTTTAACCGACAGCTACTTTGGAATCCAGTTTGTCCAATTCCAAAGACTCACCACTGCCTCTTGTGACAGACCTTCATCAGCATCATTCATCCCTACATTTTCATAATGTATCAAAGTTTACAGAATGCTTTCATATACAGTGTCTCACTCAACCTCCCAGTAATATCACTAAGGTACTTACCTGCAGCATTTTTATGAGACTGAGGTTCAGCGGGGTTAAAGGATTTTCCCGAAATTCACACTGCCACAAAGCAGCAGCCTAAGAACCCAGATTTCTGACTCTTAATCCAGGTTTTCCTTCCATACATTTTTACTCAATGTATTGATGAATTTAAATATATTACACATAAAGAAAGCCCCAAAGTATCCCACATCAGCTTATGTCACTTAAAATATTCTACCACTTATTGTTGAACACCCTTCCCAAAGGTTTAAGTCCTGTTTAATTCCAGAAACTACTTGATGCCTAGAGCTAAAGACAACACCCAGTCCCAGTTGGCTATCTTACAAATAACGACACTGGTCACAAAGACCATTGGTTGAGATGTAAAGAAAGGCAGAAGACTGATCAGTCAAATCCATCACCACTCACTGTCCTGCTCACCTTTGGGTCAATGAAGTCAGTAGAACACACTTATTTCAGCAAGAGATGGCAGTTCTTCAAGGAACTGTCAGTGAAATGCCAATCCATTCAGTCTCATAAGTTTATTAAATAAATCACAGCAAAACGGAATCCTAACGCTATGGTAAAGTTTTCCATGAACAACTAATAGAAGTATTTAAAAATTCAATCACTGGAAGGGCAGTTTAGGTGTACTTCTTATTTCTATATACTCGTGGATTTACATTTAGAAGAAAGTATGATTTTTATTACATCAATCTGGTGAATATCATCTTCAGTTTTTCAAGATGGGATGTGTATGAGAATGTGCTGTGGAGGACAGTGCTATTCTTCTGCATGAACGCAAGATCTATGTCAATACAATTAGAAGTGTATGTAAACTCAGTGTCTGATACTACAAGTACCTACCAAATCCCGTAACAGAAACCTGGTCTTAAAATGGAAAAGACACGTTAAGATTGTAGCACTCAAAACCATCACCTGTATCACCTCTGGCACACATGCCAAAGATGTCCCTAAACCTATGACTGAAGTAAAAGTCACCATTTATTGAAGACTAGGTACTATAATTATGATCCCACTACTCAATTCAACATTCCAGCAAGACAGATATGATTATTACCCATTTCACAGATGAGAAACTAAGGTTCAGAGGTTGCTTAACTTGCCTGTGGCTGGTGAGTAACCAGGATGTGATCCTAAGTTGTCCTGACCTCTTTTTTCATACTGTATTGTCTTTCTATAGTAACATCAACTTTAGAACAAAGTTATGTTTAAGGAAAATATGTTTCAGACCTCATCCAATGGAATTTAGTTACTATGTGACATCTTTATAGTCGTAATTGGGTTAAAAGTTCTCTTTCAGTTACGTGTGGCCTTGTGCAAGTTGCTCTTTGCACCAGTTTTCTCATTTGTATTAAATAAAAAGGGAATAATATGAGTATCTATCTCAGGGATGTTAAGATAAAATGATCTCTAAAAGCATTTGAAACAGTACTTGGCACAGTTACTGCTCTACAAACGTTAGCTACCATCAGTATCATCATTGTTATAATACCTCTTTTATAATATCTTCTCTTAATATCCTGCAAGCTGGGTCCCATGTATGTTTTAAAGGAAAACAAAAGGGTGTTCTGAAGTAGGCCCCTTCAGAACCTTACACCAAACCTAGTATCTATAATTCTTTTTCTTCCTTGACACCCTCTGGCCTGTACCTTGCAAGGCCATCTGAGTATGTAAGATTATCTAAGCTTCTTGCTGACTCTGAATGTGGGTGTATGTGTGAAGAGCTGGGAGCTGGGTATGAGGGGGCAGTTCTTGGCAGGGGTGAGAAAGGGTATAGAAGATAATATAAAAGGCCTTCAGAGCACATAGTTGCAATACCAGTACAGAGCACCAACAGACACCCTGACAACCCCTAGGAATGCAAGGGCAGCCTAAGCAGTTATCACCACCACATTCTTAAGCTTCCCCTTGGTTACACCGCAATTTAGATTGCTTCTAAGTTAATCAGAGCAGGCAGTTTTACAGTTCAATTAGGCATATCTTTATATTGAATGCAACTGATATTTACTGAGTTCCAACTTTATAAAAGGAAATATGTTGGGCTTTCCTAAATGTATAATTCAATGCAATAATCACAGTAACTCTGCAAGGTAGATATTATAGCTATATTTTCATAAATGTAGCAGATATGTAATAAATCTATATTATATAGCTACTAAAAATCAGAATTGAAATTTAAATACAGTTTTTCCAAGATAGGGTCTAGTCCTCTTTCCACTGTCATGCCAAATATACAAGGCTGGACTTAAGCCTTAATGCTGGAAGTAAGATGACAACCTGTGGAAAACTAGATAAGAGCCACACAGATGATGGAAGACAGATTTCAAGGTCTCTATAGCAGTTTACTCAGTTATGGGTTCAAGGTTATAAAGGACAGATTTGAAGTATTCTCTTAAATATTTAATCATTATCTAAACACTAACACTTCACTTAAAAAAAGACTGAAAAACTATGCTTAAATGCTAACTATGATTATCTCTGACAAAGTTGATACTTCATGATGACATTCTGAATTTTCCAGTTGCTATGCATAACTTTCACAAGCACACAACATCTACTCAGTTTTTTATTCTACTTCAACTCCTCTGTTTAAAAATAGCAGTCATTCTAAGTACTTTGGATAAATTTCAAAGATTCTAACCATTAAATTGTTATAGAGTGTTTACTACACACAGTTCTGATAGGCACTGGATGTACAAAACTAAAATAAGACAACTCTCGCCCTCAAGAAGTTCAGTCTACTGGTGTAGACAAAACTGCCAACAAATAACTACAGTGTGATATGGTGTAAGTGTGATAATGGAGATTTGGGAGTAAAGCAGGGTGACTGAACATGAGGCTGGAAAAGTAGATTGGAACCTAAATGTAACACGTTAGAGTTACACCGAAGATTTGAAGTGAAGATCCATGAATACATTTGAGTTTGGGAAGGTGGATTAAGAAAGGGAAAATCAAGAGTCACTGAGATCAGGGTTTCCCTGGTGGCGCAGAGGTTAAGAGTTCGCCTGCCAATGCAGGGGACACGGGTTGGAACCCTGGTCTGGGAGGATCCCACATGCGGCAGAGCAACTAAGCCCCTGTGCCACGGCTGCTGAGCCTGCGCTCCACAATTACTGAGGCCTGCGTGCCTAGAGCCCCTGCTACGCAGTGAGAAGCCACCGCAATGAGAGGCCCATGCACCACAACGAAGAGTGGCTCCCTGTCGCCGCAACTAGAGAAAAGCCCACGCGCAGCAAAGAAGACCCAGTGCAGCCAAAAAAAAAAAAGCCCACGTGCAGCAAAGAAGACCCAGTGCAGCCAAAAAAAAAAAAAGTCAGTGAGATCAATAGGAAGGTTTTGCAATCATCCAGGCTAGGAATTCAGTTCTGGTCAAACATTTATTAAACACTGACGAGGTGCCAAGAACACGGTCAGGCAGACAAAAACAAACGACACGGTTTTGGTCCCCAAGAGTACAGTCTGGAGCGTGGGGACACAGGTAATTCAGCAATAACAGTGAGGGTTAGAAACAGAATAGTGGCTACTTGAAGAGATGGAGAGAAAGAACAGATTCAAAAGATTCTTTCAGGCACAGGAAAATAAGGCGTGGTAACTGATCAAATTCAGGACCTGAGGGCAACATAGGAATCAAGGGTGCTTCCTCGGTTTCTATAAAAGGCTTGACGCCATTTATTAAAATAGGAAATACAAGAATGAGGAGTTGATGCCACCTGCTACCCCCATTTCTTCTAGAGACATCACAAATGAATTACTAAGTTCTCCAGACGAAAAGCTTTATAAATCCAAAGAGGCATTACCATGATCATCATCTAGTGGACATGCATTTGTAGGGAAAAAAGTTGACTCTGTCGGAATACTACAATATGGAAGCACAGGTTAACACTGTCAGACGAAATCACTGCCATCAGAAAAAATTCCCCAGTAACATCCCCAAATGTGAGAAATGTTGAGTCTATTACATGTTCTTAATTTTAGGGGACAATATGAAATCCTAGTTACCGTTCAAATGTTTGGAAAGCAAGGGCTTCCCTGAGAGATGAAGCCTCAGGAAGTCTGGCACACAGACCTCAGGGAAGGTGTACCTGCCTGCATACTGCCCAGTGACTCATTCTAGCAGAAATCTTGTAGAATTGCACAGATTTCTATAAAAAGACTCCCTAGTCCCTTCTGTCCCATAATATTAAACACACAGATTGACATTTTAATTAGAATTAGAGGGAAACCTCTTAAAAGAGGCAGTTTTCAAGAAATTAATGATTTTACAGGGAAAGACATACTTGATAGCTGAAGTGGCTGCTTAACAAAAAATATGAATACACATACTTTTAACATCATTATTTCCACCAAAAATTTGTATCACACTTTGCAGGCTTTGAAAAGAATGTGGATAAAGTCACAGAATGATATATAGGTTATTAAGGGAATTTTTTTTTAATTTTTAAATTTAATTAATTTTTTTATATAGCAGGTTCCTATTAGTTATCCATTTTATACTTATTAGTGTATATATGTATTAAGGGAATTTTTAATGACAACTTTACCTTGTAAGAATGACATAAAAATCAGCCATTAAGCTCTCCCATTGATTGCTACCAATTACTGAGAATACTGATTCTCACTAATCACTGATGGGCAGTTCTGAACCAGAGTGAGGAAATTTTTGTTACAGACACAGCAAATTCACTGCTCAATACTTCTGTTGAAAACAAACTGCAACCTAAAATTATGCTTTCTATCAGTTACTCAATTCAATCTAATGGTCATCTAAACACTGATCCTGAATTAATACTGGTCACCACAGCTTGGTAATGATATGGAGAGAAGGACAATCATATTATTACTGGTAGGAATGTCTACACACACCCGTTAAGAGGAAAAATCTGACATCACAATTTTAAACATGTGTCACCTTTGACCAAATTCCTCAAGAAATACACACCCGGTGGACAAGGATGTGTATATAAAGCTGTTCACTACATCACTGAAAAACTAAAGCTACACTACATGTTCATTAGCAGAGGAATGGTTAAAGTATGGGATGTCCATATTATGGAACACTATGGGCACAGTCCTTAAAAAGAATTAACAAATATACTGATAGGAAAGGCTGTCTATAGTAGAACACTGGGAGAAAGGCGGTGGCAGATCTTTAAGCTTACATAGAATGATCACTTTTTATTAAAAAAAAATCAAAACCATACAGATGTGTGTCATATAAAAAATTTATTAGAAAAAGCACACACCAAACCCCCAAGAGTTGTTACTTTGGGAGTGGGACTGAGTGTGGTGCAGGAACTTTCAGTTTTTTACCTTACACATCTCTGAATGGTTTGAACTGATTATGATGAAAAGTTTTATAATTTTAAAGTAACTAATGATATTTAAAAGTTATACAATGTTTTTGAAAGGCATACCCAATTTTCTTTTTTATGAGTTAATCTGTGAGATAAATTCACCAAAGATTTCACCTTCAAATGTTAAACTGCTAGCCCTCTGGTACTTTGAGAATATGGAAAACCTTTAGCATGTTACTACAAGATAAGAGTTGACTATATGGCCAACCCCAAAATGAACTGTTTAAGGTGTGAATATAACACAATATTTAAGTATGGAGCTTAGCCAAAGATTTCTTTGGTAGAGGTACTGAAATAATTTCAAAGCTAGGGGTTCCATTGATAAGAAGTGGGAAGAAATCTCTGTGCAAAGACAAAAACTTAAGACTAAATGTCAATTTAACCATGAAAGCAAAAACAAAGAAAGAAATTTTTATAAAACCCAACAAGGACGGAGAACCAAATTTAAGCCCCAAACCATGTCCATTAGAAAAAGACAACTAGCTGTGTTACATGAACAAATCAAAAAAGAAGAGAGTGGGATGGGGATAGACAGACTAAAGGTAAAAGAATGGGACTAGGAATTCTAAAGAAAACCCCCTGAAGCTTTCAAAGTGTGATTTTTGCTCTCTACATTGGATCAGAAGACAACTTGAAAGTCAAGTGAAGCCGAAGTAGCTCTGATGATTTTCTCTGGAACCATGACTGCAAATTACCACTTCCCTTCCTCTCGTTCTAAGGACCCAGTCTGGAAGATCTCCCAGACTCCACATTCAATCCTGGAGAACGCCCGGGGCAGTCAAAGAGCGAGGGGGTAAACTGTGAGAGCCACACACACTTTCCCTTCAGAGGCTACTCCAGCCAGCAGTTGAGAAAATCTGTAGAGTGGATAGCAGCGACCAACCAGTCTGCAACTGGAAATCCACCCGAATCAAAATAAAACCTATCTCCCGAGGCCAAACCAAGCAAACCGAGGCAGGGGTAGGGTACTGGCGAGGAAAGAGAGTGGCTAATCCCAGAGTTACAATAACCCACGCACGAACGTGACATGACCCACGCCCACTCGGCAGCGAGCGCAAAGGTGGGGGCTCCAAATGTGGGACAGACGCCCAGGGAACTTCCCTGGCTGTGGAGGCTATGGCATCCCATTTTCTCTTCCCTCCCAGACAGCCCCCAACAACTAGCCGCCTCCGACCCCACGCCATCCCGCTGGGCCCTGCCCGAGGTTCCCTCGTGCTCAGGTGGCCTTAGAGCTAGGGTCCGCCCAGCAGTCAGCGGCACTCCAGGTCGGAGCGAAAGGAAGACACCTCAGAGGCACCGTACTCACCCTCATAACTGACACCCCCAGTTCCGCCACGGTTGCCATCACCGTCCTCCTCTCCTTGGGTAGCAGCCCCCTGTGTCTGGGGAGCAGCCATTACGCGGCTGAGGAAAAAAAAGGGAGGGCTGCGGACAGGCGCGGAACCAATGGAAACGCGATTGGAAATGAACTCCCCATCGACGCGGCGTCTCCTCCACTCCCACGCCGCGCCGTCACTATCTGGGCCAATAGGACGTGGCGAGCGGAACGTATCGCCGCCCCCAGCCGCTAATTCCCCGCCTCCCTCCGGGATGGAGTGGCCCAGAACTACAGTTCCCAGGGTGCTGCGGGGGCGCTAGGCAGGGAGGGCTGGAAGAGGCGCTGGCGGGAGGGGGTGCGCCCGAGAGTGCCCCGGCGTGTTCGCTTAGTTCAGTGAATCAGAACAATGACTGCGCCTCCGGGTTCCCGGGAGCGCGTCGGAGGACTGTGAATAGCTACCGCCGGGAGAGCGGCGGGTGGCGCAGCCTCGGCCGCGCGGTGTCAACGCTGGGCTCGGGAGCCTCCAGCGCAGACCTTGCCCAGCGCCTGCAGCCCGCGCGGAGCCGCCGGGCTCCAGCGCTGCAACCGCTACTCGGGAGCTGTGCATTGTTGTGAGTCGTAGAAGGGGCGCGGGGATTCCAAAGCCCGAAGACCCTGGACCCCTCTCTAGCCATGTGGATACCTACGGAGCACGAGAAATACGGCGTGGGTGAGTCTCAGCTGGGCGAACTTTTATTCCGCTCTGGCCGGAGCGTGTGCGTATTTCGCGTCCTTGCCCCCGCGCCCCTCTCTCTCCACCCGGCTGGAAATGCCTAATCCTAGCATCGCGCTGTGGGTTCGGGGCTTTGCCCAGCCAGCTCCGCGCAGAGGGGTGCGCGCCGGGGTCTCGCGCTTTAACGCCGGATGGGCGCTCCAGGCACCGGCTCCCGGAGGGAGCGCTCGGACGGCTGAGGGGAGCGCGCCGCCAGTCCGCCTGCTGCGGGCTCTGCCTGCGGAGTTCGGAGTGGCGACGGGGCGTGTGTATGTCAAGTTGGAAGAGGAGGGCGAACGGCATTCCGCTCCCTCCTTCTCCTTTTTCCCCAAAGACTGCAAGGGCTGTGACGATTTCCCAGGGTGGAAAGGGAGGCAACAACAGTCGCGTAGAGAGAACATCCCCAAAACAGAAGAGAGGCGCAAAACCTTCCCTCTGCCTCCCTTCAACATTCCCGGGGAGCGGAATGTGGCACCGTCCTCAAAAGAGCCGCTCTGACAGAGTCCGGCCCGAGCCTCCCTCCTCCCTTCCATCCCGGGTTACCGAGTGTGTGTTGAGAGGCGGGGGGAAATTGGTAAATTTCAACATCTGCGTAGCTCTGCTCTTTGGTCTTTGGAGGGGAACGGGTATTTCAGCAATGTTTTTACTTCTGACCACCCTCTCTGCCCGGGGTGAGCCCGGTTGGGGGGTGGGGTGGTGGAGGACAGCTGTGGAGTGTTAATGGGGAGAGGGAATCGGAAAGCTTGGGTCTTCGAGGCAAGGAGACAGCTCTTAGGAAAGGACTACCCAGACACTGGTGTTCGGAGGAAAAGGAGCAGGGTAGCGCTCGTTCTTCTGTGCAAAGGTGAACAACAAAGGACATTAATGTTGACTGATGAATACAGGAGTCTCCCTTCCTTTCCCTCCTTCCATTTCAGGCCGATTACAGTTCCCGTTTTTGTTGTTTGATTTCAGCTGAGTCGCCCCTTGGCAGTTACTCCTTTTAGGTTGCGACTATTAAGCCAGGCTCTCTGACAAGCCTGCAGCAGCCAAATGCAATTATAACCTCTCAGAAGGTTTAACAGAGAGAAAGCATTATGGATTTTACTAACAATCTCTATTTCCTATAATGCCCCGTCCTGCTGATTGGTGTACTTTTTTTTTTTTAAATTGGGTATAGATCTAGTGATTTAGATGATGTGTAGGTATCTGCTTATGTTCCAAATTCATTTTCCTGTAATTTTTTTTTCATTTTCCTGTAATTTAAAAAATCTGGAAAGCCTTTCCAGGGAGTCATAGTTACAGGGAATTTTTTTTTTTTCCAACTTCGCCTGGGGATAGGACTTTGGAGTCCCCTGAAAGGTTTAAACAAAGTCATTCCTGTATATTACATTAGCTTTCATTCTGGATTTTGACTGGCTAGCAAGACAATAGTTTTTCCAGGACCCACCTTTGGGGAGGGGTTCCACCTTTCCCTCTCTTTGAAGTGTAAGGGGAGCCTTTGCCAGGCACTCTACTGGCAAGAAGTAGATGTTTCCTTCCCTTCACTCACCCCTTTTTTGGAGTAGATTACCCCTGGCTAGGAAAATACATTGCCTTTGCTGAACTGGTGAGGACCTGGAGTGTTCCCTTGTCACCGGGTTATCACTGAGTGCAGGAAGCACAGACACGTCCAGCAACACAGTCCCGCTTGGAGTTGATCCCAGATGTTGCTTTCTTCCAAGTGTTAAATTATACAGATTATGGATGGGATTTACTTTCTTGATTTCTTTATGCGCCAGGTCACAGCTGGGGTGCTGGTATCGATTAGCTCTTCTCTCACCTTTCTTTGCAAGCTGTGGGCAGAGGATTAAAACATACTCTGGGATTTCCTGGAATGGCAAACTGGATGTTATCACTCAAGTGTTTTGGGCTGCAGCAGACACCTCGCCTTTGGGTGGCTGTGATTTGGTTGCAGAGTAGGAGAGGCGGAAGGATGAGCACACATTTGGAAAAAGGTTGAGTGAGATGAGCGGCGAAAGCGGTGGGGCGGGGGTTGTCTGTTGTGCTCATTTATACAATATCACACATAACATGGAATGTTAACCATCTTTTATTATTAATTTTTGAGCATTTGGCTTATGAAATGCTTAGCTGTTTTTTAGAATTCATCTGTTAGGGGTGTGTGTGTGTGTGTGTGTGTGTGTGTGTGTGTGGTGAAAATTTTGCTAGGATTCTTATGTGTGTACTTTATTTCTCACCACGGAGAGCACTGTTTGTAGCTGCCTATGCTGCAAGTTGTTATTGATTTATTTATTTTTATAAACTTGGTTAGTGTATGTGCTTTTCTTGTCTAGTTTTTTATAAATACTAAGGAAAAGATGTTTTATGGGCACAAATGTTTGGTTGATATCAGGTGTAGTAGTAATTCACTTTCCTCGTTCTTTGAAATAAATTGGTCTTTGTGACTTTGAGTGCCTGAAGTTTCCATGCAAATTGTATATTTCTAATATACTTCTTATCTACCATCAATTATGTATGAGATAATTATGTGTCTTTATATATTAGTGTTTCAGTTTCAAGCAACACGTTGTAAACATGGATAAAATGACTTAAATTTCATACCTGTAGTAAGGTGTACCAGAGATAGAAATTCCTTTTCAAACCTGATGTGTGGGCACTATCTCCTCCTTTAACTGATGAATAGTCTTAAAACAATGTGTACATAGTCATATACCTAAGTGTTCTAAGGAATCAGACAGGTATAGTGATAAAGCTAGAGTCCTGAGTGATAGGGAACCTTGTCTCTTTAAAAACATGTTAGTAGGCAAAATGATAGGCATATTTTATCTTGGGAGATTCTGTTTAGCTTTTGGTCTTAGTCTAGACAATGCTGCCAGCTGTGTGACCTTAGGTAAGTCACTTAACTTTTCAGGGTCTCAACATCATGGTCAAATGATATCCAAGATCCTTCCCAGTACTGATTCTGTAGAGCTCTTCCAAACAAGTGTGTCCTTTGGTAAGAAAGACATTTCTATTGTGTCAAGATTGTTATGAGAAAGACACTTTTGCTGTGACACATCCCACATGGTTTTCAACTAAGATCACAGGTAAGCAAACTACCTGGCAAGCTGCCAGAACCAAGGTGATGGTTGCTTGCTTTTTCAGTCTGTTTGATTGTCCAGCAGGAACTCCGTGGGCAATGACTAAAGCATTCTTGATCACCTCATCAGAACTTACCTCACGCCCACTGTCTGCCTTCTGCCTGTCCTCATCTGTCATACCCCCTGTCCCCTCCCTTAAAGTGGTGGGAATTAGTCACAGAGAAAGTTAGGACCATTGCAGATCTGTTTCTACATTCATTTGCTCAGCAGGCATTCATGCAGCATTCCCAGGTGAGCCAGTAGCCTTACTGAGCTGCAAACTGCTCCTCTACATCCAGCCAGATGTTTTACATGTGTGAATCCAGTTAAGCTTAGAGGGGGAATATGGTCTGGATTGATCACTGCAAAAAATCCATGAGGCTTACAAGAAACAAAGCTCAGAACAAGCTGATCTGAAGGTCATGGATGTCATTTAAAAAATGAATTATTATAGTACCAGTATCACTGAGTACTCACAAACATTCCTGTCCTCCATTTATCCTGAAGTGCTTTTTGAACTCATCCAAGTAGGAATTCTGTTCCTTTTTAAAGCCCCTTCTATTTTTAGGGGGAGAGGTACCATCTCTTATTTACACAGGATCTTTAGAATGTCTTTTCCTTCAGAAGCGTGCTTTAATGGTAGCCCGTGTGGGAGAGTTATGAGGGAGTGTACCTTTCCTCTTAGCTGTTTTCAGTTTGTTAGCTAGCAGCCTTAAAATGTTTCCTATTTGTGGTACTGTGATGTGTGCAGATAACATGTGTAGCTAGATAAAGATGTGCTGCCTGGAATTGTTTGTGGCATTTAGAGCCTGGCACAGGATTCTAAACTTTCAGCGAAAAGCAAAGAGGAGTGATTTATACCTACAAGTAAAGTACCATTGAAGGGCTGTGCAGACAGTGGGATGGCAGCTGACGTTCTTGATCTGGCCTCCTGTGGGAATAGCCTGTAAACGTTTCCCCCTTTTGGTCATTCTCCTAAGTGATGATTCTTTCATGAGGCCCCACAGTAACACAAAGATGCTGCCTTTCTTCTTTAGTCTTGTTTTTTCCCCAGAGGCTGTATGGTAAGTACTACAAAGGAGTTAATAAAAATTTCAAGAAACTTAAGGCTTCCCTGTCTCTAGCTCCATTTCTTAGGAGACTACATTTTCAGAATTTCTTACAGTATGTCCAAATTTCTAGCATAGTGACTTTATGCTGTTAGCATATATAACAGAGAAACGTTAAACTCTAAGGAAACCCAACCAAGATGCTATAACCTTACCATATTAATACAATGTTTTATAGGTAACAAAATGTTGTGAAATTATTTCACTTGGGTCTGCTCTCTGAAGTAGAATGATAACTTCCATTTAAGACATGAGGAAACAACTTCACAGAAGTTAAGTGACTTACAGGCTTACCTTGGAGATATTGTGCGTTCGGTTCCAGACCATTACAATAAAGCGAATTATCACATAAAGCAAGTCACATAAATTTTTTGGTTTCCTAGTGCATATAAAAGTTATGTTTACACTATACTGTAGTCTATTGAGAATGCAATAGCGTTATGTTTAAAAAACAATGTACATACCTTAATTTAAAAATACCTTATTGCTAAAAAAAAAATGCAAACCATCATTGCAGGGTGGCTACAAGCCTTCAATTTGTAAAAAAAAAAAAATAAATTTTAAAAATGCAGTAAGTGGGAAGCACAATAAAATGAGATATGCCTGTACTCTAGATCAGTGGCTTTTAATCTTGTTTAACTGTCATCCATAATAGGAAATACATTTTATTTCCTGACACAACCAACACCACCCCACACACATATAAGTGAAACAATATTTGCTCATACTTTCTTTGATGTTCTATTCTTTTTCATTTAAAATATATATATAAATATCAAATCATTATGTTGTAATACCTGAAGCTAATATAATGTATGTCAATTATACCTCAATAAAATAAATTTATTTATAAACTTAAAAAAAAAAATGTTGTCATTAACGTAATGACTCATTAATGGGTCCTGACACATAGTTTGAAAAGCACTGCTCTAGATACCACATTTGTGAAACAGGAAGCACTGGAACTTAGACCTTGTTGGGTTTCTAGTTAAGTTCATTCATGATGTTGTTGTTGCTTTTTGACAAATATATATTTGTGTTTATTTTAGCTTAAACTTTAATCATACTTTTTTCTTTCAATATAAGTCAAAATCTGTCTTTTTATGTAATATTTCTCGTTTACAGTGGAACAAGTATACAAAGCCATCAGATACATTGTATAAATTGTCTCTTTAACATTACATGTATCTTTCTACTAGGATCTTTTTGACAAGGGCTGGGATCAACTGCCTAAAGACCAATTTTGGATTTTTCTATATAATTTCCTTTGACGGTGATCTCTGGCCACTATAGCAGAAGAATAAATATAACAGATCTAATGAGTTTGCCAATTGTAGGGTTACCAGCACCATTCTTTTCTACCCTTTTACATATTGTTGACCACTAGTAGAAGAAACAAGGCAGCTCATGTAATTTGTTTTCTTAAAAATCTAAACTGGTAAGCTTATTTGGTCAGAGTATATATAATATTAAAGAATAAAGTAAAGTTCCTCAAGCCTATTTTTATTTAAGCAATTTAAATGTACTTAAGGAACAACTGTTTTACTTTCTGGCATTTAAAAAAAATGTGTGCTAAGATACACTGGATATCTACTAAGTAAATAAGAATCACCAAAAGTAGTGTTAATGCCTTTTGGTGACAAGGTTGCAGTAAAACTGATATGCGTTACCCTGCTGGTTGTATTGAATATTAATGTGATACTTTTGGAAATGAATGTATGTGTTTAATAGCCTTTGTGGAGCACTGTCTATTTGCCAAGCATAGTTCTGAGAGCTTGTCATGTGTTCTCTGTCTAATCCTTATGACAGCTCCATGAGGAAAGGTTCAGTTATCACTCATATTTTACAGGAAACTGAGTCATAGAGAGGTTAGGTAACTTGTCTGAGGTCACACAGAAATGGTGGAACTAGGATTGGAACCCAAAAAGTTTTAGACTGAGCCTGCTCCCTTAGCCACTATTCTGTTTTGCCTAACATGACAGTCATTAGGAGGCGTTTGAGTCAGTAATCCCACCCCTCAAAGGTTACATGAAAAAAAAATCAATAGGGACACAACACTTTATGCACAGAGTTATTCCTTGCCATGTTGTCTGTGAAACAACATCAATTCCAATACTGGAATACTTTAATCACTTCAGGGTATACAGCAGGGTATTTATAGTCAAGAAATGGAATAATTCCATAAATAATGCTATTTCTGAAATACATTCCAGGTATGTAGTGTCAAGTGACAAAATAAATCAAAGGAAATACAGACAGTGATTGAAACTACATAAAATGTGTAGCATTATAGAGAAGATGTAGTTAATGTGTAGCATAGAGAGAAGATGTAATTAACGCACAGATAAGAATTGTTAGACTATAATGATTACCAGCAAATTCTTTTTTTAAGAATTCCTTTTGGTTGGAGATATGAGCAATATTCACACATATTGTTGCTTTTGGATGACAGGGGTGGCATAAAAATGGTCTAAGAGAGATTATTGCAGTAGATGAGGTGAGAGATAAGTACCTGAACCCGGTGAGCCATCCTGCATGGTGAAATGTGGATAATCTAAGATGTTTAGGAGGTGGAAACAACAGTAACTGGATGTGAGGAGTTAGGGAAAGGAAGCAATTTAGTGTCTTCCTGGTTTCCAGCTTGAACAACTGGGTAAACATAGGTGCTGTTCAACGACAGAGACGTTTTTGTAGGTGGGGAAGGTTTATGGTGTAAGATTAAGAGTTTGTGATGGCCTAGAGTTGTCCATACTCATCAAACATTCAGGTGGCGATATCTGCATAGACAGGAATAGGATATCACTCTGGGGCAAAGGAGAGAAGTTCTAGACTAAAGAGCATGATTAGAGAGTCATTTGGTTTGTGTGTGATGACTGAAGTGATCCACTTTATTAATTGTATTGACTGATTATGTAGTCAGCTTGTCTAAGTTTTAAAGTGACAGGTCCTAAATTTTAAAAGCTCAGTCATCTTGAAGCACTTTATTAATATGGGTATGGGGACTGTAAAATAAGAAATATTAGCTGTCCATGTGGAGTTGGTAGGAAACTAGATTTTATGGTCTTTTCTTGCTTCCCATTAGTGCATTGCCTGGTTAAGGCATAAGTTATTTCTATTTCCGTGACAGTTCTCTCCCAAGCAAATGTCTCATGCGAGATTATGCATGTTTGTGAGATTTCCTCAACAGAACGTTGAAAAACAGAAACCACAAATGATTTCAATAAGCAAGATTTATACATCCCTCAAACAGCATATAGGTGTATATACACATCCACAAATGGGAAAATGCTCAGATATCCAAAGCAATATATTTGTGCATACAGACTGCGCGCGCGTGTGTGTGTGTGTGTGTGTGTAGTAAATGTGTAATAACTCTTAGGAACCCCAAGGTCAAATTTAGAATTCTTAAAGTTATACCAGTGTACTCCTGAAAACTATGTGATTTTAAGTAAGGGATTCCAGCTTAAGATAACATTAGGCTCCATTCCCCTAATATAGCCTGCATTACTTCCCACGGAAAGATCAATAAATGTACGCAAAGAGGCAAACATTGATAATATTAGAAATGAAGTCTGACAGAAAACCTGTTGCCAAAATTCGGGAGGAATTTCTCCAAGGCAGGTGGAGCTGCATTATGAAAACCACTTGGTAGCTTCCCTCTGCTTTCCCTCATTAAGCAGAGCAGCCTCAGTGACCTCAGTGACCTGGGCAGGAAGACCCGTTGCCCCTCCACACTGTCACCACCTTCGAGGCCAGGTCAATACATTCAACTTGGTATGTGTCCTTTACCGCCTGAGGCCTCTATGGTCCTTCTCATTCCATCTCATCTTTGTATTTTCTTGAGAGATGACCAGTTGGAGAAACAACTGGGACAGGAAGGTGGGTGGTTGGTTGGGTGGAAAGGAGTCTACGGAGAATACCATCTTGTCTTTTTTTTTTTTTTTTTTGCGGTACGCGGGCCTCTCACTGTTGTGGCCTCTCCCGCTGCGGAGCACAGGCTCCGGACGCTCAGGCTCCGGACACGCAGGCTCAGCGGCCATGGCTCACGGGCCCAGCCGCTCCGCGGCATGTGGGATCTTCCCGGACTGGGGCACGAACCCGTGTCCCCTGCATCGGTAGGCGGACTCTCAACCACTGCGCCACCAGGGAAGCCCACCATCTTGTCTTCGACAGGTGTACTGCAGTCTTCATAAAAAATCTGATTTTGTAGGCACATTTGAAGTATGGCAGTAACAAAGCATGCTGGATTTTATAGTTTTGCTTGCAATCTATTGGTGACAGAGAAGGACATGGTAGGATAAGAGATAATCTTGTCTGAATTGCCAAAAACCATGGTCCGTGGCACCTGATGACTTATCACTGGGAACTTGGCTTAGAGCTGTTCACTTCAACCAGGAAGGAAGACTTGTAAGTGGGACCAAACCCACACCTTTATTCTTAGCCCCATCCTTGGTATTGCAGAGAGGTTCAAGACCCAGGTTGCATCAGTCAGTGATCACATTTGTATCCCTATCGAAGAAGGAAAGCCACTAAATCCAGAAACAGGCGTCTGTCACTCTGTAATGAACTAAACATGGCTGCTTCTCAGCTGGAGAGGAAGAGGGAAAGCATGACAATCGCATGGGAGGCTTTGGGAAGCTGCCAGTTACACATGTGTATTTCTTTTCCACCCCCATTCGTGTCCCCTGTGTGTGTGCCAGAAAGAGGAGGTTGGTGGATGGAGGCTGGTGAGAACCCTTCTGGTTATGAAAGTCGCACGTCTTCCTGGGTGAATTTGATAACCATTACTCCCCCAAGTTGTGAACCGTTTTGGTTTTTTTGGCTGATCTGCACGGCATGTGGAATCTTAGTTCTCCGACCAGGGATCGAACCCACGCCCCTTGCATTAGAAGCTCGGAGTCTTAACCGCTGTACTGCCAGGGAAGTTCTAGTGAACTGTTTTCTTAACCAAACAATTTATTGTTCGATTTTCTGAGAGTGTTAATTGGGCATTAATCTAAACATAAAGATCTCCTTGAAATCTTTAAGCAGAAATGTAGAGGTTTGGTTCTTTTTTTTTTTTCATCCAAAATGAAAGAATCCTGTCTGCCTTGGTGACTGGAGGTGAACATGTTTGGGAACATGGGCATGCATGTTTGTGAGGCAACTAAAAATAGCCCTAACCCAGGTTCCGGAGAAAACAGTACTCACTATCCTGGGGAGAGGAAAGAACCTGTTGGCCTTTCTCCGAGGGTGTCCAGAGTTGGTTGAAGAGCCTGTAGGGCTTCCTTGTTAACAGGCTTAGGGTTTAGCCAGGCTCTCGAAGAAATAGGAAAATCCAAACATGCATAGGCAGTTCTGTAAAGACCCAAGAGAGGAGAAATATCTGAGATTTTTCTCCAGAAATCTGGATGATATACACTAACGACAAGATAGGAGGATTCCTATAAAACTCCACACACAGGTAAAAGTTGTTTTTTTCAGGAAAATTATATTTGTATTAATTGCATCCTACATTTCATTTAATAGTCCCATCCATAGTTTATGTAAGTTGATTCAGAAAACCAACCAAATTGGCAGAGGAAATATTATGTATAAATTATGTAAAAATTATGGTAATGAGTTTTAAAATGAGGAAATACTTATGAGAAGTGAAGAATTGGGATACAAAATTACATGTTGCAGTGTTGTTACAACCAGTTGTTACAGTTGAGAGGTGGCATTGTTTTTTTATACTTTCTACTTTTTAATAATTTCCAAAAAGTAACATGAATTGCTTTTGTAATCAGAAATAATTATATAAACTCTTTTATAAACCGAGCTTTATTTCCTATATAGAGTTTTCCTCTCAGGATTAGAGGTTAGACTGGTGGAAGTTGAATCTGGAAGGCCTGAATTTCGTTTGTCATTTATTCCCAGGAAGTACTGTGTTCCAAAGTTTCAAAGTGGCTTTCCTTGCTATATGCCTGCTTGATTACTTGTGATGTTGCGGCTTTATTTCCCAGTAGTCACAAAGCTGTGTTTTCAGATGGCTGTGGGGTACAAATCTTTGGAAAAGAGCCCTAATCCCTCTTTGAGAAAGAGCTTCAAACAAATCATCTAAGATAAAAATACTGTTCTCTCCAAGAAGTGTTTGTTTAGAAGATGAATGTTGGTGTCACTGCTCACTTTCCATTGTCTGTAAACTCTGTCCAGTGAGACTGTGGGTCCTGGGATAATTTATGCAGGAGAAATTGATCAATGTAGAGAGTCAAGAACTTGGAGAGGTTTTATTTAGCAATTATGGGGAATAACTGCTTATTTATGGGTGTCACGGATGGAATGTTTGTGTCCCTCCAGAATTCTTATGTTGAAGGTCTGACCCCCAGACTGGCTGTATTTGAAGTAAGGAGGTAATTAAGGTTGAATGAGGTCATAAGGGTGGAGCCCTGTTCCAATTAGATTACTGTCCTTATAGGAAGAGACCCTAGAGAGCTTACTAGCTCTCTTCAGGAACTCAAGCATGCACATACCTAAGAAAGGGCATGTGAGGACAGAGTGAGAAGGCAGCTGTCTATAAGCCAGGGAAAGAGCCCTCACCAGAAACTGACCCTGCTGGACCTTAATCTGGGACTTCCAGCCTCAAAAACTGTGAGAAAATAAATTTCTGCTGTTAAGTCACCCAGGCTATGGTATTTTATTATGGCAGCCTGAGCTGACTAATACAATGGATTAGAGCAGTTTTAGGCACTGTAGGAAGAGGAACAAAGAAAATAGAAGCAGAATCTTGAGCCTCTGTTTAATAGATGTAATCACTGTAGCCCCTGTCTATGGTCTGAGATCTAACTAACTCCCTTGGTCCACCCTCGGAAGCACAGACTTAATTGAGTCCGAGTGTTTGATGTTGGTCATCTGCTGATAACTCCAGGAATATGTTTATTTGAATAATGGCATTTGTGCAAAGTTGCTCATATTGTCTTAAGTCATTAAATCAATTTGGATGCCTTCAAAGCAACTAATAGAAGTAGGGTCTTGAAATGAGTCATTTCTCCCTGCTACAATTATTTATGAGAAACTCGGGGTAATAGTTTTGACCATGTGGGTTAGCATTTAGAATAGGTAGTTGAAGTTTTATTATATGGAAATTTGGTTGGAGACATCACTTTAGGTGTACTTCGTTTTTGAAAGGCCTGCCTGGGGAGTAAATGCCAAGTCCCTGAGGAGAATAAAGCAATATTGGGGGAATTTTTTGTCCATTTTCTGTCCTTAAATATGCGTATCCTGATAGGTAGTACAGCCCTCTAAGAGTTTACTTGCATATTGTTTTCCTTAGTGATAAGTATAAAGGCATATCTAATGACACATTGATGGAAAAACTTATGTTGGGTGATTATTTATTGGGTATGCCTGCTGTCTATAATCATGCTAGCTTTTGGGGTGCACACGAAGAGGTTTAGAACTGAGTCCCTGGACAGGTGAAGAAGGTAGAAGTGTTTCATAGTTTTCTGTTTAATTTACACAACATTGTTTTCAAAGTAGGTGTTATCCCTTTTTTTTTTTTTTTTAAATTTCACTTAGTAAGGCAGTATATAAACGTATCATAGAGAAATCAGTGTGAAGGTTAAGACATATTTTCCCTCAAGCTTTAAAAGGAAGATAAGGACTTGGCATGCTGATGCTATTCACTTGTGAGCCTGAGGAAATAGCCCCGAGGAGGGAGTGTCTCATATCCTGGAAAACTCAGAACTTGTCCAGAAGAATAGAGGTTTCATTTTTAAGATACTTCCCATAGAGTGAGTCACCAGCTACTGAGATTGTCCAGTATAAACACCTGAGTAGAGTTGTACTTTAAATAGCTGGAAAACCTTCTTCCTCTTCCTACTGGGTAATTTCCGCCCCCATTCCCCCACCCCCACCCCCCACCCACCCTGGATTTATTCCTGTCACCTGACCAATGTTAAGTATCTTGGACAATGGATTGTCTTTTTTTGTGATTTCCTTCTAAGACTGGGCAGAGGAAGAAAGATGGATTCAATATTAACTAACAGTGGCTAGGCAGAGGAAAAAACAGCCTTAAGATGAATGTTTACCAGGGGCTAGGCCTGTGTGATTGACCCCAGATATACGCACTGAAGCCTTAGCAAACCTAGAGAGAGTGAGTGATTTGTTCAAGGTGAGATTTGGACACATTATCTAGGTCTGAAGCCTGTGGCCCGGTCATGGTACCACACTCTTCTGCACACACAGGCCTATGGCTGAAATCTGGAGGCCCAGCTTTGGGGCCTGTGGACAGTGGTGAAGAAATTGCCCACCATACTTTACTTTTTGAATAAGATGCTTGTATTAATTCCAGTATTATATGAAATAAGTATCTTCATTGTCTTTTATTTTTTATTTATTTATTTATTTTTTACTTTTTTGCGGTACGTGGACCTCTCACTGCTGCGGCCTCTCCCGTTGTGGAGCACAGGCTCCGGACGCGCAGGCTCAGCGGCCATGGCTCACGGGCCCAGCCGCTCCGCGGCATGTGGGATCCTCCTGGACCGGGGCACGAACCCGTGTCCCCTGCATCGGCAGGCGGACTCTCAACCACTGCGCCACCAGGGAAGCCCCTTCATTGTCTTTTTACTTCAGCCTTAGCCTCTGGTGGTCATGGTCAGTCCCCTCATGTGCTGCCTGCATGTGGGTGAGGGATATGGAGCACAGTGGTGCTGGAGGGGTCATGAGGTGGGTCAGGAGATGGATGGGTACCAGAAGGGGTGGGGGGAATGGGGGGATGAGAGCGAAGGACCAAACAGGGCTGCATGACAGGAAGGGAGTAAAAATGTGCATCTGTGAATGAGGATGGACCTTGGCCAAGTGTGACCAGGACCAAGGAGGAACCCTGGAGCAAAATGCAAGTTCTCAGTGATGGAGGGACTAGAAGAAAGAGCTAGAAGGGAGGGCTGACCAGCATTGATTGGAGCAGGCCTGGAAACCCTAAACTCTGAGGCTGGTGGTTCTGATGTTGGAAGTCCTTGCTCTGCATGGACCTGGGCCCCATCCATGCTCAGGGAAGCCTCGACCTGCAGGGCCAAGGATCCAATGCCATGGCAACCTGGGTGGGCTGGGTTGGTACTTCTTGTCTGATTACTGTGGTAGCCTCCTCATTTGTCTCCTACCTAGAGTCTCTTCTTTCTCTAGCACATGCCTTGCATTTTAACCACAAGTGATCTATTTTATAGAGCAACTTTGTTGATGTGCTTCATCTGAAAACACAAAAATACCTGTAATGTTTCCTTTGCAGTCAGGATAGAGTCCAAAGTCATTTCAAAGCACACCAGGCCCTTCCTAAATTGGCCCCTGACTGCAATCCAGTCCCGTATCAGACAGTTCTTCCTCCTGCACCCTGTGCTCTATCCTAGGGAACCAGGTAGAGCTTTTCAGAGGTGCCATGCTGCTTCTGAACTCTCGGTCTCTGCACTTGCCGGAACTCTGCCTGGCCGGTCCATCCTCCTTTGCCATCTTTACCTGGAAAACCTAACTGTGGTGTCTCTTCTCTAAGAGTTTCCATATCTGACTCCTCCTGGCAGAAATGAAAACTGCTCTTTATTCCACATCTGTGCCCGCAGCTGCCTCTCTCAGGGCTCTTGTTACTACCATTTGAAACTGTCTACCTCTGCTACAGGCTTGTGAAGCCCTAGATGCTGTGCTGTCCAGCTTTGACTTCCTGTGGGGGTAATACAGAGCTAGCTTTTAGTAGGCTCAGTAAATCAATGAATTGATGAATAAATGGTATTCTAGTCCATTCAGGCTGCTATAACAACATACCACAGACTGGGTAGCTTATAAACAGAAATTTATTTTTCACAGTTCTGAAGGCTGGGGATCCAGCCTGGCCAGCTTCTGGTGAAGGCCCTCTTCCAGGTTGCAGACTTCTTACTGTATCCTGACATGGTGGAAGGGATTAGGGAACTCTCTGGGGTCTCTTTTATAAGAGCATTAATCCCATTCATGAGGGCAGTGCCCTCATGACCTAAGCACCTCCCAAAGGCCTCACCTCCTAATACCATCGCATTGGGCATTAGGATTTCAATATATAAATGTAGGGGGAAACGATCATTGAGACCATAGTCAGTGGGTTCCTTGGATGAGGGAGAAAGCTCTAAGCTCAGTGTGTTGTAGTTTTTTGTTAAGTTTATCTACCAGGTTGTCCAGACTGTATAAACCAGGCTCTGAGGACATGAGGTCAACCGGACTAGCCAGGGCCTGCCCCCCACATCCTACAGGGCTGATCTAGACGAAGACAGATATTTGTCAGAGTGACAGAACTTGTCAAAAGTATATGAAATTACCTACAGAAATCCCGAAGCATATGGCATGGTTCTATTTGTTCTGTGACTGTATAAAGTTGGCATCCAAAAATCCAGATGGAGAATAAAAACCAGAAAGTTGTGAGTGCTATTTCATGAAGAAACCTACTGCTAACCACTAAACTCCATGAAGACAGGACTGGATTTTTTTTTTCTTTTGTACTTTCTGTTCTTTGGGTAATGTTTGCTACGTAAGAAATTGTAATTTGTAATATAAAAATAAAATAAATTTATTTGAGTCAGCATGGGCAGGTCTAAATTTTTAAGAGTGTTTATAAGTGAAGTCTTCACAATAGCATATGGCTCTTGGACTCCACTTAAAACACCAGATGTTCAGGCACATCTGTTTCTCACATGCTCTGGTCACCATGTACTGGTCAATTGTAGAATATCTTCTGGCGAACAATGTATCTTAGACATTTTTAGCAAACTTCCTGCAAGTTTGGGGTGCATTTCCAACTTTTTAGTGATTCAACTTTGCAACGAAAGTTTCCTACCCCTGCTTTTCCAGAATAAGAGTATCCTGAGATTGCAAGGCAAGCTGCTATCAAAAGACAGAAACAAAACTGCTACCAAATACGCAATTAGCTGTTGGCGAGAAACAGCATTTTTCACTCTACTGTGCAACCAAAACAAAATATAGAGATGTGTGGCCTGCTGAAGAGATAGACTACAGTTGTCATTTATAGCTTCCCATTTAAAATTTTTGTGTTCATGGGAACAGCCTTATTCATTAGAACTTTTTATTAGAAGCCATCTGTCATACCCCACGTATGGTATTGCAGGATGTGCTCTGCACAAGGTGGCTGGATTTGGTAAAGTCTCTGCTGGGAAGGAGAGATGTCCTCTTTCTGATTTGCACAGTGGTGTGATATGGGCTCACAGGAACCCTGCTCAGTGTTCTCACTGACTGATTTGATGCTGAGCAGATAAACATTTGAAAATATATATCGATTAGGATAAAATGCTGATTTTATTGATGTTAGATGTTGAGGTTCTATCTAAGAGTTCATTAAAAGACAAAAAACGGGAAAACTTTACTGCGAAAACCAAAATTTGAAAACCATTGACATGGCAGAATGCCTTGAAATAAGACTGGAGGATCACAGGTAAATTTCTGTTACAGCGAGCTTTGAAATTCCTGTCGGAATTCTCCTGATCAGCTGATATCTTTCTGCTTTGAGTGGTGGTGGAGAGAAATCTTCTGGTTTGGGGTTATGAGTTGTAATGGAATTATTGTATTTTCCAGAGCACATATGCCATGTGGCACATTTTGCACCGTTTATATTGATGTAATAAAGCTATTCATGTCTGAAAAAACCATTTGATACCATCATGCTATAAATTACTTATTTGAAAGGATTAACATAAGTTTATCTTATGAAAGTAAGAGGCTAGGGTTCTAATTTTGGTTCCTTCATAATAACTGTCTGAACTGTATGAAAGCATTTCTCTCTTAGGGCCTTCTTAGGGTCTCTGTAAAATGAGAGTTGGATGAGGTGATTTCCAAGTTTCCTTGAAATTCTAAAATTCACTGAAAGTTAGAGATTTCCTTGGGCACTCCTCTGACTAGATATCAGTGGAACTGTCTTATTCTGTATCTGAAATGTTTTGGTTTGTGTTTAGGTAACCGAAGGTGAAGTGTATGAGATATTTACCCTTTGTAGTGTTCCCTTCTGCCAGTTTACTGCATTTGCAGCCTTGTGTGTTTCTTGATGCTCTTGGGCAATTCCCTATAGAATTTGGTTCTGTGAGTTTTGGTAAGTGTTTATAAATATCATATAAAACCACTCTATTCCCCTAAGTCTTTCTATCCTTATTAAGGGATTGCCAAGGCTATTAACATATTCAAATGAATAAACTAAGCCCCATACTCCCTTTCTGAGTCACATTGTACCAATTCAAAGAAAGCCAATTTGTGAAAAGGATCAGATTTGGAAATAATTTATTTCTGAAAAGCTTCTTTCCTTTTTCAGATGTGAAAAAAAGAACTCAAGGATGGAAATACAATATAACACTTAGCTGTCAAAGGAAAAGAATCATCTTAGATCTTATTCCACACTGAAATTATAGCACTCACAGACCACAGTGTACAAGATTGGTCAGATTCTATCGACTGGTTGCGATTACTTCCCTAGTTGGAAAAAATTAGGACTATTAATCATTGTGACACAAGGCAAAATGTCATCATGGCATGACAATCTTATTTTCCACCTGAGAAATGGTGGCTTCTAAGGGCAAAACCAGACCCTCCTTTCTCCACTTTCTCTTCCCATTTTCTTTCTGGCTGTAGCTCTGTGGAGTAGATCAGACAAAGACTTAAAAAAGCAGAGGGCACAGAAACAGAAGAAGAAAGCTTTCCTTCGTTTTGTATTCCACAGAAACATCTGTGAAAATGAAAATGGGGGAAGGGAAGGAAGATCTCACAAACCAAGGAAATGTGGCTATTGCATAGACATTTAAAATTATTGCAGGTAGCTAATTGACGGAGATAAAGTCTTCTTAGGCATGGGGACATCAAAATGACTGAACTCTGAATTTTCATTTTATTCCTCCTAGATGCACTCAGAAGGGAAATGTTTTAAGCAATTTGCCAGGATTTTCTTATGAGGATAATAATTTCCTAACTATAGAAGTAATTATGGTTGTAACATATGAATTATTTTGGTGTTGAGTTTTGTAATTTCTTAGTGTTTTGGCATACTTAAAATTTACTTGGGCAATTGCACATTTTAAGCAGGATTTAAAAGAAAAAGGTAACTGACAAGTGCTAGTCTATCTCGTGGTTAGCTTTTAAAAAAAAAATATTTTTCTCTGGGCATCAATATTAACTTGTATTAGCTTTTTTAAAAAAGAAAAACAAATATAAGCATGTGTACAAAAATGTGTGATTAGAGACCACCTCTTCATCCCCTTACCATTTTTTTTTTTATAGTAATGGCATTTGCTTGCTGGAAGATTTTTGTTTCTCTAATGTAAGCAACTTCTTTTATATGTCCCTGAAGTTCTGTCCCCCTTCACACAGAGCTCTTGCTGCACTTTAAAGAGGGTACTGACCTCTTTGGAGTTTTTTTTTTTTGCGGTACGCAGGCCTCTCACTGCTGTGGCCTCTCCCGTTGCGGAGCACAGGCTCTGGATGCGCAGGCTCAGCGGCCATGGCGCTCCGCGGCATGTGGGATCCTCCCGGACCGGAGCATGAACCCGCGTCCCCTGCATCGGCAGGCGGACTCTCAACCACTGCGCCACCAGGGAAGCCCTTTTTGGAGTTTTTAATATCTCAAAGAAGGAAAACTATTATGACGTATTTGTCATGATACTGCTGTTTTTGTTTTTCTTTTTTTTGAGTGTCTCATTAAGCACAATGGGAAGTTTCTTGCATTTATATTTTTACCTTAGTGCTAATGTTAATTTGATGTCAAATTGTTGATGCAACCATATTTTGTGATGATATAGTTGATTACAGGCAGTACCTTGCTTTTATAATAATAGTATTTACTGAGCTGTTAGTGTGTGTCAGGCATCATGCTAAGGTTGTGTACATGTTATTTCATTTCATGCTCATGACAACTGCATGATGTGGGTGCTGTTCTTATTATTGCCCGTAATTTTACAAATGAGAAATGGAGGCAAAGAAATGTTACAGCACCTGCCCGAGATCTCAAGGCTAATGAGGTGTGGAACTATGATTTGCTGTCATGCCTTCACTACTATGTCACAGTGTCTCCCTGGTCAGGTCTTTGTTGCTGATTTGTTTTGGTTTTGCTGGTGGTAGTGTAGGACTGGAGCATGTAAATTACCCTCAAGGCAATCTGTCAACATAAGGCATAGTTATTACTGCAGCACTTCATTTTTTTTTTTTTTGGAAACAGGCAGGTCCACTGGGATAAAGAGATGTAAGGTGGCTCCTGACACAGAGCCAAGGCTAGTGGTTGGACAGCCTGTGACTTTGAAACCTTAGCATTGGGTTGGGCCCTTGACCATCTGTTCCCTTTGAGAACCCCCATGATGTCCCAGAGAGGTTCTCCAGCCCAGCCCACCGCAGCCCATCACTGCTACAGGCCTCATCAGAAGTGTGGGCTGCGACTCAGCCAATCAGGGAGTGCTTGCGTGAGCCTGGGGTTGGAGCATCCCTAAGTGTGCAGCTGAGATGGCCCCTCCATCAAAGTGACCCTTTCCCTCAGCTGCAGCCAGCAGTGGCAGGTACCCTTGTGGGTAGTCATACTACCTTGTGGTAGTCATCATTTGTCAGGTGCTGTATAAAAGATTAGGTGCCGCTTAGGAAAGGCAGTTTAGGGCTATGTTGTCATGATGTGGGAAAGACAGGTTAGGAAAATAGAATGCATGACAGTAGAGACCTGCTGGGCCTTTGGGTGGGGTCGGGGGGATCTGGGCAGTACCAGGGAAAACTAGCCATAAACCATCAAGCAAGGATTGTGGTCAGACTGAGTGTCTCTTTCATTTCAAGTGACTTTTGCCCCAGATAGCCCTCTGAGGGTGTGACCCACGTTCCAACTCTCTTGTGAAGTCACTGGGCCTGATAGAAAATGACTTGACTGCTGAAATCATAACTTTCCTGTGTGTAGAATAATAATACCCCGTTCCATTGATGTGGGACTTTTAACTATTTGTGGTGCTTTCTCACTTGTCCTTTTAGATCCTTTCAGCCTCCTAGAACATGGCTAGGAGGGAGTTGTTCCTTTTTTAAGGATGAGATGGTGAAGGCACAGCAAATGAAGTGACTAGTGGAGTGTAAATCAAATGTCACCAGTCAAGACAGCCCAGCTCTGCCATTCATTTGAAGAACTATCTCAGTTTGTTTCTCTGTATACTCATTTTCCATGTCTGCAGAACTTGCTTTGTGCACGTGTGTCTAGGTAGTAGATCCAATAAGATCCTGATGGGTAGTCACCATCTTTAGATGTAAACACCAGTGTGTAGCCCGTACTTGGCTGCTGCGTTCCCCAGACCAACCTCAGCACCACGCTGCCAGTGCTGTGTATACTGGCTGCTCTGTAGTTCAGTATAACTGGTGTCCTATGGATTCTTTATCGTTTTTATAGCCCATGTCAGGTTTTTATTACTTTTTATTTTTTATTTTTCGCTGGGTTGGGTCTTAGCTGCAGCACGTGGGATCTTCGTTGTGGCATGCGGGACCTTTCATTGCAGTGCATGGGCTCTTTGTTGTGGTGCACGGGCTTCTCTCTAGTTGTGATATGCAGGTTTTCTCTCTAGTTGTGGCATGTGGGCCCCAGAGTGTGTGGGCTCTGTAGTTTGTAGCAGGCGGGCTCTCTAGTTGTGATGCGAGGGCTTAGTTTCCCCACAGCATATGGGATCTTAGTATCCTGACCAGGGATCAACCGGCGTCACCTGCATTGCAAGGTGGATTCCTTACCACTGGACCACCAGGGAAGTCCCAGTTTTTTTTTTGTAAAGTGTGGGAAGGGTCCTTTTAAGGGAAACTCAAGGAAAGCTTTAGTTCCTTGCTCTGTAAACAGGGATAGTAATACCTGCCTTGCTTATTCACAGTGTAATTATCATGATCAGGTGAGATCATTCTTGTGAAGCCATGTAAATTATAAAGGACTTTACAAGCATAAGGAATTATTATGGATGACCTTGAGTTCAAGATGGAAGTCCACACTAGTCAGAATACTTGGTCATGATACCATCCATATCTCCTTCTCTCAAGACCTTCTCCAAGCCCCATGGGGAGGTATGGGGGTCACACAGGTGTTTGTGAAGGAGCAGAGAGACTTCTAAAGCCCCTTGGGAAAGACCTGGCTCACACTCTGGGAGCCAGTATCCAAGGCATGTGACCGTAGGAACAGAGATTCACTGTTAGGAAGGAGCCACTAGCTGATTTCCAGGGATCGACTGCATGTTGTTAAGGAGGGTGAGTGCCATGCTGCCTGGAACGAGGCAAAACAAATATAGTAGCTTGTACCTTTTGCTCTAAAAGGAAAAAAGAAGAGAAATGAAAGACAAGTTGGAGCACATGCTTTATTAAACCTTGAATCAGTTGGAGTTAATCCAAATGCTAGTGTTTCCTATGTACTGCTCCTGTATGAAGCTGAGGTAGAGAGTACAGTGCAATGCGAAGAAATTGCCCAGAACAGTACCCACGGGAAGTGCCCACTGATCATTCAGGGGGAAGGGAGGGAGGGAGGGAGGGAGGGAGGGAAGGAAGGTTTGGAATAACCTGATCCTACCCAGATGTATTAGCAAGTGATGGTCACCCATGCAGCTACATCCCTGCGATAGTCACTGATTTATGAGTTCCTCTTTTGCCAGGCACTGTGCTGAGTTAACATCAGTCTGGGAAGGCGGTTTGGACCTCAGGAAGCTTAAAAATTCACTCCTTCATTAAATATGTGTTAGGTGCATGCATTAGGCATATGCAGTGTGCTGTGGGTACAGAGATGAATGGTGAATTCCAAGGACCTCAAACCTGCATGGAGAAGGCAGAGAAGGGATCACTGATTGTGGTCCTGGGAGAGACAGGCATACCCAGAGGAAGGGACCCTTCTGTCTGGGCAGGCAAGTGTCCTGGAGAAGGTGGCATCTGAATAGAGTTGAGTGGAATTGTAGGAGTTAACTAGGTGGAAGAAATCAGAGAGGACTTTCCTGGATGCAGGAATAGTATAAGTAAAAGCAAGTAAGCTAAAGGTGTGTGTGGAATGGCTGGGGAGCTGCACATAGGTGACTCTCATATAAACTGTCATCATCTTAATAGTGCTACATGTAGCTGACACATTATCTTATTCCAGTTTAGGTCAGTGTCTCTCAACTTGAATCACTCACCCTCTACCCCTACTCGCAGGGGTATTTGGAAATGTGGTGTTTGTGACGAATAATTGGGAAGTCCTGGTGGCCTTCATTGGGCAGGGCCAGGAATGCTATTTACGTGCCTTCAGAAGGAAGAACCCTCCCATCTCAAATGCCTGTGACGTACTCCTTGCAAAGCCCTGGTAGACATAATATCATGTCATGAGGTAACAAGGCAGTGAGTTATGCCTACTGTTTTTTAAGACACAAAAGCCAAAGTCCACAGCTTGTAGGTCATCAGTAGGGTCTGGAATGCTTTTTGCATTACTATTCTTATGTTTGAAATTGCTTTTGCTCTTTCTAGTTTCCATGTTTCATTACTATTCTGCCTTATAAAATTCTAGATAATACCTTATGTAGCTGGTATCTTTGTTAAGAGCAAACACTTAATTTTCCTCCTGTTCCCAAGTGGAGAACTCCGTTAATGAAACTGTCTGCCCTTTCTCTGCCCCTTCTCTCCTTTCCTCCCTGCCTGGTTTGATTGGCAGTTGTCTGGCTAGTTTGAGACTGCAGACCAGGTTGGCCTGGCTCAGTCTTTCCTTTCCACTGGGAGCTGTCCTCTGCAGAGAGCCTGCCTTCTGATTTGTGAGGTTAGTGATGGTGTGGGAGACCTGCATGTTCATGACCTAAATTCAATATCGAGGAGTGTCAGCTGGGTCCTCTGTACAGTGGTGTGGTTTGTGTACTGCACAAAGGGAGAAAGTGGCGTTTGGAAGCCAGCCAGAGCTCTGCTGGGCCTAGCCAGCTGCGCTGGGACCCAAGCAGTTCCTTTTGCTCATTTGAACGAAGACATCGTGTAGTCCAGTGGCCACCCTGTTGCGTAACCCCAGAGGGCACCTTTGTGTTCTCATGTGTTCCGTGTCAAATGTTCTAGGTCTTGCATGCCCTGCCTTGGTAGTGAGCCAAAGGTCTACACACCCAATTTTGTCCTTCCATCTGGTGTTGAATGTCAAAAGCTGACATTTTGATCCCCATTGGTTTGACCTGCTTCCTCTATTTCTTCAGTGGATGAAAGGGGTGCTACTTTTTACTTTATATGATCTTTAGTTTCCTTAGTGAAATGAGGCGTTGGTGCTCTGTGAGCTCGAAATTTTGTCTCACTCATACACATGCAGTTTATACATGCTTGTGATTAAAAGTTTAACAGTATAGAAGAATGTAAATTATGATGCTGAAGTCTCCCTTTACCTCTTTACCCCACTCTCTTTTTTAGAAATTATCATTGTATTGCTTTGGGGTGGAGCCTTAGATCCTTTCCTGTTATGTTGGTGTGTATATTTTTAGAAATGTGATCACATTTTTTATGTTCTGCAACTTTAAAAAAATATGTGTCCATGTAAGTGCATTATAAATCTAGCTCTTTTAAAAACTTATTTTAAAATTTATTTATTTGAAAAATTATTTATAATGATAATAATAACCATAATATAATACTTAAATTTGAGGCTTACTGTGCGCCTGCACTGTTTTAAGACCTTTACATGTATTAGAACAACCTTACAGGATATGTATTGTTAGTACTATTTTTCAGCTCAAGAAACTGAGGCACAAAGATCAGGTAATTTGTCTAAGATCATGCAGGACAACAGTATAAAATTGGTATTTGAAGCCGGTGGTATGGATCCAGAATGCATACTCTTAAATATACTTGACAACATATGGTATAAAATTCAAAAGGTGCAAAAAGTTAGTGATGTAGGGACAATTGAGGTTCCCATCCATTTCAGTCATGTAATCCTACTTCCTGTTACCTTTTTTTTTTTGGTCCTGGGAAACCACCATTCTATTCTGTACTCTATGTGTTTGAATATTTTAGATCCCACATATAAATGAAATCATGCACTATTTTTCTTTCTGTGTCTGGCTTCTTTCATTTACCATACCATAATGTCTTCTAGGTCCATCCATATTGTTACAAATGGCAGGATTTCCTTTTTTTTTTTTTTGGTTTCACACACACACACTGTATTTTATTTTTACAAGAGATAAATAAACTTTTCTTTGCCTTTAATTTTTGCCAGTTTGATTACTATGTGTCTTGGCGTGTGTCTCCTTGGGTTTATCCTGTGTGGGACTCACTGCGCTTCCTGGACTTGGGTGGCTATTTCCTTTCCCATGTTAGGGAAGTTTTTGACTATAATCTCTTCATATATTTTCTCAGGTCCTTTCTCTCTCTCTTCTCCTTCTGGGACCCCTATAATGCAATGTTGTTGTGTTTAATGTTTTCCCAGAAGTCTCTTAGACGGTCTTCATTTCTTTTCATTCTTTTTTCTTTAGTCTGTTCCACAGCAGTGAATTCCACCATTCTATCTTCCAGGTCACTTATCCGTTCTTCTGCCTCAGTTATTCTGCTATTGATTCCTCCTAGTATAGTTTTCATTTCAGTTATTGTATTGTTCATCTCTGTTTGTTTGTTCTTTAATTCTTCTAGGTCTTTGTTAAACATTTCTTGCATCTTCTCGATCTTTGCCTCCATTCTTTTTCTGAGGTCCTGGATCATCTTCACTATCATTATTCTGAATTCTTTTTCTGGAAGGTTGCCTATCTCCACTTCATTTAGTTGTTTTTCTTGGGTTTTATCTTCTTCCTTCATCTGGTACATAGCCCTCTACCTTTTCATCTTGTCTGTCTTTCTGTGAATGTTTTCGTTCCACAGGCTGTAGGATTGTAGTTCTTCTTGCTTTTGCTGTCTGCCCTCTGGTGGATGAGGCTATCTAAGAGGCTTGATAGGAGGGACTGGTGGTGGGTAGATCTGACTGTTGCTCTGGTGGGCAGAGCTCAGTAAAAGTTTAATCCACTTGACTGTTGATGGGTGGGGCTGGGTTCCCACCCTATTGGTTGTTTGGCCTGAGGGAACCCAACACTGGAGCCTATCTGGGCCCTTTGGTGGGGCTAATAACAGACTCTGGGAGGGCCCATGCCAAGGAGTACTTCCCAGAACCTCTGCTGCCAGTGTCCCCGTCCCCACGGTGAGCCACAGCCCACCCGCCCCCCCGCCTCTGCAGGAGACCCCCCAACACTAGCAGGTTTGTCTGGTTCAGTCCTCCCCTGGGGTCACTGCTCCTTCCCCTGGGTCCCGATGCGCACACTACTTTGTGTGTGCCCTCCAAGAGTGGAGTCTCTGTCTCCCCCAGTCCTGTCAAAGTCCTGCGATCAATTCCCAATAGGCTTCAAAGTCTGATTCTCTAGGAATTCCTCCTCCCATTGCCAGACCCCCAGGTTGGGAAGCCTGACATGGGGCTCAGAACCTTCGCTCCCGTGGGTGGACTTCTGTGGTATAAGTGTTCTCCAGTCTGTGAGTCACCCACCCACCAGTTATGGGATTTGATTTTACTGTGATTGCGCCCCTCCTGCCGTCTCATTGTGGCTTCTCCTTTGTCTTTGGATGTGGGGTCTCTTTTTTGGTGAGTTCCAGTGTCTTCCTGTCGATGATTGTCCAGCAGCTAGTTGTGATTCTGGTGTTCTCGCAAGAGGGAGTGAGAGCACGTCCTTCTACTCTGCCATCTTGGTTCCTCCTCGATGTAACTGCTAGTGTTGGAGGGTCTCCTGCAGAGGTTGGGGCTGGCTGCATGTCACTGTGAGGACAAGGACACTGGCAGCAGAAGCCCTGGGAAGCACTCCGTGGTGTGAGCCATCCTAGAGTCTGCCTCCTTCTTTTTTTAAGGAGGAAAAAAAGAAGTATGTATATACTACATTTTCTTTATCCATTCATCTCTCAATGTATATTTAGGTTGTTTCCACATCTTGGTTATTGTGAATAATTATTCTTTTTAATAGTTGCATACTCTTCCACACTAGGAAGTGTCATAATTTATTTAAACACCTCTTTTTTGTGGTTTCCAATATCATGTTCTTCTAAACAATATTGCCTCAAAGATGTCTGCATTTATATTAATATGCAACTATATGCAATCATGTAATTACACATGTGTGAATATCTCTGTAGAAAATATTCTTGAAAGTACAGTTGCTTGGTCAAAAGGGACGCACATTTAAACTTTTTATAGGTCTTGACAAATTATATTCCCCCAAGTCTCTACCATTTATATTCTGACTGATGTACTTGTTTCCTCTTCCTGTGCCAACATTGGATATTATCGCTAGTGTTTTATTAGTGTATAAAAGTGATGTCAGTACCCCAAATGAGCAAAATCAGTAACATTTGGCGTTGGTGATCTTTTAGCTTATCCAGTCATGCTAGGATTCACTTGGTCAAGAGGAGTTATGTGTAAGTTATGCAGAAACACTCTGTGTTACTAAGAATTATCTTCCATTCTTTTTCCTTTAAAGTGCAGCTATCATGTGTCGTTTTCACCTACTTTAGGAAAACTGCCTTTGCTGCATCACAACCAGGGAATGCTTCGTAAACTAGGGTCAGGCAGTTATTATTGATTAGGGAGGGAGTCTATACTTATACAACCAGCTCACTTTGCCAACCCCTCCCTTGAAGGCAGAGAAGCAGTGTGTAACCACAAAGTCCCGGGCGTGTGGGCTCCCCAGCTACTCAAAAGAAGGATGCCGTCATTGGGACAGTGCCTCACACGAACTGACAGGAAGCTCATGCTGTCATCGTGGAATTGAGAAAGCTTCGTTAAGTGACTCTCCAGCTTGTGCTTTTATCACCAGCGCCTTTCTTCTCTGAGTGTTTTCTAAGGAAACGCCAGTGCCTTTAACTACATGCCCACAGATTCATTTCGGAACTCTTTGGCTCCAGAGGATCAACTCACAGTAACTTTCATGCCTGGAAGAGCAGAATTTCCATCTGATCTGCCTGGCAGATCCCAGATTGTGTTCTGTGGGATACAAGGTTGTTTGCTGAAGGAAGAGGGGAATTTTGTGTATCAGGGTGTGCTGTGCCTCTGAGGTCTTCGGTCCTTTGACCGCTTGTTAGGTGATTTGGGAGCGAAGAGGTTTTGCAGCCACCAGGGAGTTCTGGGTTGGGGTGAGCTGGGTCCTTCCTTGCTGTGTTCTGCTGCTGCCCAACCTTGGGCTCAGTGGATGCCGTTTCTCTTGTCTGGTCAGTTTTCTGCCTAATGAACTCCAGGTATGTGGTACTGACAACTGCTCAGATCGAATTTTTTTATTATTATTATTTGAAATTTATTTATTTATTTTTGGCTGCATTGGGTCTTTGTTGCTGCGCGTGGGCTTTCTCTAGTTGTGGCAAGCGGGGGCTACTCTTCTTTGTGGTGTGCGGGCTTCTCATTGCGGTGGCTTCTCTTGTTGCGGAGCACGGGCTGTAGGTGCATGGGCTTCAGTAGTTGTGGCTCACGGGCCCAGAGCGCAGGCTCAGTAATTGTGGTGCACGGGCTTATTTGCTCCGTGACATGTGGGATCTTCCCAGACCAGGGCTTGAACCCATGTCCCTTACATTGGCAGGCGGATTCTTAACCACTGTGCCACCAGGGAATCCCATTCAGGTTGACTTTGAAGTTCTCAAGTTTTAGTTTTTACTTTGGAATTTTGTTTGCTAGTCACGTTCTATTAAATTTAGACTTTTGGACTTGCTACAGAACGAGAAACTGATGCTGTGCCCCTTCCCTCCACCTTTAAAACTGAACTGACAACTTGTCAGTTTCCTAACGACATGCCAGAAGTACATATAATAGGAAGAGTCTAAACTGAAAAGTGTTTATGCATATGCAAAAGTGATACGAGTGTAAGTTTAATATTCATCACACATCTCAGGTACCTGTTTCATTGGCACATTCCTGATTTTGAGGCTTTTCAATAAAGCTATCCTAATCTCCTAAATCTTGACAGAACTGCCAGTTTTATTTCCATATTTCTAATTAAGCTAGGTTTTTGTAAGTTGTGGAAGAAAGGGTTTTGAGGTGCCCTTATGTGTCAGTTAAAAATCATGTAGTGATTCTAGAAAAACTTCCTTTAGAAGCAGTTGTTTTCTTGAAGGGTTTCTTTGAGTGCCAAGCATATTTAATTCAGGTTTTTGTATGTGTGTGTCTAGGTTTAAAAGAAAACTCTTTTGTGTTGGGTGTTTTGCTGAAACTCTCTAATGAATAATGATACATTAACACTGTATTCTCAATATCTGTAAGGGAGGGTTTCTAGAGAGTTCACATAGAAACTTTTCTCCTGTGGTCACCTCTGTGTCTATTTCTATTCCTAAATAAGGGTTCTAACTTTTTGGGTACTTATAACTTTTGAGGAGTTGGCTATAGGCAAACACAATTTTTAAAAAAATTTATTCTTTTTACCATCATAGGTTTATTTTATGTCTGAAGTTGCTGCATCTTTCAGGTAACCTTTATAATGAATACTGTCCTGATTTCTTGTGGATCGGTAAGTGTATTGAGATCTTACAAAAGCCTCTAGTTAAGCAGCCTGCTGCTCTTTGCACGTATATTCCATGTGTGAGCTCTTCTGTGGTTCTGAACTGAGAATGAAAGGGACGATTAAAGGGAAGTGTGATGCATGATGGATAGAAAATTTATTTTTATTTCTTGGATCACTTTTTTTCAAAGCATGCAAGTGAATCATTTCCACATGACCAGCTGCTAGCAGCAACAAAATGATGTCCTTGTCATTGTAGTTCAGGCAGCTCCTTTGTAAGGCTGGGACTCAGTGTATGATGTGTGTATCTGGTACTTGCAGATTGATAGGAGGAGATGGTATATTCTCAGTTCAGCTCTTTCGCCAGTGTTTCTCTGCAGTTTCCTTCTGGTAGGTGTTCCTGTTCCTGGCTAAATTGTAGAGGCTGGAAGCAGAGAAGTTGAAAAGTTTTACTAAGTGAGTCTTTTGAATAGGTATGGCTGGGAGACAGAGGTACTATAGCTGCTGATTTTCTCTCTCATATCTCCCTCACTCCCTTGCTAATGTCTTGTTTTCTCCCCTCCTTGAATCTCTTCTGGGAAAGCTCTTTATTCATTTACGTTATAGAATGACTTAGGACCATTCACAATTAAATAAGCAGATAGGCATACCATAAGCTTCGCTTTGTAAGTACATAGGCGAGTGATATGGCCAGGCTCCTCCTTACATCTTGAAGCAGAAACACGGCAACTTTTAATGCATCCATGACTATAATACTGTGTTGCATTTCATCTATAAATGTGATGAAGGAAGATGAGACCAGAAGCAGTCTTCAGAAAGGTCTTAGGGAATGAGAGAACGCTTCTGGCATCAATAAGCATTTTGGGATTCTCCTTAAAACAATTTGTTTATTGGATTGACCATGGTTCCACAGCTGTTTTACTATCACTGTGAAAGTCCCAGGGGATGAGCGTCTTAGGATATGTGTGTGCATGCCTGAATGTACAAGCATGCGCGCGCACACACACACACACACACACACACAGCTTATGCTAAGCAGATGACGGCTGGTGGCAACCAAGAGGCTGCCTATGGTGTCCCCAGAGCATGAAGAAGAACAGAATTTCTGTAAAGCAGGGTATCCTTTCTTTTAAGCAAACCTAATGTCATGTTGATAAAGATCTGGATTTCCCCAAAAGGGTGACTCTTTTTTTTTTAAACCTTGTGAAAGGGCTTATTTCAAATTTCTGTGAAAAAAAAATCAATATTCCCCTATTGTATTTGACATATCATTTATGAATTAATTTTAAGAAAAATTGGTTTGCAAATATGTAAGAATATTTTGCTTAACAACAATAGCTACTGCTAAATGAGTAATTCTGTTTGTCAGTCAATGGGTTAAGTGCTTTTAAATGGATTATTACCTTGTCTACTTCTCACAGTAGGTGCTATTAATATCATCCCTATATTTCAGGAGAGCTGTCTAAGGTTTGGAAAGGTTGCTTGACCAAGGTAAAGTCACAGGTAAAGTAAGGGATGATACCAATCTTTGCACCCGGGGTTGTCTGATTCCTGAGCATAAACTCGTAACAAATCCCTCAGCCTGTCCTGATTGTGGCCTGGTGTGTTTAACTGCAAGACAGGCGTCACTTCTTAGGGACAACACATATTTCCACTGTCTTTGCCTAACTACTTGGTCTGACTGTGATTATGTGCCCAGGAGCTTAATTGTCTGACAGTAAAGACTGGAATTGGAAGTTGGTTGGCAGGAGAACTCTCTTCCCTCCTACCCTCACCCCACCTCACTGTCTCTATATCTAGGGCAACCTAGTTCCCAAAAGGATGACCGTACCCAAGGTCTTGATGCAAAATGGTATAGCAGGCTGCTTACACCTAGATGATCAGCATCTGTGCAGCAATTTTGTTAAACAAACAACCAACAACAATCACTCAACTTACTTTTGTCTTAAGTGCAGTCTCAGCACTGAGTACAGTGCTCTCAGAGCAAATGAACTTGGTTAAAGAAGTAGGTACTCACGAGACAGCTTACTGTAATGAGACAGTTCCAACATTGTTACTGAGCAGGACTTGGTGGTTAGAAGACTCCGGGGGGTAAAAAGTACTGTAATTAAAAGATAGTAGGAGGTAACACCAGCATTTTGATCCAACAGCATTCTTGGTCGTGCACTTGAGTTCTTGGTTGGAAAGCTTACACCTCCCTTGGCCTGAGTGCACACTTGCAATAGAGAATATATCATACAGTAAATACTGAATATTCATTTTAAAAGATTCGTTTGAGTGGAAATGCTTTCTTCCATAGGCTGACAGGGTCTTGGTGCTGCGTCCCTGTGTCAGGCCTGAGCCTCTGAGGTGGGAGAGCTGAGTTCAGGACATTGGACCACCAGAGACCTCTGGGCCCCATGTGATATCAATCTGCAAGAGCTCTCCCAGACACCTCTGTCTCAATGCTATGACCAGCTCCACCCAATGGCCAGCAAGCTCCAGTGCTGGATGCCCCATGCCAAACAACTAGCAAGACAGGAACACAACCCCACCCATTAGCAGAGAGGCTGCCTAAAATCATACTAAGTTCACAGACACCCCAAAACACATCAAAGGCTGCAGCCCTGCCCACTAGAAAGACAAGATACAGCCCTACCCACCACAACACAGGCACCAGTGCTCTCGACCAGGAAGCCTACACAAGCCACTGAACCAACTTTACCAGCTGAGGGCGGACAACAAAAACAACGGGAACTATGAACCTACAGCCTGTGAAAAGGAGACATCAAACACAGTAAGCTAAGCAAAATGAGAAGACAGAGAAATATGCAACAGATGAAGGAGCAAGGTAAAAACCCACCAGACCCAACAAATGAAGAGGAAATAGGCAGTCTACCTGAAAAAGAATTCAGAGTAATGACAGTAAAGATGATCCAAAATCTTGGAAATAGAATGGAGAAAATACAAGAAATGTTTAACAAGGACCTAGAAGAACTCAAGAGCAAACAAACAATGATGAACAACACAATAAATGAAATTAAAAATTCTCTACAAGGAATCAATAGCAGAATAACTGAGGCAGAAGAACGGATAAGTGATCTGGAAGATAAAATAGTGTAAATAACTACTGCAGAGCAGAATAAAGAAAAAAGAATGAAAAGAATTGAGGACAGTCTCAGAGACCTTAGCGACAACATTAAACACACCAACATTCGAATTATAGGGAGTTCCAGAAGAAGAAGAGAAAAAGAAAGGGTCTGAGAAAATATTTGAAGAGATTATAGTAGAAAACTTACCTAACGTGGGAAAGGAAATAGTCAAGTCCAGGAAGGGCAGAGAGTCCCATACAGGATAAATCGAAGGAGAAACACGCCAAGACATTTACTAATCAAACTATCAAAAATTAAATGCAAAGAACAGATATTAAAAGCAGCAAGGGAAAATCAACAAATAACATAAGGGAATCCCCATAAGGTTAACAGCTGATCTTTCAGCAGAAACTCTGCAAGCCAGAAGGGAGTGGCAGGACATATTTAAAGTGATGAAAGGGAAAAACCTACAACCACTATTACTCTACCCAGCAAGGATCTCATTCAGATTCGACACAGAAATTAAAACCTTTACAGACAAGTAAAAGTTAAGAGAATTCAGCACCAGCTGAAATCCAGCTGAAAACCAGCTTTACAACAAATGCTAAAGGAATGTCTCTAGCCAGGAAACACAAGAGAAGGAAAACATCTACGAAAACAAACCCAAAACAATTAAGAAAACAGTAATAGGAACATACATATCGATAATTACCTTAAATGTAAATGGATTAACGGCTCCACCCAAAATACACAGACTGGCTGAAAGGATACAAAAACAAGACCCGTTATATATGTAGTCTACAAGAGACCCACTTCAGACCTAGGGAAACATACAGACTGAAAGTGAGGGGATGGTAGAAGATATTACATGCAAATGGAAATCAAAAGAAAGCTGGAGTAGCAATACTCATATCAGACAAAATAGACTTTAAAATAAAGACTATTACAAGAGACGAAGAAGACATAATGATCAAGGGATCAATCAAAGAAGATATAACAATTGTAAATATTTGTGCACCCAACACAGGAGCACCTCAATACATAAGGCAAATACTAACAGCCATAAAAGGGGAAATCGACAGTAACACAATCATAGTAGGAGACTTCAACACCCCACTTTCACCAATGGACAGATCATCCAAAATGAAAATAAATAAGGAAACACAAGCTTTAAATGACACATAAGACCAGAGGGACTTAATTGATATTTATAGGGCATTCCATCCAAAAATAACAGAATACACTTTCTTCTCAAGTACTCATGGAACATTCTCCAGGATAGATCATATCTTGGTTCACAAATCAAGCCTTGGTAAATTTAAGAAAACTGAAATCATATCAAGTATTTTTTCGACCAAAGTACTGTCAGACTAGATATCAATTACAGGAAAAAAAACTGTAAAAATACAAACACATGGAGGCTAAACAATACGCTACTAAATAACCAAGAGATCACTGAAGAAATCAAAGAGGAAGCCAAAAAATACGTAGAAACAAAGGACAATGAAAACACAATGATGCAAAACCCATGGGATGCAGGGAAAGCAATTCTAAGAGAGAAGTTTATAGCAATACAATCCTACTTTAAGAAACAAGAAAATCTCAAATAAACAACCTAACCTTACACCTAAAGCAATTAGAGAAAGAAGAACAAAAATCCCCCAAAGTTAGCAGAAGGAAAGAAATCATAAAGATCAGATAAGAAATAAAAAGAAACGAAGGAAACAGTAGCAAAGATCAATAAAACTAAAAGGTGGTTCTTTGAGAAGATAAACAAAATTGATGGAGAACACTCAAATCAACAGAGTTAGAAATGAAAAAAGAGAAGTAACAACTGACACTGCAGAAATACAAAGGATCATGAGAGGTTATGACAAGCAATTATATGCCAATAGAATGGACAGCCTGAAAGAAGTGAACAAATTCTTAGGAAAGCACAACCTTCTGAGACTGAACCGGGAAGAAACAGAAAATATAAACAGACCAGTCACAAGCACTGAAATTGAAACTGTTATTAAAAATCTTCCAACAAACAAAAGCCCAGGACCAGATGGCTTCACAGGCGAATTCTATCAAACATTTAGGGAAGAGCTAACATCTATGCTCAAACTCTTCCAAAATATAGCAGAGGGAGGAACACTCCCTACAACGCCACCATCACCCTGATACCAAAACCAGAGAAAGATGTCACAAAAAATGAAAACTACAGACCAATATCACTGATGAACATAGATGCAAAAATGCTCAACAAAATAGTATCAAACAGAATCCAGCAGCACATTAAAATGATCATACACCATGATCAAGTGGGGTTTATCCCAGGACTGCAAGCATTCTTCTGTATACGCAAATCAATCAATGTGATACACCATGTTAACAAACTGAAGGATAAAAACCATATCTCAATAGATGCAGAAAAAGTTTTCGACAAAATTCAAATTTATGATAAAAACTCTCCAGAAAGTAGGCATAGAGGGAACTTACCTCAACATAATTAAGGCCATATGTGATATTCCCACAGCCAACATCATTTTCAATGGTGAAAAACTGAAACCATTTCCTCTAAAATCAGGCACAGGACAAGGATGCCCACTCTCACCACTGTTATTCAACATAGTTTTGGAAGTTTTAGGCACAGCAATCAGAGAAGAAAAAGGAATCCACATCGGAAAAGAAGAAATAAAGCTGTCAGTGTTTGAAGATGGCATGATACTATACATAGAGAATCCTAAAGATGCTACCAGAAAACTACTAGAGCTAATCAATGAATTTGGTAAAATAGCAGAATACAAAATTAATGCACAGAAATCTCTTGCATTCCTATGCACTAATGATAAAAAATCAGAAAGAGAAATTAAGGAAATGCTCCCATTTACCACTGCAACAAAAAGAATAAAATACCTAGGAATAAACCTACCAAAGGAGACAAAAGACCTGTATGCAGAAAACTATAAGACACTGATGAAAGTAATTAAAGATGATACAAACAGATGGAGAGATATACCATGTTCTTGGATTGGAAGAATCAACATTGTGAAAATGACTCTACTACCCAAAGCAATCTACAGATTCAATGCAATGCCTATCAAACTACCACTGGCATTTTTCACAGAACTAGAACAAAAAATTTCACAATTTGTATGGAAACACAAAAGACCCTGGATAGCCAAAGCAATCTTGAGAAAGAAAAACGGGCTGGAAGAATCAGGCTCCCTGACTTCAGACTATACTACAAAGCTACATTAATCAAGGCTGTATGGTAGTGGCTCAAAAACAGAAATATAGATCAATCGAAAAGGTTAGAAAGCCCAGAGATAAACCCAGACACATATGGTCACCTTATCTGTGATAAAGGAGGCAAGAATACACAATGGAGAAAAGACAGTCTCTTCAATAATTAGTGCTGGGGAAAGTGGACAGCTACATGTAAAAGAATGAAATTAGAACACTTTCTAACACTGTACACAAAAATAAACTCGAAATGGATTAAAGTACTAAATGTCAGGCCAGACACTGTAAAACTCTTAGAGGGAAACATAGGCAGAACACCCTATGACATAAATCACAATAAAATCCTTTTTGACCCATCTCCTAGAAAAATGGAAATAAAAACAAAAATAAACAAATGGGACGTAATGAAATTTGAAAGCTTTTGCACAGCAAAGGAAACCATAAACAAGACGAAAAGACAACCCTCAGCGTGGGAGAAAATATTTGCAAGCGAAGCAACTGACAAAAGATTAATCTCTAAAATATACAAGCAGCTCATGCAGCTCTGTATCAAGAAAACAAACAACCCAATCCAAAAATGGGCAGAAGATCTAAATAGACGTTTCTCCAAAGAAGATATACAGATTGCCAACAAACACATGAAAGAATGCTCAAAATCATTAATCATTAGAGAAATGCAAATCAAAACTACAATGAGATATCATCTCACACCAGTCAGAATGGCCATCATCAAAAAATCTAGAAACAATAAATGCTGGAGAGGGTGTGGAGAAAAGGGAACACTCTTGCACTGCTGGTGGGAATGTGAATTGATACAGCCACTATGGAGAACAGTATGGACGTCCTTAAAAAACTACAAATAGAACTACCATACAACCCAGCAATCCCACTACTGGGCATATACCCTGAGAAAACCATAATTCAAAGAGAGTCATGTACCAAAATATTCATTGCAGCTCTATTTACAATAGCCAGGAGATGGAAGCAACCTAAGTGTCCATCATCGGATGAATGGATAAAGATGATGTGGCACATATATACAATGGAATATTATTCAGCCATAAAAAGAAACGAAATTGAGTTATTTGTAGTGAGGTGGACGGACCTAGAGTCTGTCATACAGAGTGAAGTAAGTCAGAAAGAGAAAGACAAATACCGTATGCTAACACATATATATGGAATCTAAGAAAAAATAAATCTCCTGAAGAACCTAGGGGTAAGAAGGGAATAAAGACACAGACCTACTAGAGAATGGACTTGAGGATATGGGGAGGGAGAAGGGTAAGCTGTGACAAAGTGAGAGAGTGGCATGGACATATATACAGTACCAAACGTAAAATAGATAGCTAGTGGGAAACAGCCGCATAGCACAGGGAGATCAGCTCGGTGCTTTGTGACCACCTAGAGGGATGGGATAGGGAGGGTGGGAGGGATGGAGACGCAAGAGGGAAGAGATATGGGAACATATGTGTATGTATAACTGATTCACTTTGTTATAAAGCAGAAACTAACACACCAATTGTAAAGCAATTATACTCCAATAAAGATGTAAAAAAATAAATTAAAAAAAATAATTTGGACAATAAACATGTTAAAAAAACAAATACAGTAATTGGCTGGTCTGTACAAAATACAGGGTTTTCTATTTCGATTCTGAAAAAGCCCAATAAGGGCATTGTTTATGTGAGCTTTTTTTCCCTAATAAACTGAAAGCCATTAAAAGTTTTTTATTATCAATAATGGGAAGGTAAAATGAGAGGTGATGCAGACAGAATTGCCTTACTGTAGGAGTGAAGAACAAAGCTCCCAGCCCTGTGTTGTTTTCAAAGTTGTGACCAAATAGCACATTGCAGTGTCAAGGGGAGATCTTCAGACAGGGGTTCACGGACCCATAGGCTACTGGTGAGTGTGAGGTCGTGGTGAGGGGTATGATTGGATTTCAGGGGATCTGTTTCTAGATCTCAACTTTCATATGTGTTCTTTCTTTATTACCTGTAGTCTCCTTTCGCACCGTACTCCTTTCCCTGATAGATCTACCTCTGGACAAGAGAAAGGCCAATCTCCCACCCATCTCTAATCTTACTAGGGGACCCTTCAGACCCCGACGTAGAAAAACTCCTGTGTTCCAAACAAAAGGATGATTGAAATAGTGTTGTTGGTGTTGATGAAAATTAATGGCTCTAATGACAGGATAACAAATACTTTTGCAATTCAGGTGGTGTCCAATCCTTTATTTTCCACAAATTGAGAGAGGACTTAATTGAGTTTTCAGTTGATCATTAAAAATAATTTTGATGACAGATCACCCTGAGATTGTTTTTGGCATATGTCCCAGAAGGAATTCAAACTATTGAGGAAAATTACTACAACAAATTTGAATTTCCAAGTAGTTAGTTGTGTGAAGAAGATTTCTCAGCTTTTAGATTAAAAAAGGGGGGAGAGCCAGATAGGAATAAAACTAATGCTGAATTTTGTCTCATTTTAGCAATATGTATGTACAGATGCATAATTTAATTGGAAAAAGTGGCTCATTCATCTCATTAAGTGATGCATTTCTAACAACTAGTTTTTATTTTAATAATCATGTATAAAATTATAATGTTTATGGTTTTATCAGTTGTATATAACTAATAACTAATGTACATCAATTCAGATAAAAAATGAGACTTATGGTTATAGGAAACTTAGATATTCACATTTGTATTTTTATGTATGTAAATTTAAAAAGATCCTGTCACCACACAATATTTATATTTATATGTAAATTTTTAAAGTTTCTTGAGACCATAAGATATTTACGTATATATAAAATTTTCTGTAAATTATGCATATATATTGTTCATACTTAATTTGCAGAGATATATGTTAGAATGACTGATAAAATTTTCAAACAAAAATATTTACGTTAAGATAAATTTCTGTGGGAATGCTGGAATGGACATATAAATTCAAAGGGAATAAGGAACAATGAAAATTTTTGTTATACAAGAGCTTCTCAGCTTTTTTTTAATGAATAGTGGTAGATAGCAAATAGCTCTGGTGTTTTGATTCAGTTGGATACATTTTAGAGAATCATGTTACACTTTAAGTTTCAAATGTCATTATATGATTCCTTGGAAATTAGATTCTTTCAACTATTGAAATTTGAGATGAAAAAACTTAGGTGTCAACTTAAACATGTGCAAGGGGAAACATAGTTGTCATAGTTCTTTTAGCAGACATACAAGCGAAAACTTTTTGGAAAACGTTGAGATAAAGCATCATCTAGTGAGAACCAGGTGCCAGTCATCCTGGAATATAATACGGAAGTGACAGAGCCTTAAAATCAGGAGATGTTACAAGTCTCTGGAGCCCTTTAGGGTCACATGAAGAAAGGTGCTGGGAGAAGCATCTTTTACTCTCCTAAGGAGGTGGTGAAAACTTCTAATTAAAATAGTAATAATAATAATTATTATTATTGCTGTTATTTAACACCTGCCTTTATTCCCTAAAATCATGCTTTCTTTCATATATGTGGATGTGTGTGTGTGTGTGTGTGTGTGTGTGTGTGTGTGTGTCATTGTTTGGTGTGATGGTACAGAGAAGGTTTTGGGGTCCTTTTAGCAAAAGTGAAAATCAGTGTGTTTGTGATTGTGTGTAACGCGGCACCCACATACCTCTCTGTGATGGAATGTCCACAGCTGACCCTTTAGCAATGAGTTGGAAGAGCTTCTCAGTCATTAAGGTCTTTGGGGGAGAACAGATCAAGGTAGGAAAGGCGGAGTGCGATTCAAGAATCATGGCGGTCTTTTCCAGATGATGCTTGCATCTGTGAATAGTTTCTGTTTTTAGATGACAGGGGCCATCTCAGATTGTGTACTAATGTCTGATGGGATCCCACAGTCTCTCCCAGCCAGCTGAAAGGTTGAAGGGCTTCAGCTGGTCAAGACTGGGAGTCTGAAGATGGCATGGTCCTGGCCGTGGTCCAAACCATACCTGGCAGGCCAGAGCAGAGCAGGACAGAGGTGAAGAACCAGGAGGGAATTGGTGTAGAGGAGGGGTGGTGGGGAAAGGCAAAGAGGAGGGGAAAGCCTGCATTAGGAGGGCCAGAGCTGTCCTCTCTGAGGTGTCCTGTGGGTCACCTGTTGGGTTTGCTCCTGGAGGCCCAGTCCCCCTATGGTCAGGTTGTACAGATACCCTGCTTGCTCTCTTGACTAATTTTGGTCACCGTATTGTTGGATGTAACGCTGCTTAGGTAACTTTCTTGGGGGCCATTTTCCACTTGGAATTGCCAGTGGAAAGTGTCTTGCTGTGGGGTTGTGCTGGGCCAGCGCCTGCCCTTGGGTGTTTCCAAGCCTTCCCTCAGCCGGTATAGCTATGACTCGGGTGTCTGGCAGGTCTTTGTAGTGTATTCAGAGTGTTCGGTAGCCTTTGGGAGCAGGTGATTTCTAAATATTGCCCAACTGATAACTATTTGGAAAGCCAGACTGGATCCCAGTGGAACCCTTTTGAACTAAGTGCTGCCTGCCTTTAAAAGAGCGTGTAAGCTTCAAAGCCACTTCTGTTTGGCTCTGTTATTAATCTCTTTAGGAAGTGATTCCTTAGGGATCCGGGTTAAGAGGACCTGCTGCTTACAAGACAGCTGCCTCGCCACTAAGTCTTTAGAAAGAGACAATGGAAAATAATCTAGTACAGCAAGGGCTATTGTCCAGAAGTGACATTTCCCTCCTTCCCTTGAGTTGAAACAGTTGTGTTGAAACATGGAAAAGTAATTATAAATTGGGGCATGGGGGGTGTCACCCCTTTTGCTGTTTCTTTCTTGCACAGTGCACAAGGGAGATCATGCTTTTTAGCGGTTTGTTTCCTCCCTGGTTTTTGAACAGAATCCCCGTAAAAATCTGACACTAAATTAATCAGGCAAATGTATAGAATGTCAGAGGGATTACATTGGATTCTGGGTAATCATTGGTTGGCCTTTGAGCTGTTGACATGCCAGATGTCTTTGTATCAGTGAAATGATAAATGTCCATGTGATCAGACTGGTTGTCATGAAAGGCTCACAGGAGGTGATTAAGCTTCTTGCTAGTTCCCAGATTTTGTTTGGATATGAGACTGTGTCGTCTGGGCTAAGGTCTACCCATGAGGGTCCTTCAGGACAGTAGGCTGTCATTTTGACCTGTGCATCCATATAGCCGAAAATAAGATTTAACACTTCATGGATGAAAATGTGGAACTATCAAAAAGTGTAAAGAAGAGAGATCAAAATTTATCTGTGATCCCACCACCAGAAATAACCTACTGTTATTTTTTAAGGTCTATTCTTCTGTCTTTGTGTTTTTTATTTCTATATTTGATGTATTCTCTCTAGTAACAGTATTGTATAATATTCACCATTTGGTATTATGGTTCTTCCACTTAACGATAGATTGTAAGCTAATGAGTTTATCTCTATTGCAGAAGATAAACACTTGAAAATGTGAATTACTGTAATTTTAGTTAATTAGCGTAGCCTGGCTTTGGAGGGAGCAATCTGCCCTGATTTTTACCTCTGTTTATAACACTGACAGTGAGGAACTATAAGTCACTTGTTTTCTTCATACACTGGAAATGGCATTACGTGGCCTTTATTTGAGATCACGTGCTTCCAATGGTTTGCTGTCTAACAGAGGTAGAGAGAGGATAGATCTCAGAGATTTGGTCAAAACCCTCTTCTTACAGGGACCTACTATAGGACCCAAAGAGAGAGGCTGACACATAAAGTAAGCCCATAAAGAAGAGATACATTTTTCATATTCTGGAAGTGCTTCTCTTGTTTATGTGGGCATTTCTTTTTTTTTTTTTTCGGTACGTGGGCCTCTCACTGCTGTGGTCTCTCCCATTGTGGAGCACAGGCTCCGGACGCGCAGGCTCAGTGGCCATGGCTCACGGGCCCAGCTGCTCCGCAGCATGTGGGATCCTCCTGGACCGGGGCACGAACCCGTGTCCCCTGCATCGGCAGGCAGACTCCCAACCACTGCGCCACCAGGGAAGCCCCTTGTGGGCATTTCTTGTGGCCGAATGAATGTTAGCCTTCTAGGTGGGACATTTCCTTAACTTGCTTTGAAGAATACTGAGATGCACAGCACCAGAAACTTACTGGAATATTTGCTTTGAATTTCATTTGGGCAGTGGTATGGGATGAATTGTGTCCCCCCAAAACTTATATGCTGCAGCCCTCATTCCCAGTACCTCAGAATATGTATCAATAACTGTCTTTGGAGACAGAACCTTGAGAGAGATAATTAAATTAAATGAGGTCTTAGAGTGGGCCCTAATCTGATCTGACTGGTGTCCTTATAAGGAGAGGAAATTGGGATACATGCAGAGACTCCAGTGGTGTGTGTGCACAGAAGGACAGCCATGTGAAGACACAGTAAGAATGTGGCCGTCTGCAAGCCAAGGATAGAGACCTCAGAGGAAACCAACCCTACCAACTGCCTTGACCTTGGACTTCCAGCCTTCAGAACTGTGAGAAAATAAATTTCTGTTTAAGCCGTAGAGTCTGTGGGTTTTTTTTTTTGTGTGTGTGGCAGCCCAAGCAAACTAATAAGGCAGGTAGAAGAATCGTTTGAAATATTTGGTAATATATTTTCCAAATATAATAAATAATATGGGAACATTTCTATGTGGATGTGAACAAATCACCTTAGGAGCCAGGGGTCAGGGAGAGGTGCACCTGGTTGACGCAGGTTTTTGGTAAAGCTCTACCTCTTGGATCCTGTGGTCTGTTCATTGTGTTCCATGGCATTATCATGCTTTATAACTTACATCTTTTTAACATTATGTTATTTTCCATGATCAAACATTATATTAAAGATAAAGAAAAAACCATTAAATATAAAAAAAGAAAAAAACATATTTATATGGATTATATTTAGTGAAATAGAATATGACATGGTCAGACTACTTTCTCATTGCTATCATTTACATAGTTTTTCAATAGCTAGTCTGTTCTCTCAAGCGAGTCATAATGGTATTCATTAGTTATTTCTTTATGGGGAATAGATTAGTTACTTTTCCATTAAAGGAGAAAATTAATATCAGAAGTGAGCCATTCAGCCTTGCCAATGTGATATGAAAGTGCAGAAGCTTATGCCGTTGACGCGTGATCCTAAAATATCTGCTGTGAAGGAGGGTCAGGACTGTTTGTGAAAGTTTTTCTAACATTTAGAATTGAAACTATTTCCCATAACCTGCAGAGTAAGGTGTCAGGGTGTGGGTATTTAGTGAAAGGGGATCCAATCCACGTTCATGTCAGTTTAGCCTTTTTTTGGTACTGTGACTCTAGAGATTTCGCACATTGATAAATCACATTTGAAATTCATGGCAGTGGTTTCAAGGTAGAATTGACTGGAGCATTGTGCTGGAAAAACACCCCTTTTGGCACATATGGTACTGCTTCTGAGTATTCTATCCTCTGAGGCAGTAGCTGACAACATTTCTGCGTATCTCAATATCTATATAATTATTCATAGGGAGCTTTGGGCTTTAACAGTTCTTAGATTACTAACATTTCTTAGATTAAAGGATTTTATCAGGCTTTGTGGATACCTAAGTTTCTCCCTTTAGCACCCTAATTTAAAAATATGTCTTAAGAAAATTTTTGTAAAACATGTTAATTATCCTTTTCCTCTTAGCTATTCTGAATGTAGCTTGACCTTTCGTGTAATTAATCAAGATCATCATTATTTATGAAAGCATCTCTTATTCTGCAATATAGTGATGTCTTTGGAGGTATTGAGATCAGTAGAGTTTGCTCCTACAATAAATAACCCTAAATATATATGATTTTTGAATGTTTTCCTTGCCCTTTTACTTTTTTCCTTTCCCATTTTGTTATCAGATTATCACTTGGAATTTTCTTTGCCTCTTTTTGTAGCCGCTTCCCTCCTTGTAGTTTGCTGCTTCTGCTTTGCTTATGGGGATGGAGATTGTAATAATTGAACTTACAGTGGTTGTGTATAAATCAGTGACCTGAGAGGCCTAAGAAACTCTGCTTCAGGAAGAAGTGCTAATGGACTCTGTGGTAGCTAGTTGAGTCGCTCACCTGTTCAGATTAATATAACTTCTACTGGGTGCCTATTATAGGTGATCCCCACCCAGTGCTGGTGCTGGTCAGCTCCCTGAGTTGGAGCTGGTGAAGCACAGAGGTGATCTGTCTCCCTGCTCTCTTATCAGCTATGACCATTTATGCAGTTGAAAAATAAAAGTTTCTGCTTCTCTCAGTCTTGATTTGTACTTTGGAGTAGAGGCCAAAAGTCTCATCCAAGGCTATAAGGGAAGGGCCTGAAATGGTTCACAAATGCATAATTTAGACTTATCTGCCTAATTCCACATCCCTTAGCTATTGGCATATTTTTCAAAAATTTCTTCCTGGAATAAACCACAGAATAGTTTATAATCTTCCTCCATAGAAAGTGCTTCCTTTAAAAGATCAAATATTTGGGCTGTAAAATTCTCATTTTAATCCTTCTAAGACTTAAATGAGCTTGTTCTAAGAGGCATCTTAATTTTGGTTTATAAAATTTCATCTTTCAAACTGTGTTACTGACGTTTTACTTGGAAAACTATAGCTTTGGAGTGATAGTGATAACATAAATGTATGTGCGTGTACCTTCCTAAAAAGGACCACCCAGGGTACTGGGTTCTTTTCACATCACCATGGTTAACTTGCAGTTTTTCATGGACTTCTGACCCAAATGGGGGAAAACAGATGTACTTGATTTTCTTCTTCAGTGATTTACAAATATAGCTGTAAGTAGAATTAAAAATTATTCTTTTCATCAACCATGGGCAGCACTTACCTTGCCTAATTCCTTGTATTGCTTAACCGTGTTTATAGAGGAACATCTTGAATACGTGCTGGCAGTTCGGCCAAAGTTGACGAGTCTCTTTCTCTGGACACTTTGACTTATACAGCTCCAAACAGTATATCCAGACACCAGAATGGGTGTGATGGGTCTAAAATGTTGCATTTAAAATTTGATTAATACTTGGGTTTTTTTTTTTTTACTAGGAAGTACCAGATAGGTTTTATTCCAAACTGAGAGGTTATCTTCAAATACTCATGAAGAGTAGTATTTTTCTGCCTGAGAATGTAATGTGTGATGGATTCAATGATTCAAAACTGTGGTATGGGGCTTCCCTGGTGGCGCAGTGGTTGAGAGTCCGCCTGCCGATGCAAGGGACACGGGTTCGTGCCCCGGTCCGGGAAGGTCCCACATGCCGCGGAGCGGCTGGGCCCGTAAGCCATGGCCGCTGAGCCTGCGCGTCCGGAGCCTGTGCTCCGCAACAGGAGAGGCCACAACAGTGAGAGGCCCACGTACCGCAAACAAACAAAACCAAAAAACACCTGTGGTATGGTTTTCAAATTTTAATTTGAGTGAACCATGATCATGACTGTATTATGCATCGTAGTCAGCAGGTTTTAAAGCGTAGGACAGTTGTTATGTAGAGTCATGGAGAGTGAGGAGGGGCTGGTGAGGAATTTGCTGGCACAGGAGAAAGTCAAGGTGTTTTAATTTTATAATGATGAAATGGAAAGGCTTGAACAAGTCGTAGTGATTATTTAGTCTAGTACAGCTGACCCATGAACAATGCAGGAGTTAGGGGTGCCGACCCTCTGTGCAATCAAAAATCCAAGTATAATTTATAACTGGCCCTCCATATCCGCAATTTGGAATTTGCTGATTCATTCAATCAACTGCAGATCCTATGGTACTGCAGTATTTGAAAAAAATCTGCATATGTGTGGACCAGTGAAGTTCAAAGCCCTGTTGTTCGAAGGTCAATTGTACCTCATTTTTGTCCTGAAGAAACTATCAAGGCCCGAGTGTGGTAATGGAATTTCTTAAGTTTGCTCAGGTATGTGTGAACCAGCGATCAAGGCAACAGTACAAAGTCCTAGAGTCACGTAAAAGGAACTATGAACTGTATAAAGGATGATCACTAAGAGTGAGGGATGGCCAGAGGGACAGTTTTGATGATTGATATCTTAAAATAAATTCCTTGAATATAAATTACCCATCCCCACCAAGAATTTCCGTGCATCTTTGCTGTTCCTTCTTTTGCCATGAGCATTTTAAATCAATGGGCTGATCTTCTAATGGCCATTATGACACTAGCAGATTCTATGTTCAGGTGTGTGTTTTCTTAGCCATGCCTTTTCTTGTCTTTCACAAGCATTTTTCTAAATTTATTTATGTATTTATTTATGTATTTATTTATTTATGGCTGAGTTGGGTCTTCGTTGCTGCGCGCGGGCTTTCTCTAGTTGCGGCGAGTGGGGGCTACTCTTTGTTGTGGTGCACGGGCTTCTCGCTGCGGTGCACAAGCATTTTCTTGTAAAGGAAGGACTGGCCACTGTACAGCTGTGCATTGGGGAGTCACTGGTGACCTTGGCCAAGACTGAAGTCAGGCCATCCAGCTACTGGCTAGAACTGTTGCCAGTTTAGCTACTTGAACACCTGCTCTGTTTTTCTGTTCCACTTGCAAATGGAGGTTGTTTGTTGTTCTTCGGGCGTCAACATCAGTTTCCAAAAAATTCCTTGGAAGAACTTGGAAAAGGGAGCCAAAAGGTTGATCGTTGTTCCTGGCTTTGTTCCCTGAAGAATAACAACTCTTAATTGAGACCCCAGGACATTGGTCCAGCTATAGGCCATTTGACTGAATGAAATTTTGTCCACTAAGGAATTCTTTTGTAGTTGTGAACTATTGGAGATGTGTCTGATGGAAACCTTGAAAATTATAAACCATTTCACCTGTTTTTCTTCAACACCTGCCTCAATAAATATGCAGTAGGTTTCATTAAAGTAATGAGAATTTAAAGTTATAATTATCAGAATTTATTCTTCCAAGCAACTATTGTGACCTAAGAGAAGTTACTTTAAATATTTAATTTGTTTTTCATTGCTACTGCCATTATTGAAAACAGAAGAATTTTTAAAAATTGAAGTATAGTTGCTGTACAATATTATATAAGTTATAGGTGTACAATATAGTCATTCACAATTTTTAAAGGTTATACTCCATTTATAGTTATTATAAAGTATTGGCTGTATTCCTGTATTGTACAATATATCGTTGTAGCTTATTTTATACTTAATAGTTTGTACTTCTTAATCTTGTACCCCTGTATTGCCCCTCCCCACTTCCCTCTCCTCACAGGTAACCACTGGTTTGTTCTCTTTATCTGTGAGTCTGCTTCCTTTTTGTTATATATATATACTCACTAGTTTGTTGTACTTTTTAGGTCCCACATATAAGTAATATCATACAGTATTTGTCTTTCTCTGTCTGACTTATTTCACTGAGCATAATGCCCTCCAAGTTCATCCATGTTGCTGCAAATGGAAAAATTTCATTCTTTCTTATGGCTAAGTAGTATTCCATTGTATATATCTATACGTCTTCTTTATCCATTCATTCGTTGATGGACACTTGGGTTGCTTCCATATCTTGACAATTGTAAATAATGCTGCTATGAACATTGGGTGCATTATCTTTTCAAATTGGTGTTTTTGTTTTTTTCATCTACATACACAGGAGTGGAATTGCTGGGTCATATGGTAGTTCTATTTTTAGTTTTTTGAGGAACCTCCACACTGTTTTCCATAGTGGTTGCACCAATTTACATTCCCACCAACAGTGTAGGAGGGTTCCCTTTTCTCCATATCCTCTCCATTACATTACATTAATAATTACTCATTATTATGAGTAATCTCATACCAGAGTTTATCACGCAAAGAAAGCAATCCACTTTATAGACCATGTAGTGGACAATTATTGTGTGTATTCTTAGACTGAAGCCCAAGGTTATACTCTGCTTAATATTAATTAATTAATAGTCATATTAACTAATATGAAAATTAATATTAATTAGGCAGTTTATGCTGATGGTAGTATTTAGAAAGATAAAGATTATTTTACGCCTTAGCAGATAGTTCTTTGTGCCATGAGGCTGTAATAACATGTCTATCACAGTGGGTGATATTTTCCCAATGGTCTATAGTGGAGCTCAAGCAGATCCTGGTTTGTATTCTGGCTTTGCCGCTTGCTAGGTGTTTGAGCCTTAGCTTCCTCATCTGTATAAAGAAATAATAGTACCCACCTCAGGATGGGCATGAATGTTAAATGAAGTAAGACATGCAACGCATTTAATACATTGTGGGGCACGCTATGGAAAGGTTTTTTAAATTAATTGTAAATAATGAGCATGAGATAGGCTCTCAGGACAGTTGCAAGACTGGGTAGATTAGATGTCCATCTATTGAACTTTAGATAGAGCACATAGGCTTGGAGTATATATGTATAAATTAAAGAATGCACACTTAGTATAGTTCCTGACAGAGTGAATAAGTAATCCAGATAGGTTAGAGCCAACAACTCTGATTGTTGTTATTTATTCAGTTTTTCGGAAGTCTAACAAATGCATACCATATTAATATGGCTATATATAGACTATAGAACAAGGATAAAAGTATGTATTTAAAGTACACTAAGTGTGCTACATCACCAATAAAGATGAGCAGGGTAATCTTAATATGATCAGATATAAACTCCTTCAAGGCAAGGTCTTTGTGTGTTTTGTTCACTGCTATCTCCTCAGAGACTAAAATGTGTCTGGCACATAATAGGTGCTCAAAAAGTTTGAATGAATGAATGAATGAATGGGTGAATGAATGTATACTAAAGTCATTTCAGAATGTGTGCATGCCCAGCTTCATGCAGTCCTAACTGATTGTGAAATTTTCTGTGGCTTAGTGCTTAACAGTATAAACTCTTCCCCCAAGACAGTCTCATCTCATATCCACTTATTAACTGTGAACCTCGGGACAATTATTTACTTCTGTATGCCTCAGTTTTCTCATCTGTATAATGGGAAGATAATTGTACCTACCTCATTGGTTTATTATGAGTATTAAATTAATGAATATTTGAAGAGAACTTCGAAAAGTATTTGCCTTGCTTCTACTAAGTTCTGTGTAAATGTTTGTTAAATAAATTATTAAATAAATAATGAATAAGTAAATAAAAGGGACCTCTCTTTAGCTATCACTGATTATGTCCAGGTGGACACACAAGCCAGAGATAGCTGTCCATAAGCTGATTTTGGGCGATGTTGGCAGGATGTTGGTCTAGCTCAAAAAGAAGAGCTAAACCACATTCCTCTTCCAGGAAGTTACCCTTGGGAAGCTGAGAAATGAAGCCAATTAGCTGTGAGAAAGGTGATTCACCGCCCAGAAAAGGGTGGCCACTAGAGGCAACAAGGGCTACCACCGGCCTGGGCAGTGGTGAGGGTGGTACGTGTTGTGCAGACAGAAGCAGATGGGGGGCAGAAAGTGGGGGGCTGGGCTCTGTTACAGTGGCTGCCTTTGGGTAGCCTGTACTTCCTGCCCCCCCCATCTTTTTGTTTGTTTGTTTATCGTTTAACTTGAGTGAAGCTCTGTTTCTTGTGTAAACAAAGGGCGGGGTGTGATTAGTCATTCACAGCAACTAGCTTGGCATGTCTTAATTTATTCCCCTTTAGTAAATGGTTTCTGGTCAGTAAATGGTCTGTTGTCATGGGATATGGCAATAGAGGCAGCTACAAGGGAGGACAAATTCACATCTGGCTCCCACACACTCAGACAGTGTTATGTTGCTTACAATGTCATAAACACAGGAATCTGTTACAAAGCAGTACTGACCTATGTAGTGAAAAGTCAGTTATCCCTGGATAATACAGTAGGGCTCGAGAATATCATATGTTACGATGTAAGTGACTAGATCAATAAGAAAAGGTTAATTTACGTTGACTATGGCTTTTTTTTTTTTTTTAAAACTAAGGTAGAGAAGCATGCAGTTTGTTTGGGGAAGTGTTCCTGTAACATCAGGTAACTTTAAATCAGATGATGTCTAGACATTGAATCACAGTTCTTTTAGTTGCAAGCGATAAAAACCCATCTTGAAAATGTTGATCATGTAACTACTAGTTCAAACGCATGGCTGGCTTGGGGCAAAGCAGTACTCAGGAGGTTAAGTGGAATTTCTTAGGGTTCTGTTGTTTTTGCTCCAAATCTACAAGGTTGGGGCTTTTGGATAAAGAAGAAAACAAACTCTCTTCCTCTCAATGTCTGTACACAAAATTAAGTGAAAGGGCACAGACCTTGTTTGGGTCACATGCCTACTTCTAGATGTACCACGCTATCCAGGGAGTGTTGGCTGTGATTGGTCCAGTTTGGGTCACATGCTACTTCTGAGGCCAGGTGACTGAGATGCCATGAGTGACAGCCCGCCTGGCCAGGCAGAGTGGAGGAGGGGAGGCACAGAAGGGAGGAGTGCTGGCAGGAGAGACACTTCCACTCCAGGCAAATGAATGGCAGAGTGTTTGTTATTCAGGAAACCACTCCTCCAGAGCTCTACTCTCTTGATGCCAGATAAATAAGGTTTCACACTGTTTGGAGTTACTCCCTTTGGGAACATGCAAAATAAAAATTGTGATGCATTAAAAAAAAAATGACACTATCATTTTTAATCAAACTTTATTACATATAGTATAATGGAAAGTGAACCTTTTTTCACGAGCTTTTTAACCACTACATTGGAAATGATGTACCCTCTCTCCACCCTCCAAATCTTAAAAGTTGAAACCAGTCTGGGTGGGTGTAGCAACTATGACTTCAGTATACTGTACTCTTTAGTTAGCATGCTCAGGATGAAGGCTTTTGTCATCCTTTTCTTACCGTCACAGAGGAAAAAATTACTTTGGCGTAAAGATCCTCCAGTTTTGTTATGCCACATTAACCAAGATGTGTAAGTGTCGTAAGTGAACTATTGATATTGCTTAAGTGGTCCAGAGCGGCTGTTCCAGAGCTGAAGTTGTTACCTCCGGAGAGCTTAACCTACCTTCCTTCTATGAATAAAGCATCCCTTACATCACGTAAATTAGCCCAATCTCTCTAGACAGTCAGCATGGACTGCATTTTGTTTTAGCCTAAAAAGCTTTGCTGTGTGAAATTGGAATGCAGAATTAATAAGCTGCTTTTGTGTTACACAGGTTGGTACTATGATAAAGACAGATCCCAGGATCAAAGCAAAATCCTCTGATTTCCCTTTCTCGTCTAATTAGAGTTTATAGGAAATGTAGCCTTCCATTAGATTTTCCATGCCAGGCATGAAAAATGTAGTTAGCTTTCCTTCTTGTTACTGTGTGCCTAGCCAGGCTATTTCTTGCTATTAGCTACTAGGTTACATGGTAAAGTGAAGTAAACTGTCTTACTTGGATTCTGCAACAGGCATATGTGCTATTCAGTTTTCTAAACAAGTATAGCAAGCTTACTAGTCCACAGAAGTGTTTTCTCAGCCTTTTCTTTTATATTAAACTTATATAGGTAGTGATAAGCATGTTATACAAATATTCTAAAAATATTTGTGTATGGGGTATTTTTGGAGACTAGCTAGCTATCACCATGTAGACATAACAGGAAAGGAAACAATAGGAAATTTGCCACGGATTGGCCTTTTCTGTACGTCTGCTTTCAAAGCTATTTTTTCGTAATTAAAATCCTGTGACTCACCTTAGTTGTTAATTCTGTCTCCTTGCAAATATTAGTTCAATGTCTATATCGGAGGAAACGCAGGATCATGGTGGTGATCCTGGTGGTGGGCTTCGGGTCCTGCTTTACAGAACCCAGAGTCCATGTTGGCCCGTGAAAATATTTGCTAAGCCTGCACTCTCAGGAAAAAGTTGTGAAATGTAGGCTGATGAATGCAATGATAGGTTCTTTAATAGAGGCCGTAGCCAAGTACAAGTAAGTCATTTAGAAAGATAAGTGTATAGAAAGCTAAAGTTTAACAAATTTATTGTTGTTCCCCACTGAAGGAACATTCTGTTTCCTTTCCTGCAGTGGCCGCTGACCTCTGGATGGGGAAGCGGTGGTGCTTGTCTAAGGAGACCACCCAGTGCTGTTCCAAAGATTTCTAAGTAACCTCTGACTGTCTGTTCAGATTCTCGATGACTAACTAGGGGATTAAGATGTTTCAGAGAGGCTGGGCAGGCTTGGTAGGTTTCCTTTGTCCTAGCTGCTCCTCTTCTGTTTGTTAATAGAGATCCTATACCTCCCTCAGGGCTTACCTCAAATTCTTCTCTCCGGAGAAAACTTTCCCCAGGAATCCTGTGGAGCCAGGAGTGGTCCTTGCTGTCTTGGAATTCCTGTGCCATCTGATACCATTAGAGCTTGAGGGCATGCGGTCTTGTTTGGGTCCTTGGTATTGTGTAAATGCACATTTGCCTCCCCAATTATGTTATCCTTCCAATTCAATTTGTAGAGTGTTTTCAAAAGAAATATTTTGTTATGTCATTTGAAGTTCACCAAAGCCCTTTGAGAGAGGTACCACAGGAGCCTAGTTTGCAGAGGTACTGAGGCCCAGAGATGTGGTTCCTGGGGTTAGGTATTTATGGAGAATTACTCTCAATGCAAGTGCGCTGTGCTGAACAGATGGATGGGTGTTGTTAAGTGTGACACACAATCCTTGTTGTGTAGCTTACAGTCACGCCAAGAAGAGACGTGTGCACAGTTATCTGAAATAGGTGACAATTTACTTCGCGGAAAGTGGGGAGGAGATTGTTTATTGGGATGAGGAAGTCTCCTGGGGGAGAAGGGGGTCATTCATGTGCTAGATCTTAATAGATGGATAAGACTTTCACAGATGCAGGGCATCATTGTCAGGGAGGAAACAGAGCAAAAGAAATATGGAAGCAAAAGGCATGTTTTGATCAGAGGAAGTAGGACAGTTTGGCTGGAGTGAAGAGTTTGGAGAAGCAGGAAGGAACTAGGTCGGAAACTCAGGTTAGGATCAAATGATGACGGACCTTGGTTGCCAGATCAAGGCTCTCGGTTGGCCCAGGAACGTGTCTGAGGGAGAGAGTGATGTGATAAAGGCTGTGCAGTGGGAGTGCAGCAGGGAGCTTCTGGGGAGGAGGAGAAAGATAAGGGACAGCCGCAGAGGCCTGCCTGATAGGTACTGATGATGGGGATGATGGGAGCTGGCGGGGGTGGGGGGGGTGGGGGGGAGAAATGCAGATGTGAAGGAAAAAAAGACAGCCCCAGGCAAGTGATGGGTGGGGGGGCGTTGTGTAATTTGTAGAGTGGTGTGGACTTGGAAAGGTCCTAGAACTTCATTCCAAGGGAAGATAACATATTTCAGAGAAGGGCGTGTTTGTGGAGATACACCTTTTGGTAGAATACCAAAGGGATCTGGTAACGCTGCTCACAGAGCTGAATTGTCTCTGACTTTCTCTTTGGCTTCTGTAATCTCCATAGCAACCAGCACAGAGCAGGCCACCTTACAAATACATGTGGACTTCAGTAGTGGGATTCTTTTTTTTTTCTTGGCGGTACGCGGGCCTCTCACTGTTGTGGCCTCTCCCGTTGCGGAGCACAAGCTCCGGACGCGCAGGCCCAGCGGCCGTGGCTCACGAGCCCAGCCGCTCTGCATGTGGGATCTTCCCAGACCGGGGCACAAACCCGTATCCCCTGCATTGGCAGGTGGACTCTCAACCACTGTGCCACCAGGGAAGCCCAGTAGTGGGATTCTTTTAGTTGACTTGTAGTAACTTAGATGAAGCTGGGCTAAATCTTACCTAAGTGTCAACTTTACACTGTGGTTATAGTAAATGAGAACGGACCAGAATACTTAAAATATTATGGAAACAAATGCTTTTTTAAAGTGCTGTCAGGAGATAGAGAAACAACCATTTATTACTAAACTATTGAGATGCTAATTGAAAGTAGTTTTCGGCCATTTATTACAAAAGATTCTCTAAAAACTTTTTACTGGGCAATTCTTTGAACTGTGCTGAGTTTGTTAAAAGTGATAGTTTCTTTGAAGTTTTCAGTGTTTGATACTGTAAGCCTTAATAATAGAGAGATTCCCTATATATGAATAAAGAGGATTCAGCATTTTCACAGATTGGCCAAGAATTATTTTGAAATGTAAATGCGTACTCTTGAGTGTTTATCTTATTTATAGAGGAATATAACTGGCAACTTGAAGGCCATTTTTTGAATCTAACGAGGACTTGTAAATTAGATCAAAACAGTGCAATCCGCTGTCGTTAGGACTTCCAAGGATTACAGAAGAAGCATAACAAAAACCAAGTGAAGGTATAACTTAGCCAAACATTAAGCACTAAATTCACTATTGTATCTGTATTGCTGCTTCATTTGTTCACAAAGTATTTATTGAATTCATACAGTGTACCAAGCTAGGCGCTCTAGGGATACAGAGGTAAGCTAGCATGTCAGCAGTACCAAGTCCACTTAGCTTTCTAGCCAGAAACCTGGGCATCGCCCTAGTAAATGGTGCCTAAGTGTGTTCCCCAGGCCAGCATCATCAGCATCATGGGAACTTGGAGGTGGGGGCCAGGAATCTGTTTTATTTCTTAATTGAAGTAGTTGATGTACAATGTTTTATAAGTTTCAGGTGTACAACCTAGTAATTCACAATTTTTAAAGGGTATATTCCATTTATAGGTATAAAATATTGGCTATATTTCCTGTGTTGTGCAATATACCCTTGTAGCTTATTTAACCAGCAGTCTGTTTTAACAAGCGCTCCTAGCGATTCTGAGATGGACTAAATGTTGAAAGCCATAGGCTCTTAGGGCTTCCATGGGGAGAACTGTATTTCGGTGTTATTAGTTTCTCTTAATTCTACGTGTTTTACTTTATGCACTTAAAAGCATTTTGAGAAACATTCTTGGCCTCACCACTACAAAAGCGGTTCGTGGCACAGAAGAGCTTGGTTAGGAATCCCGTGGGCATACATTCCTTCCGTTCTCCCTCCTCCTTTTCTCTCTTATCTGTCAGTTCATCACATCCTGTGGATTCTGCTATTGAGGTATCTCTCAAATCTGCCCTTTCTTCTTTATCCCCACTTGTTTGTTTAGCTTAAGACTCATTTCCTTCTTAAACTATTGCAGTCACAACCTAAGTACCCTGCCTCTCAGCAGGCTCTCTACTCCCCCAATTCATCCTCCCCACTGCAGCCAAAGGGATGGTTCTTAGCGGCCAGTCATTTAACTCCTTCAAATCAGTCACCGATCAGATGGGATCAAGTCCAAATTCATTAGAATGGCTTGCAAGAAGTTTTCATGGCCTAGACGTTGTCTGCGTTTCCAGGTTCCCTTAGGCTTTTCAGCTTTTCACCTTGTACCTTGGCTTCAGCCGAAGCTACTCCACAGTTCTTTGACTGTCCTGTGACATCTCGCCTTTGTACTGACTGTTCCTCTACCTGGAACATTCCTCCCTTTCTTCCTTGCCTGGTGAACTTATATTCACACAGAAGTTCTATAGCTAGGTATTCCTCAGCAACCCAAGCTGGGTTAGAAGCTCCATTCTCTGAGCTCTTGTAGTGGTTTTCCTCCAAATAGTCATTCCAAAAATTATTAGACCATAGACTTCCTATTTTAAAAACCTTTGGGACTCAATGAAGACTTTTCACGCAGGTTACTTAGGTGTGTAGTTGCTATAGGAGGGTACTTCTTCACACTTAATATGTTCCTGTCTCTGGGGAGCAAGCAAAGAGCTGGTGCAGAACCTGGTGTGCCAACATTCAGGGCAGGGAGGAGAAGGTGATGTTGCCAGTGGTGGCCACAGGGAGGGCATGGGCCGAGTGCTCTGTAATCACTCTCATTGCCTGGTTGCCAGGCTGCAGGGGACCAAAACATATTTGAGGTATTGTGGTTTGAGTGCTTGTCTTTCTGCAGTATGGTGAGCTGCTTTCAAATGACGGGAAACAAAGATGACTGGGGCTCCACCAAAATGAGTAACTTTAAAAGTATTTGTGCCCCACCACCCACTCTCAAAGTCATACGTACTCGTTACCGAAATCTAGGAAGATAGACATGTGAGGGAAAAATTATATGTTGCTCCAGCTCTTAATGAAAATAGCTGTTATTATTAATTTTTTCACCTTTTTTCTATGTATATTTTTAATTTAAAGAATTATGCTGTAGGGCTTCCCTGGTGGGGCAGTGGTTGAGAGTCCACCTGCTGATGCAGGGGACACGGGTTCGTGCCCCGGTCCGGGAAGATCCCACATGACGCGGAGTGACTGGGCCTGTGAGCCATGGCCGCTGAGCCTGCGTGTCTGGAGCCTGTGCTCCGCAACGGGAGAGGCCACAACAGTGAGAGGCCTGCGTACCGCAAAAAAAAAAAAAAAAAATCCCCTGAATGAAGGTCTCTTTGCTTACTTACATAATTCCACTGTAGTGGAATGCTAAAGTTGTTCACTTTATTCATTGTAAATAAAACTACACTGAATATTGTGAATAATGTATGTGTGTGTGAATAGTCTTTTAATAATCGCTAAGGCCAGGTATACAATTAAGGATGTCAGTAATTACTCATGAACTCTATCTACTTTACAATCAATCAAACATTTATTGAGCACTAGAGCAATGCTGGATAGTTCATCCCTTACACGGGAATGTAGAGAATTTTCAATCTGCTTCTTGTGAAGACTGTATCATATAAAGTAATGTTTAAACAACATTATGTGGTTTTTATAGTCTCTATTATAGAATGTTATGCTTTGTGAGATAAGAGAGGAGCATGCTTTAGCTTTCTGGCTCATTACTAAAGCGCAGTTGTAATTAACCAAATATTGAAAAACGAGTACAGTTTATAATGCTTTGATGCCATAAAACTTTTTGCCAAGTTAAGACGTAAGCCCGGATGTGATTTTCTTTTTTCTTTCTTAGCTTACTTCTAAGAAGCTCAGATGTTTTTATTGATTGTTCATGACATTATATCTCATAATTGCCTGGTAGGTTCCAAGTGTACAGTTCTTTTGGATTGAGAGGATGGGGGGGGCGTGGTAGGGGAGAGAGACTAATGTTTTACAGTGTTTTGTGTGGTAGACATAGTGGGAGGGAAGCCCTTTCCTCCCAACCATCCTGAGAAATTGGTGTTGAGATCCCCACCATAGAGATGGAGAAGCTGAGGCTCAATAAAGTACTTTCAAGGTGATACAGCTTGTAAGAGACCCTAGTCTGCCAGCCTCCAAAGCCCAAGCTCGTTGCGTTACATGGGTCTCAGCCCTGTGATAACAAACTGGGCTGTGCTTCCTGTGTAGAGTGATGTCATTACTCTTGAGAGAGGCTGTTCATATGTGGGACTTTACATTTACATTTAAGTTAATTTACATAAAATTGAAAATTTATTGGGTTAGCCAAGAAGTGCCTTCAGTTTTTAAGAAAAAATAAGAGACACATTTTTCATTTTCACCAAGGACTTTATTGAACAGTGTATTCACTCTTTTGTTCCACTACCTTCTGCCATTTTTCAGGCAACTTCATCATTCCATCTTCCCCAAACTTTTTATCTTTTTGAGCAAAGAGCTGTTCCAGGTGCCTTTTACAGTCTTCCAGGGAATTGAAATTTTTTCGATTAAGAGAATTTTGTAAAGACCGAAATAAACGGAAGTCAAAGGTGCAGTGTCTGGTGAGTACGGCGGTTGAATCAGAACTTCCCAGCCAAGCTGTAACAGGTTTTGCCTGGTCATCAAAAAACATGTGGTCTTGTATTATCCTGCTGGAAGATTATGCGTTTTCCATCGCCTTATTCCAGACGTTTTTCGTCAAGTGCCACTTTCAGTTGGTCTAATTGGGAGCAGTACTTGTTGGAATTAATCGTTTGGTTTTCTGGAAGGAGCTCATAATAGAGGACTCCCTTCCAATCCCACCATATACACAACATCACCTTCTTTGGATGAAGACCGGCCTTTGGTGTGGTTGGTGGTGGTTCATTTCACTTGCTCCACGATCTCTTCCATTCCACATTATTGTACAGTATCCACTTTTCATCACACGTCACAATTTGTTTTAAAAATGGAACGTTTCCATTGAGTTTAAATAGAGAATCACATCCAGAAATATGGTCAAGAAGGTTTTTTTCCCTTAACTTATATGGAACCCAAACATCAAAGTGGTTCACATAACCAAGCTGGTGCAAGTGATTTTCAACACTTGATTTGGATATTTTGAGTATGTCGGCTATCTCCTGCGTGGTATAACATTGATTGTTCTCAATCAATGTCTCGATTTGATCGCTATCAACTTCAACTGGTCTACCTGGCCATAAGGATCGTCCAGCGAGAAATCTCCAGCACGAAACTTTGCAAACCACTTTTGAAACGTTTGATCAGTCACAGCACCTTCTCTATACACTGCACAAATCTTTTTTTACAGTTGTGTTTTTACCTTTATTGAAATAATAAAGTGTAATAGGCTGAAAAAGTTCCTTTTTTCTTCCATCTTCAATATTAAAATGGCTACACAAAAATCCACCAATTTTGATATCCTTTTTTAAAAATGCATGCTGATATGACAGCTGTCACAATACAGTCTAGCAAAATTGTTTCGAATGAAGTTAAAGACAACTAAGCTCTACTAGACCCATCTTGCGGAAAAAAATGAATGAACGTTTTGGCCAACCCAATAGTTTTCTGCCGCACTAACCATATTTCAAGCTCTCAGTAGTCACGTGTCACTAGGGAGTACTACATTGGATACTGTAGATATGGAGCATTTCCCTTGTCACAGAAAGTTCTGTTGGACAAGGCTGGCCTGGAGGCTGCCTCTGGAAAAGTCCTTATACGCTACCATCCACTGTCTTCATTGGTAGAATTACTGATACACCTAGAAATACTATTTGGGACTCTGAGTTCTACTCACTCTTAGCTACTCATGCACTCTCATATCTCTTTGAACTCTGGAATCTACATTGTCCATAGTCTGGAGCCTCCTGACTGAGGAAGGGAGAGGGCTTGCATAACCCACTGGTTGGGGATTGCAGCATAACCATAATACTAGTATATGTGGAATATTACCCAAAGAGCATTTTTATTTTGAGTAGGTCAGACCATGAGAAGAGTAATGATTTGTTTCTTTGCCCAATAAATGATAAACTGTGTATCTCCCAGGTACAAATTATTCTTTTACATTTGCTTAGTACTTTCTCAACATGGGGTCTTAATTCAGTTGGGGAAGGGTAAACCAAAATGGGGAAGAATTAGTGAGAACTGAAATTCAGAGTGTACTGTGGCGAATACTAAAATCCTTAGCACTCTCCTCAGGAAATTTTTCTGATACAGGGAATAGACTTTTTATTTTTTATTTTTTAAAAATTTATTTATTTATTTTTGGCTCTGTTGGGTTTTTGTTGCTGTGAGCGGGCTTTCTCTAGTTGTGGCGAGCGGGGGCTACTCTTCCTTGCGGTGCACAGGCTTCTCATTGTGGTGGCTTCTTTTGTTGTGAAGCACGGGCTCTAGGCACGCAGGCTTCAGTAGTTGTGGCATGCGGGTTCAGTAGTTGGCTCGCAGGCTCTAGAGCGCAGGCTCAGTAGTTGTGGCACACGGGCTTAGCCGCTCCGTGGCATGTGGGATCTTCCCGGACCAGGGCTTAACCACTGTGCCACCAGGGAAGCCCTGGGATAGAGGTTTTTTTTTTTTTTTTTTTTTTTGCTGTACGCGGGCCTCTCACTGCTGTGGCCTCTCCCGTTGGGGAGCACAGGCTCCGGACGCACAGGCTCAGCGGCCATGGCTCACGGGCCCAGCCGCTCCGTGGCATGTGGGATCTTCCCAGACCAGGGCACGAACCCGTGTCCCCTGCATCGGCAGGCGGACTCTCAACCACTGCGCCACCAGGGAAGCCCCTGGGATAGAGTTTTTAAAGGACTTTTTTTGGGAGGGTGGTTACATAAAAGGAGTTTTAACCTAATGTCTATGTATTTTATTATTATGGCTTTCAAAAGTACAGTAAAAGAGATCATTTTGACAAGTGAGACAGTGTCCTATAAAAGAAAAAATGGATCTCTAAGAAGTCATTGAACTCCTCTAAGGTTTATCAATTTCCTTATCCATTTCTTCATCAATAACTTGGAACAATAATGTCTGCCTTGCTTGTCAGAGTCATTGGAGACTCAAATGAAGTGATGTTTGTGGTAGTGCTTGGGAAATTACTGGTGCTTTGCAAATGTCAATATGACATCATATCATGGATCCTTTATTTTCTGAATCCTTTTAAAATCTAAAGAACAGCAAGGTTTTGCATGAGGTCCAACTCTCCTTCAGGGCACTCTGTTGTTTCATGTCTCTGGCACACACTTGCAGTGATAGATCTTGCTCTTGAGAGAGGGTCAGTAGTGATACGATTGACATGATGAAAAATGCTTTGGGGAGGAGGAGTCTTGATGCCATGGACTACATGAGCTGTCTTCACTTTATTAACTCGTTCACCCTGAGCCAGTGGAATAAATACCAGCCTCCATCTTAGCACATCTTAGCACATCTTAGCACATCTGTAGCAGAGAAGTTTTCTTGATATAGAGTAGACAGTGCTCTATGTATTAGCTGCCATCTTTATTCATGAAAGGGGGGAGTTATCTAATACTTTCACTAGTTGGGCCTAGAAGGATGTGTGACAAATGTAGAACAACATTGTAGAATTTCCCAGTGATTTGTATTTCAGAAAGCAAGTGCAAAGAAAAAGGAGTCATTCAGACAAAATCTAAGCAGAATGGAGATGTTGCTCTTAGCTGGGAAGGCAGCAGAGTCTTTATTAGTGATAACTGTAACTCTCAAACCTGGGTTTTCTTCAGGTATGGTGTCATTTAAAGATTACTTATTCTTTTAACCTAGAACAATATTAAAAATTTGCTACATCATTATTTTGACAGGAAGTTTGTTATTCTCTATCTCAGTGGTTCGTTTTTATTTCCAGCCTTTAAACTGAAGGCTGACTCTGCCGAAATGTTATTGCTTTGGGTCCTCCAAGGTACCTCGTATGATGGCTTGCACACATCGCTTGCTGATTCAGTAACTGCGGCTGGTAGACATTGGAGGGTGATTTCTTTGTTTTGCTAGGACAGTGTGTCCTTCACACACACCCCGCATTCTATATTGGAACTGGCAATTAATTTTCCAGTTGGAATAATTTTATAAATAATGGGTTCCCAGAATGGTCCACCAAGCTAAATTAACCCATAATATGGTTTAGCTGAAGGAGAAACATATTTGCTAGAATCTGGAGGTGCTCTCAAAAACTGACTCAGAGCTAAATTTTACACAGCTGATAACTTAATGTTGGTAAGTTGGGAATTGCCTGTTCATTTTTATAATATAATTTACAAATAACTATCGTATCTCTTACCTTTTAAGTTATTTCTGACTTCTCAGTGTATGAATTACCTTCCTTCATAGGAACTTTAACCTGCAATCTAAAACAACCCAAAATTTAGCAACTGGTGGATGCTGAGCTAAATTTAATGTTGCCTGTTTATTTGTCAAAGTTTTGCTAAAAACTAGCACTGTGGTTTTTAAATTTTTTTCTGCCTTTTGATTAGATATAATTTAAAAATGGTCTCATTTCATTGATTTACACTGTTTTTGTTTTTCCTTTGTTGTAAAGAGAATTCCTTAAAAATTCAACAAGACAATACATAGTAGTGGTAGCAAAGACATAAATTTGAGAATTTATTGTGCTACATCCTGAAAAGGTAAATACAATTTATTGTAAAATAATGTTGATCTGTAAAGACTACTTTATATAGATATTTCCCATCTGCCATTCCAAACTGTAGTCCTTAAATTACTCTTGAAAGTGACATCAGTATCCTGTGTGAATACTGATCCTATTTGTGACATGTTTTTGAAATGGCTCAACATGAAAATATGTTTAAATTCTTATTACATCATCGAGTCTATACATTTACTCTCACAGGACCTTCGTTTGAATAAATGTTGATGGTTTCATTTTATACTACTTAAGATATATCCTTCAGCTTGATGGATATAAACTGCAAAAGTACTCTTAAGAGTCAATCTTTGGCATGTTTTGAGTAACAGATGAGTGTTTGTGGTTTAAAATCTGTGATGGGGACATTGGGACTGCATATACCCCCATTTGTTTATTTTTAGTTGAATTGAGGAGACAGAGCCTTTTCAATACTGCAAGCTAAGAATTGCTGTACACATGGTCTTCCTGTGGGGCTCTGTGGCTTGCCCCCCATCACACCACCGAGCTTTGTCCTTAGGAGGCACGTGGGCCCAATTATCATCCTCGTGACTATTTCACTTGATGGAAAAATCTGTAGTAAATCAAGAATATTAAGTCTGTTTGTTAATATTGAAGCCTTCAGAAGCCAGCTGTGCTGAAACTGTTTATTGCTTATATTTATAGAAGAGTTTGTTAAATGCTAATATTCTCTGTCATGGAGTGGTCTAATTGTCCATTTTCTGAGATTGTTACTTTCATAGTAAATGGAAGAGTTATTTTTTTTCTTGAGGCCTTCTCAACTTAAAGTTGAGCATGTGCGTTTATATAAATAGAGTATTTGGGAAATAGCATTCATTTTTCATTTGTACGTCTTTGAATGGATTTTAGTTTTCCCCTCTGTCTCAAATACAACTAAGCATCAACTTATTGCATAATAGCGTCAATCAGTTGGAGTTTGTTTTCTAACAAATCAGCAGCAGTTTGGTGCTGTAGTTAAATATAGTCTACATTCTGCATTTGTGTGTGACTGCTTGCAGCCAGACATGGGTCCTTTTTTCATGATCAGATTTGTGTAGGTGGTTGGTTCTTAGAAACCTTTATGTTCAACCACATGCCTGCAGTTTGCTGAACTTTCCTAATTATTGAAAAAAGATATCCATTTGATAAAAACAAAACCAGCAGAGCCCTCTGAGAGAAAAGCATTTAGAGGCCCACAATAACAGAAGTTTATGTTTGCTGGATTTAACCTCAGCATGAAAGTGGGATTTGGGAAAAGATGCTCCACTACTGTGCATGACTCAGAGGTTTGTGTTGGTGGTGAGCTCCAGACACAGGGGTGTCCATCTGCATCTCGAATGTGCCTGCCTTCCCACTGAACTAAAAGTTAAATGAATCTTGCAGGTGTCTTTCTTACCCTGGCTGTGTGACCCTTGTGGGGCAGTGTATATGTATTGAGTTACTCCTATTTTTTTTTTTTAACTACTGCTAGTAAGTAATATCTGCTATATTTTGAGTGTTAAGTACCTATCATACATTATTTTATTTGCTCTCTACAGTCCTATATGGTAGGTATTATTATTATTGCCATTGTACACGTGAGGAAACTGAGGCTGCAAGAAACTAAGGTAGTTGCTGAGTATGGGCTACCTGCTCAGGTTCAGGTGCCATAGCCTCAGGCTTCAGCCACTAAACTGACCTAGCTGTAAGTGCAGATCTTTGCTGTTGTAAAACTGCTTCAGAGATGGCTATCGCATCATCCCTGCTAGGAACTGGCTCCAGGGTATAGTAAAAGTATCCAGAATTAAGTTATTCCCCACGTAGTTGAATGCCACTTACTTTATATTGTGCTGTGCTTTAGATATAGAAGTGGTACTCCTACCCTCTACTTAATAACTCTGGAAGGCTTATCTTGAAGATATTCCTTCCTAAGGTTTTCAGTCTGGCTGGTGCCAAGCAGTGCCTTGTAAATAAGTCGTGAAGACGATGTTAGTCTTGTTAATGTTTTAGAAGAAAGTGGCTAGGAATTGGCATCTGAACATATGGAAGCCCCGAAAAGGCACTGTTAGTCTCACATTGGGACTTTGAAGGTTCTGGGGAGGTTAGGGATGGGGTTTGTTAAGTCATCCTGGAGCTTAGGGCTGTGAGGCATGCTGGAGCAGAGGACTTAGAGCCATTCGGAAACTAGGCTCAAGGGCTGAGCAATAGGGTAAGCTGACCAGATGCTGGGAAAGTGGGGAAGGTCTGTGAGTGGAAACTAGGACGCTGAGCAGTCCCACATCAGAAGGTTTGCAAGCGAGAGCAAGATTGACTTGCTGTTGAAATGGTGGACTTTGTTTCTGTTTTTGAAGCAAACAGTTCAGTACAGGACTCTGTGAGGGGTAAAGCAAGACTAGACAAGGTGGGACTTCCCTGATGGCACAGTGGCTAAGAATCCACCTGCCAATGCAGGGGACACAGGTTCAACCCCTGGTCCGAGAAGATCCCACATGCTGTGGAGCATCTAAGCCTGTGCGCCACAACTACTGAGGCTGTGCTCTAGAGCCTGCGAGCCACAACGACTGAGCCCACGAGCCACAACTACTGAGCCTTCATGCCACAACTACTGAAGTCCGCGTGCCTAGAGCTCGTGCTCCGCAAAAAGAGAAGCCATCACAATGAGAAGCCCGTGCACCACAACGAAGAGTAGCCCCTGCTCGCCGCAGCTAGAGAAAGCCCGCGCACAGCAAGGAAGACCCAATGCAGACAAAAAAAAAAAAAAGACTAGACAAGGTTATCTTTAAGGATGAGGGTGGAGGTTTTTTAAATTTTTATTTATTTTTTATTTATTTATTTTGGTGTGCCGGGTCTTAGTTGCAGCATGTGGACTCTTAGTTGCGCCATGTGTGTGGGATCTAGTTCCCCAACTAGGGATGGAACCGGGCCCCCTGCATTGGGAGCGGGGAGTCCCACCCACTGGACCATGAGGGAAGTTCCTGGAACCAGTGTTGACAGGAAAAATTCTTCCTTCTTTCCTTTCTCCCTCCCTCCCTCCCTTCCTCCCTTCCTTCCTTCCTTCCCCTTCTTCCTATACTCCATTATAGGCTATTACTAGATAATCGCTATAGTTCTCTGTGCTGTATATACAGTATATCCTTGCTGCTTATCTATTTTATACGTTATAGTTTGTATCTGTTAATCCCATACCCCTAATTTGTTCCTCCCCACTTCGCTCTCCCCTTTGGTAACCACAAGTTTGTTTTCTGTAAAAGTCTTTGAGTCTGTTTCTGTTTTGCATATACATTCATTTATATATATATATTTAGATTCCACATAGAAGGGATATCATACAGTATTTGTCTGACTTATTTCACTAAGCATAACATTCTCTAGGTCCATCCACGTAGCTGCAAATGACAGTATTTCATTCTTTTTTTACGGCTAAGTAATATTCCATTGTATAGCTGTACCACATCTTCTTAATCTAATTGTGTGTTGATGGGTACTTGGTTTGCTTTCATATTTTGGCTGTTGTAAATAGTGCTGGTATGAACATTGGGGTGCATATATCTCTTCAAATTAGGGTTTTTGTTTTTTCCAGATAGTCATATGGTAGTTCTATTTTCAGTTTTTCTGAGGAAACTATACTGTTTTACACAGTGGCATGAGGGTTCCCTTTTCTCCACATCCTCTCCAACATTTGTTATTTGTACACTTTTTGATAATAGCCATTCTGACAGGTGTGAGGTGATATCTCATTGTTGTTTTGATTTGCATTTCTCAGAAAGACTCATTCTTTTTTTTTTTTTGCGGTACGCGGGCCTCTCACTGTTGTGGCCTCTCCCGTTGCGGAGCACAGGCTCCGGACGCGCCGGCTCAGCGGCCATGGCTCACGGGCCCAGCCGCTCTGCAGCATGTGGGATCTTCCCGGACCGGGGCACGAACCTGTGTCCCCTGCATTGGCAGGCAGACTCTCAACCACTGCGCCACCAGGGAAGCCCCAAGACTCATTCTTTTTTAAACAGTTTTTTTAAAAAATTGAAGTATAGTTAACTTACAATGTTGTGTTAGCTTCAGGTGTACAGGAAGATGATTCAGTTATATATATATTCTTTTTCAGATTCTTTTCCATTGTAATTTATTACAAGACATTGAGTATAGTTCCCTATACAGTAGGTCCTTGTTATTTATCTATTTTATACATAGTAGTGTGTATATGTTAATCCCAGTCTCCTATTTTATCCCCTAACTCCCCCCCCCACCACACCACACTGTCCCCTCAGGTAACCGTAAGTTTGTTTTCTATGTCTGTGAAAAAAGACTCATTCTTGAAGTAAAGATAATTGAGAATATTGAAACCATTTATCCATAAACTACCTAATTGTTGGGTAATTTGTACTCTGATATTTCTGCCAACTATAGTAAAACATTTGCATGTTTTTATGCATTTACCACTGCAATTGCAATATGCAGTCGTCATTTTGGGAGATGCTTGGTTAAAAAGGTAGTGTTAGGGTCCTAGGAGGAGAAATTCCTCAGGCAGGGAAGTATTTCAAAGCTTTGGAGTCCCAGTGAGGTTCAAATCCAGACCTAGGCTCTTACTAGTATTGTTATTTTCAGAAAATTACGTAACTTCTCTTAAGTCAATGTTTTCTTTTCTAAAATGGTGTACAGTAGTGCTTTTGTGAGGATTAGATGGTGCACGTGAAGCACTTGGTACCTTGCCTGGCCCATAGTAAATGTTCAGTGAACGTCAGCAGCTGTTGCCTCTTCCCATCCTCCCCAAGGATGTGCCAAGCACATGCCGTTGAACCTGACCCGGACACCTCTGGGGGTTGCCCTTAGGGCATATTTCAGAAGCCTCTGCGTACTTGCCAAGCAGATCTGGTGGCTTGGCCAGATTCAATTCTATTCTGTTCCTATTTTCTCTAGCAGTATTTTTCATCCTTCTTCCAGATGTACTGAATCCAGGGAATAGGTACCTTAGAAACGATGTCTTCTAATATGAGATTAATCTTCTTTTCCCCGCTTATGTGAACTTCTGTTCCCCTGTCGGTGATAGAATGTTCTCTTCTTTGGTAGTCTTATTTTCTGCAAAATAAGGATACTCTGTATACTTTTTATAATGTTGTTTTCTTCTCCTCTTATTTTAATTTTCCTTGTAAGATGTTTCTTTCTTTTCTATAGAAACTTTTAAGACCCAATATTTTCATACACAGAGAGACAGACCCATGTTGGCATGTGATAACAGAGAAGTTATTATGTGTGCTCTAAATCTGTACTCTGAAGGGCCCAACTGCTGAAAACATGATTGTTTTGCATTTTCCCCCCTTAATGCCTGGGTTATATCAGCCTACGGGCTCAATCCTTGAGCACAGAAATAGTGATATATTCAAGTGGGAAGCCAAGAATTCATAATGACAAAGGGATGGCAGTGACACTCTCTTGTAGAGCGTGGGACTGGTCCTGCAGCTGCACCATCTTTTACTCCACAGATGTTAAAGAATCATAAATCCTTGTTGACTGGCATGAAAAATTTCCATGGAGAGTCTCTATATCCACATGCCAGAAAGAGAAGTGTTAGCAAATAGCGCTTCTTAAAATGTGAGAAAAAGAAATTAAAAAGTGTTGTTCAAATAACCAGGAACCGAGCAAGACAAAGCAATAGAGCATAATTGAGAATGTGGACCCTGTAGCCGCACTGCCTGGGTTCGAATCAAGTTCTGCAACTTAGTAGCTGCATGACCCTGAGCTAGTCATTCAACCTTTGTGTGCCCCATCCTACAGAGTAGGATGTTAGCTATGATCTCATAGTCTTACCTTGAAAATTAACAGGGTTAACATTTATAAAGTGTTTAGAATGATACCTGGCACTACATAAGTATTTGTTAAATATTAAATACTGAAAATGATAATGATGGGTATTTGCTGAGCTGGTTGGTTGGCACGTTTCTGCGTAAGACTAAAACACAATTAAGCATTGGTTAAATAGATTCCATGATTCATAAAATCTATTGGCTAATATTTGGAAACTTCATACATTTCACTTCTCAAATACCTTCAGCCTAAGCACAATATCTGACACATACTCAGAATAACATAAAATCACTTATATTTTTTATTCAATTCTAAGTCTGAGGCATTCTGCTCCTTCCCACAATCTTTTTATCTTTTTATTATTTTTGGCTGCACTGGGACTTAGTTGTGGCATGTGGGATCTTTGTTGTGGCACGTGGGATCTTTTATTGCATGTGGGCTTCTCTCTAGTTGTGGCGTGTGGGTTGGGTTTTCTCTCTCTAGTCGGGGCCTGTGGGCTCATTAGTTGTGGCACGGGCTTAGTTGCCCCGTAGCATGTGGGATCTTAGTTCCCCGACCAGGGATTGAACCTGCGTCCCCTTCATTTGAAGGCGGATTCTTTACCACTCGACCACCAGGGAAGTCCCCCCACCATCTTTAATGTCTGAAAATTGTATGTATCTTAAAATCCATAGATGTATTTAATGTAATGTTCCCCCTGCCCCCATAAAGCTCTTATTTAATTAATGTTGCAATTTTTTTAAAACATTGATCTTGTCTTTGAATAGGAAACATAGTGATTCATGAGTCCACACAAATGTGCTTATGTATCTTCAGTTGGAAAATACAAAATTAATGTCTAGGAATAAGGGAGTTGATACACCTACCTGTTGAAGGGAGGAGCGGCATACTCAGTGGCCAGAGCCGTCACGTTAGTTCCGGGACATCAGACTTTAGAGCTCCAGAGGCTTCATTGTATTCACAAAACACTGGAGTTAATGTTACACCTTTTGGTCCAGTAGTTGTGAGACCCATAATCACTGAATTGGATGTGGCAATGGATTTGTATTGACAAGAACCTAGAGGTCATTCCTTTAAGAACTTTAATCATTTTAGGATCTGGGAAGAATAACTGAGGTAGGGGTTCATAATCAGGGAGCCCATGGACAGAATTCTAGAGTCTCTGAACTTGGATGGGAAAAAAAATTTTCATTTTTCACTAATTCCCAAATAAAACTTAGAATTTACTTTAAGTATGAATGTAGGCAACAATCATAGTAGCATTTAGCCTTTGAAATTATAGTACTTATGAAATATGCTACTACATCCTGTTATTCACTGTGGCAATAAAGAAGCACAAATACAACTATATTAGAATTTGTTCTTTTTGTTGTTGTTGTTGATGCGCGAGCCTCTCACTGTTGTGGCCTCTCCCGTTGCGGAGCACAGGCTCCGGACGCGCAGGCTCAGCGGCCATGGCTCACGGGCCCAGCCGCTCCGCGGCGTGTGGGATCTTCCTGGACCGGGGCATGAACCCGTGTCCCCTGCATCGGCAGGCGGACTCTCAACCACTGTGCCACCAGGGAAGCCCTGTGTTCCTTTTTAATCCTGTGTTTTTTATGCTTGTAAAATTACTCTGAGAAGTGGGCCCTAGATTTCACCAGATTGCCAAAGGGCTCTGGGGTAAAAAAGTTAAGAACCCTGTTTTCTGGTAGTTTGCTTCTCTGATGGTCCTGATTCTTAGCCATGCTTATGTTTTCTTCTCCACCGTGTCTCTCTGCCTGCGCTCTGGAGAGCTGAGATACGGACTTTGAAAAGTTCAGCATCAATCCCATCTCTAGAATCTGTTCTATATTCTTGACTCTGGCAACAAGGATTCTTTGTCTGGCTTTGCCTGTGGTTTACATGTATTAAATAAGAGGAGACTTTAGCTTTTCTGCCTCTCTAGGGCAGTACTGTCTTCAGAAACTTCTAGTGAAAGGTGCTGATTCATGACAGTTTATTGGAAAGCTGGACGCTGTGAAAGCAAGACCCAGAAAGCAGAGAACATTTAGCCATGGGAGTGTGGAGGAGGGGAACGAGAGTGTGTGCTTGTACAAAGGGATAATATGAGGCCCGAGGGGAGAGCTGGTGGAGGCTGTGAAATGAGATGGGGAAATAGGAAGTCGAGTGGAATAATAAGAAGATGGAGAGGTAATTAAATTGAGGCTTTCCAGCCTACCCCTGATGGAGACTTCTCCTTATCAAAATCTACATTTGTTCCTGGGAACTGTTCCTGTGTAGTTAAGGATGGATTCTTCACCTGTGTCTATAATTACTTCAGTATGGAGCTTTTGTGACTCAAGGCTTTCTGTGAAGGCTTTCTTACCTTCCAGATAACTCCCTTATTTTAGCTCACGTTGTTGCCAGAATCTTCTGATGTGGTATTACCAGATTTTATACCAAACCGGGCAAAATAGGCCAACTTTTGACTTGTAGGAAATATTGTCTACCTTTGAGGGTATTTCGAGGTATTGGGCATGGAAATGGGTAAAAAATAATTCCAGAAGAAAATATTTTTAGGCAGACTATCCAGTAACAATAAGAATGTTGAGTCTTTGTGAAGCCAAAAGAGAAAAGTTACAGGTCAATTGGGTGAGGCCGGAATGTGAAGTGACACGCATGTACTGATATATCTATAAGTGGCTGTGCTTAAAAATTAATTCTAGGGATTAATCTAGGAATTAAAAAAAATGTTTATTCCAGTAATAGCAATGTTTATTCTAGTAATAGATCTGAGCCTAGGTTCAGATCTCCTTGAAATTCCTGCCTTTTGTTTGGCATTCCTGAAGTTGGGGTGAACAGAAAGGAGGGGGATCAAGTTTTGCCAGTTTATTAAGGAAAGCCTTGGTAAACGCCTTGCAGGATGACCAAGCTCTGGGGACTTCTGTAGCTTTGTGATGGAGATTTCAAAACTCCTCCCCATGCGAGCCTTAGAAAAGGCTGATTTTACAAAATCTTTCTGGCAAAGCATTTAACATCCAACTGCTTCCCAAAGCTGAGTCCCTCTTTAAAGTCACCTTGGATTCCTGCTGCAAAAACTGATGGATGTTGTTAAGTGTGATAAATGCTGCCACACTGTGATTTTAGATGTCGGATCTTCGGATCTGTTACGTGGGCCACTCACTGTGGGAGGCACATTTTATCCTGTTAGACTATTATGTCTTCCAGTCTATTTCATTTTCTGTTTTGGAAATAAACATTTGAACACATTCTAATGAAGTATGCAGTTTAAGAGAAGCTAGATGACATCAAATAATAGATTGTCATAAATATATTTTTGCATACTTGCTCTCCTACCCTTCCCCCACTTTGTTTTAATTTTTTGACTTGGATGCTGTGACCTGGGCTTCCAATTTGAAAGGCAAAGTCAGATGAAAATAAGCATTTCCATGCAAATCATGTTTCTAAAATCATCCCTGGAGTGCCTGTATGTCTAGTGGAATGCAAAGCATACTAGAGAAAAGGATGAAATTAGGTGAGCCTGAAGGAAGTATAAAAATCCAGTTTAATGACCCTGTTAGGTTTTTATACAGATTAACTGTTATCAAGTAAGGAATGGTAAATCCGTCTGGAATTTCTCATCCTCTGAATAGCCAGTTTGGGCACTATAAACTGAGAGGACTTCTGTTGTATCTCTGAATATACATATAACACAGCAGTATTGGAAACTCTGAGGCCCTTTTCCTGAACAACATATGCTTGCATGTAGCTCGGTTATACGTGAGCTGAACCAATCTCAGGTCTAGGATGGGAGTTTATTAGTCTGTGTGTATGTGCCTGTGTATGTTGTTGAAGAGAGGTTTTAAGGCCTGGAGTAATGAGACGTGGCCAGTTAGAGCAAAGCATTGCTTAGGGATGTGGTTTCATGATCACAGCCTGATCTTGAACACTTATATTTACGGAATACCCTCATTACAGACCTTGAGTAGACGAGCTGTCTTCCATTCACACTTGCCTTGCCTTTCTGCACTGCTTTCTTACTGTTCGTTCCCTTCCCCTTTGACACCTACCTTTATCGCTTCCCAAGGTGCCCAGTCCCCGCCTCAGCTCCTACAGTGTCCCTCCTTCTCACAACATAAATATTGTTTCCTCACAGAGGGAGCTGCCCTTACAGAGGCCCAAGAAGAGGTCTGAGTTTATAGCTTATAAAGTATAGCACTCTTTAAAATTTTAACAAGCAAAAGTGTTTCATAACCCAGTAGGAAATAAATCTCTGATGATGAAACCCAGGCTTTTGGAAAAGGAGGTCCTTTGGGGGTGGGATCCCGCTTTTCACACCTTGGTGCTCTGTCTGTCCTGATAGTCCCGATAGCTTCCTTGATGTTGGCAAGCATTCCAAGGAGAGTGAGCATACCGCAGAGTGCTTTATAGGGATGGCATTTCGGCATAGGGCGCGATTCCGGGATACCTCTGATGGAAAGACACTTGGTTCCAAAACCACCAGGGTATTTTCCCAGCTGTGCCAGAAATCTGGGTAAATGAGCATTAGATTATTAGTTTTGGCATCGTGGCACTGAACCACAAAGCTCTGTGGCCACTGCTCTTGCTACTTGCTGACCTGGCATCCTGGAGAGCCCCTGGTCCGCCTGGACCTGACTCAAGCTGCAGCTGTGAGCTGGGTGCCTGCTACCATCCACATTGGCAAGTGTGGGAAATGCCAAGAGGCCTGGCAAGTTTTAGTTTGGCCTTTGGAGCCTCACTGAGCCATATGGTGCTAAAATGTCAAACTGTTCCTGAGTGTGGGCCACGATTGAGGAGGCTAGATAGAGAAAACACACTTCACATAAAAGGATCGGCTGAGATTGTTTATTCTCCAGCCACTGGCTTTATCACTTGGTTACTTTAACCAACACTTATTAAGTAGTCTTTGCTTGATAGTGAGCTACTCATATTGTGGGAGGTATCAAAAAATAAAATCACCTGATGTTTCTTATTGGCAAGGATTATATCTCCCAGGGTTCATGTATCTTGCATGTAATAAACTGTCAGCAGCAGAAGGTGAAATGAATGGATGATTTATAAATAGAATCGAATGGGAAACAATCGTATTAGAAACTGAAGAAAGATCTTGAAGAAAAACTATTGAAGAAACTACTGAAGAAAGATCTTGAAGAAAAACTATTGAAGAAATTAAGTCCCCACAAAGATGATAACATACTTAGGCTGTGGTTGCAGAGATCTTACTGGAAACCACTCCTTCTCCTCGTTTCCAGTTCGGCTTCTTGCTGATGGATTGACATAATGCCTTGAGAAGTTTACAGTCTGTGTAGGAAGAGAAAACATAACAGGGACTTAAAGATGATCCAAATCAAAACATCTACAAGTGCTAAGTGATTGAGGCCAAAGGCGATGTGCAAGTCCAAAGGGAGAGAGAAGGAGCTGAGTGATGTGGTTCAGATGAGGTTAGTCCTGGCAGGCTTCCTAGGGGAGGTGGCTGGTCTTGGATTTGGCCCATTAGCTCTTCCCAGTCCCTCTCTCTGGACCTTTACATAAACACAATTTTCTCATAGCACAAGGAATCTGCCTGGTTGGAAAGAAGAGGAAGTAAAAGATGTTTGAACTCAGAGGGTTTTTTTCCCCCCTCATACTTTAGGGGACCTCAAACTTTTAGATGTGCCCCTACATGCATAGAGTTAAATCTTAGGTTCAGTTTAACCCTATGAAAAAGACAAGTCATTACATATATTGGACAGAGAAGTGCTATAACTTGAGAGGCTTTTTGACTCTAATGAACTTTTGCTGTCTTTTCAATTTAAATAACTTCTTCCTGTCTTGGTTCATAAATATTCAAAGAATTGCTTTGATTTTTTACTTAACATATGTAAGTTCATATGTAAGCTTGACCATATGTAAGCTCAACTATTTGAGGCGTTCTAAACAGCTGTGTTCACATGGCGGAGCTGTGACATTTCTGGGCTTGGGTGCTGAGGAGCTAGCCTCTTCCTGTTCACAGGCCTAGTCTGTGTCTGGTATTTAGCCCACAGCTTTGTAGTCGTATGGGGAGATTGCTTTGAGTGGCCCCAAAGAATGTATTCTTTTTCTTTTTTAAAAACCGTTTATTTTGAACTAATTTTAGAATTACAGAATTGCAAAATTATACAGAATCCCCTTACATCTCTCACGCATTACCATAGTATAACTGTCACCTCCACTTGTCCACCCCCAGAGGAAGCCTCATACTTGTCCACAAGAAGACACGTGTAGGGATGTGCTTTCTTGCATTGTGCATAATGTGAACTAAATATCTAATAGCAAACAAATGGATAAATACCCTGTGTTATTTTCATGCAATGGAATGTTATGCAATACGGAAAGAAAGAAATGTCAAACGCATCACAGCGAGAAAATAAAAGCAAGTTGCAGAAGGGTGTATACACCTTACGATACCATTTACTTCAGGCTTAAAAGCATGCAAAGTGGTATTAGATGCTATACACGCATGTGAAGTAACAGTGTAAACCCTGCCACAGACATGTGAATGATACACACAAAATTCAGGATTCCGGTTTCTTCTATAAGTGGTAAATACTTACGAGTATGGTGCACCTTCTGAGTTGAAAGGCAGAGGAGAGAGGCGTCAGTTGAATTACTGGCTCATTTACATGCGTGAGCCCTTCAGTATGTCTTTAGTTTTCTGTGTCACATTTTCTCCACCTGTAAAGTTTCCATGGCTGCCTTTACGAGCCTATTCTAACATCCAGAAATGAAAAATCAGAGCATCAAACGCTTCAGGATGAGGACTGTAGACAAAAGGTAAGCAAAATTGTCTGTGGCCCTGTATTCTGCCAGAATTGATGTCCTGGCTGCCCCACTTACTAGTCATGTGACCTTACCTTCTATGCTGCAGTTTCCTGATCTGCAAAAAGGGCATAATAATAGTACCTGCCTATGGCGATGTTTTCAAGACTAAATGAGTTACTGCATGTAGGATCCGTAGAGCCTGTTTTCCTCCTCTCTCCCATCTGGCTTACAGACTTGTTTTATTTGATCTCCGTAGGACTGGATTACAGGATGCTTTAAATTTGACTGGGGGGAGGTTACCTTTAAAAAGTCTGGATTTCTGGTTTCTCTTGAACAAATGGAACATCTACTGGCACTGGTTCCCCTTTGCAGCCTGGCAACACTGCTGTCCCCTGTAGGTAGAAGTGTCCACTGTTCAGTGTAATTCCCAGCAACTCCCTCATGTCTTCTGGGCACTGAGACAGCCTGTTCATTGCTATCTGATGTCTGACAGCCACTCTCCCCAGTGACATTACCTACTTGGCCCCCATTGGCATTTGTGTTTACAATCCTGATTTTAAAAGGTCTGTAGTGATGCAAATAGGGAACCCCATTATGTAATGGGGCTTTCCAAAGAAATAGAACTGGTGAGATTTATATATATATTTATATATATATATTTATTTATATTTATGTTATATCCCTTTATATATAAGGAAACCCTTGGACAAGAATTGATGCTGCAGTTTTGAGGCAGAATTTCTTCAGGACCGCAGTGTTTTCTTTTAAGGCCTTTCAAATGGTCAGATGAGGCCCCATCCACATTATAAAGAATAATTGTCTCACCAAAGTCAGCTCATTACAGATATTACCATATCTACAAAATACCTTCAGAGCAGTTAGTTTTGATTAGATCAGTGTTTGATTGAATAACTGGGTACTATAGCCTAGCCAAGTTGACACATGAAACTAACCATCACAGATTACATTTTTTAGAGCAGTCTTATATAAATGTGGCACCTATAGACTTTTTTCTGTCCTTTATAGTAGAGGATGGTGGTGGCATTTAGGATATTTTGAAGGAGTTGAGTGTAAAAACTCTGAGAACCTCTGAGCTTTGCAAATAAAGCTGTTATGTCTGGGTTGGGATCTAAGAGGCTGCATGTTGGTGATTGATGATGCAGAATGCTTCCTCCAGGTGGGGTGTGACAGGAGATCCTGGGTTTGGCAGCACTGCCTATGCCACTCAGGGTTGGAAATAATCATGCATAGACTCTCAGGGGAGTTTTGAAGGAAAACAGGGTGTTTAGGAAGAACTAGATTTCTATACCAGTTGTAGAGCCTCCTACAAACCAGGTGTACAGGTGTGTGCTGTTCCTGCTTCAGGTCAGGTATTGATGCAGGTTCTGAGTACCTGTACCCACTGTTAGCCTCATATGGCTTCGTGCATTGGAAGGCTGCCAACAAAGCTCAAAGGGAATTCTCCCAAAGCCTTCTTTGTTTCTCAGAGCTTTTTGCAAAACTGCTAAAGAGAAGCTGAAAGGCAAGGCAGAAACAATCTTCCATGTGTGTTTGTCTCTGCATTATTATTTTTTGTAATGCATCAGGTAAGATGATTTTGAGCTTAGCTTTTTATTTGCAGAGAGTAGGTGAATAGGGAGTTTGAATAAAGCCTCAAGACTCCATTTCTACATGTCTTGTGCTAATTCACAACAACTTAAAATCCTGAATATTTGTGTTTTATTTCTATGAAAAAATAGACTGGCTAGGAGATCCAAAGTTAATCTTAAGGAATGACACAAAAACCCCAGCAGCTCAGCCTCAGAGTTTTAATCTCAAAAAGTATGTTCTGTGTAGGACATACTAAGCCACCGAGGAACAATCATGTAGGAGCCATGTTCGTGGGCTCTGGGTGTAGTCTGGACATTGGCTGCTTGGCGTGAGGGACAGTGTCCTACAGATGGCGGGTAGAGGCACCGATGTTTCTACATTTCAGAGCTGCCTGTTCGAGGGGAGAGCATAGCGCCTTGTATTGTAACTGATCTTCTACTTGTATCCTTCATTAGAACCATGAAGGTTAGCCTTGATTTTTCTTGGGAGAATTCCCAGCTGCATTAATTTTTATTCTTGGACTAGGTCAGTAGGAAGGAAGTGCAGTGAATTTGGACTTGGGAGCTGGGTGTCCTATCTTGGCTTGAGTGGTACCTTAACTTCACAGCCTTAGGCAGGTCACTTGGGCCTTTCCTTCTTCCTCTTAACCACAAGGGGGTTGAATGGGATGGTAACTAAAATTCTGGAGGTACTATATTTTCCTTGCTCTATAAACTGCGCCTTGGCAAAAACTTGTAAATTGGTTGGAGTCTCTCACAGTCCCTGATTCCTCTACTTTTCCTTCAGCTAACATCCTCTCTTTATTTAGTGGTGACCTGTGGTCTAGCGCATCACCTGCTGTCTTGTCAGTATTTCCATTCTCTTGCTCTCTTCAAGCCCCAGACTCAGCTATCTCTGTTTCTCCTCCTCAAGGACTTTACTGTCCTTTCAGAATATCTTTGTCGGTTCCCTTAGTTGTATGGCTTTGACTCCCCGCCACCACCCCCTCCCCCGCCCCCAGGAAAACTTGTAATTATCACTGTTAACCTGTAAAGCACTTACTGTTTTGTCACACCAAGCTACAGAGTTATCAGCCTGCTGCTGAATTTGTTAATGTGATACTTTTCCCATTCCCTCTCATTTTAGATTAGATAAAATGAAATTGCATTCTTACGTATTCTAAGGTTAGACTTAGCTATTGCCCTTTTCCTAAGCTGTGTCTTGTCCACATGTTGTCCTTAATATTTCACAAATACTCAAAGTACTTTTGAGGACACTACTGCATAAAGAAACAATGGGAGTGCCTGCTATTGTGATTAATGGTTACTGGAACTAGAACTTCTTTTTTCTTGTGGCAGACTGCCTGGCTTTGGGGACTCATAATGGTTTTATTCAAAGGAATCACCCCTCTTGGGGGGTATTTTCGTGCTTCCTACTTTACACCCAGGAGGTAGCTTCTTTGTCAGTCTAGAGGTAGCTAGACTCCATGCCATTTGCAGTTTGTTTCCTGAATCCCTGAGAACCGGGTTTTGTTTTTGTTTTTGTTTTTAGAAAGTGACATAGGTGCTTTTATTGTCCCCACTTTACAAAGACGGTTACTGAGGCATGGAGGGGCTTCGTGGCATAGCGAGGGTCAGAGTCAGCAGAACCCTTCTCGGGGTTGTTAGGCAGGTGAAATGACATATGGAATGAAAACTGCTTATTGATCTGTTGTTCTGTCTGCTTCAGCCAGGGCTGAGCAAGCTTCACATGTCCTGTTTTTTCTAGTCTAGATATACCATCTGGCCTGAGACCCGGGCACCTTTATGAAGTCCTGTTTGGACTTAGCTGATTATCTAGGTGGGTGTTAGAAGCCAGTCCGGCATGTAGGCCCTGGACTTACCATCCTCTTGCAACAACCCAGGAGTCGCTGCTTGTCTGACTTCAGAGCTGCCAGCAGCTGGAAGCCGAGGTTTTGAATGTGTATAAATTGGTTGCAGGAGTTGCTCCTGCTGGTGGTGCTGCCAGCTTCTTGCAGGGCAGGCAGTTGTGGTGGAGTTCGGTGTGGCCAGGGATGCTGCGAGCGGCTCCTCTCACAATCGGGTTGTGTAATGAGCTTTTCCAATCTATTTGGAGTCAGCAACCACTCATGGCCTCTTCCTGTAGGGTGTTCTGCCATTCTGGTATTCATCCTTGAGCTCTACGTGTGTTACCTGAATATATAAATTGTAACATTTCTTCTGCAGATTCTCTCTTGGTCTTTCTACATTAGCTGTACCAAAGAGAATAAAGCCCGTGCTCTCTATTCAGTGTCAAGAGTAAGGGCAATAATTGTCCTTCGGTATAATATTCCAGCCAAACCACTGAGGGTATATTGGTTCCTTTTTGGATAAAACATATCTTAGGAGGATGTTGACAGGTTGGAGTGACCCAGAAGTGGGCAGGTGTTTTATTAGAAATCATGTCATGTGGAGGATGATTGTAGGGAGGGGATTATTTACTCTAGAGGTAGATGATGATAATGGCTAACACTTTACTGAATGCTGACTGCGTGTCAAGCAGTGTGCAAAGGATTTTACATGTGTTATCCCATGTACTTATCATACAAAAAGCCTGTGAGGCAGGTATGGCTGTTAGCCCCATTATGCAGATGAGGGAACTGAAGTACTGAGTTCCATTTTTCTTTCTGGTAAAGTTCAGACTTTTTGGCTCAGCGCTGGGGATATTCTACACTTGCACTCACCTCATCTTGTTTGCCTTTTTGCTTCTTTCCCAGATCCTACAGCTGAATCCCGTTGTGCTTCCCCATTGAAAAGGAATTATGAGATATAAATAAAAGCTCATAGCCCAGTGTCAGCATACATACTAGACCTCTGGGAAATGTCAGTGGTCTCTTCTCATTTTTCAAATTATCCATCCATCTCTGCTTTTCAAAATCCTATTCATCCTTCAGGACCCAATTTAAATGTGATCTCCTCCAGAAAACCCTGCCTGATCTCATAAACCGGTGATAATCTGCCTCTTCTTGACTCCTAGAGTACTCTGTTTATTTCATCCTGATGGCATTTACAACATTTGACCTTGAACTCTTGTTTCCGGTCTTTTGTCCACCACCTGATTATAAACTAGGAGGGACGGAGGCAAATCGTATTCCCCAACGTCATCCTCCAGCAGAGACCTTGACACGTAGCAGGTGTCACAGAAATATGTGGATAAGTGAATGAGTTATGGCATTTCATGACAGACTTCTCTTTTCATAAATGTCTGGATTAAGCTAACAAAAATTATTTTGTGTTCCCTGAGCGCATTGTACTTGTCTGTGGGAGTGGGAATTGTGGCATGATTTTAGGCTGAGTGATTTACAAGCCAACCTGGGATTGCAGACATGAAATAAACCACAGAGAGAAAAATCCACAAGCAGATAATGGCTTTTTATGTGTTGCTAGTCCTTCATAGTTTCTATTTAAAAAAAAAAAAAGTGAAAACACTTCTATTAGACATAAAACAAGTTTCATTTATTTTGTTCTCAATTTCTTCAGAGCTTTGAAATTATGCAAGCTATTGATTTGGGTTATAAACTACAGTGAGCTAAAATCTTCTGAGAGTATGTTTAATTTACAGTGACATCTTTGGAAATTGGCCCAAATAATTCTCCTTTAAACCTATGGCAGTAGTGTATGACACGAGAGAAAAATCTGATTAGTTCTTGACTGTTGCCTAATGCTTGGTTTTCTCCTCTGGGCTGCAGATTTCGATGATTATTTGGGGGCAGGTGGCCTGTGATTAGGATGAATGTGGAAGAGAACTGACAGGGATGGTTGATGTTTTATATTATTTTCTATACCGATTGGCCTTTTCAGTTGGCCTTTCAGATATTCCTGGGCAAGCAACAAAATTGTTTTTCATCATTATATGTTTGGGGTAATTTAGAGTGGTTTAATTTTTTGATGAGAGGAATGATTAGAATTTTATAACCCTTGGAAAAGAGCGTTAGAAAAAGCTTTTTTGTTTGCTTTTTAAACATTTCTGGTGGTTGGATTTCTATTCTATATGCTCTTTAATTCCTTGCATAATAGTCTGCATGCAGCTTAAGACAGCAGGCTGTCAACTGAGTGGATATAATAGTCAATTCTTGGATTGATGGCTTTCTGTTGATTGAGGGAAATAGGATGTAGAAGGAATAAGAACTTGCTTTAGGGAATAAAATTTAATAAATAAGTTAGGCTAATTGGATATTAGAGTAAATTTAATGTGTCTGATGTAATCTTTCCATTCAGAAAGTAATTTTTTTCTCAAATACCTACTATATATATGGTTGTATGTCAGGGAAGTGTAAAGAAAGAGATAGATGATAGATAGATAGATAGGGATATTTTAATGCCCTAGTTTTGACAAAAGCATAAAGAAGGAGAGAAAGGAAAAGCTTAAATGGATAATAATAAGCCATTTACTTCCATGGTTTTAGCTATCTTTAAATGACTTAAAGTTCAGTCCATCTGAATCAATGAGCTTTATCAATAAGCTTGAATCATATTTACTTGAAAAATACACTGACTTTTAATTTAGCAATGTAAAAGAATCAATTTAAATAGCCCCAATCAGAATAATTATGTCGTAGTTAAAGCAAATTATGTCCTAGTTAAGGCAAAATTGATTGACTAAGGATTTAGAAGTAGTGAATTATACAGAAAGGACTCAATAAAGATTGTATTTTTATTTAAAGTTTATTTGTGTATATATGTTCTAAGGGTGAAACAAGTTTTATAGCAATCAAGGATAAATGATTAAGAAATTATGGAAGTAAATGTTTTCTTATCATGATACATTACTGCTACTCTGAGACATGCCTGATTGAATCATACATAGGTCAGGCATTTTTCTTACTAAAAAGATAACACACATGAGGATTTTTTTTTTTTTTTTGCGGTATGCAGGCCTCTCACTGTTGTGGCCTCTCCCGTTGTGGAGCACAGGCTCTGGATGCTCAGGCTTAGCGGCCGTGGCTCACAGGCCCAGCCGCTCCGTGGCATGTGGGATCTTCCCGGACCGGGGCACGAACCCGTGTCCCCTGCATCGGCAGGCGGACTCTCAACCACTGGGCCACCAGGGAAGCCCCACGTGAGGATTTTTGAAACATACCTTGATATACTTAACCATTTTAGTATCCACTTCTTTACTTTTCTGGTCTTAGATATTTTATCTATCTTAATTTTTTAAAGTCATTTGAAATATTAGTAAAAACCCTTCTACGGTTCATTGGGTCAGTCCCGCAGTTCATGGGGTCAGGACGCCATGTTCAAGTCTGATGTCTCTAGAACAGATCACTTTAAGAGATATAGGATCTTGATGGTTTTGGATGGTGGATTTACCCCTTCTTCAATTTGTTGCTGTTATTCAGGCTTTCCACGCCTCAAGGACGAGGAATGTTGTTGTAAAGGCTCAGCCCATTTTATTAATTTTCTTTATCTTGAGACTAAAGTGTAAAGGGTTTGGGGCTTCATCTAATTACAGCTGAAATGATTCTGAAGCATCGTAATGGAGTGAAGAATTCAAAGTAATGTGAATAGTATGAATAGTGCATTTATGTTTTTCAAAATATCAAGTTGACATGATCCAAAGTAGTGGCTTTTTATTTTAAAAACCAAATCTTGTTCAGCACTATGGTAAAAGTTTCACCAAATAATAGTTAACCTGACAATATGTGATGCATTCTAATATATTCCTTTCCATCCTATTCCATTCCATTGCACTTTATTCCGTTCAAAAAGTTGATTTCACGAACCATTTTAGGAACCATCAATGAGATACAACTCACAGTTTGAGAACCATCGATTCAGAGTAATAAACACCTGCCTGTATATGATGCTTTTCCGAAAAGCAATCTTCGTCCTTTATAAGTGTACATCCAAGCAGCCTTTTTATACCATATTCTTTTTTCATTCAGGCAAGGAGATGTAAGACCCAAATCCTCATTATAAGATTAAACAAGAAAGCATGGCTTATGTATTTGAGGAAGTTTGAGAAGACTCATGACAGAAACATTTATGGACTGGCAAGATACATTCTGCCTCCGTCAGTCCTGGATTCTACTCTGGTTTCTTTCTATACATGCTTCTGCATGTTGGAGGCTTGGTGGCTCTCACAGGTAGCCACATCTTCCTCATCCTCTAACACTTGAGAGAAAGAGATATGACCTGTGTCTGTATTCTGGGAATTAGGTTGGAATGAAGAAATAGAAGTCTCAGGGGGTACTTTAGTATTACAGATGTCAATAATTCTTCTGGAATTTAAGGGTATGTGGTGATTCTGGAATTTGGGTTTCTAAATTCTGGGGAACCTGAATACTAAACGTCTGGATTCATCCATTTCACTTCCATCCACTGTCAGTTGAAACTTGGGAGTAAAACTTGGAACTTCTGATGAAGAATAAGGGTGGGTTTGTGTGGGCCTCTCTGCTTAATGAATCCTGCAAGGAGACCGGGTCTGTCAGGCCGTGGGACCAAGTGCCCACGGAGCAGTATAAACCAGGAATAAATGTCCCTAAGGTCAGAGAGTATTCTGCTCATCCTTCAATAATCTTCCTCTGTCTGTCCCATGCTCCCTCCTACTTTGTAACCAAGCATATTGAATGTAGGTGAAATAGCAAAACCAAAGGCCTTTTTTTTTTCTTTCTTTAAAGCATTTCTCCAAATGTCTTGCTGTGTGCATGCATGCCTGTGGTCTGTAGCTTCCTCCTTCAAGGTCCTTTCAGGGGAGGGATGCCATCAATCTTTGTGCTGTTTCTAGATACCATCTCCATGTGAATGTTTGTTGATTCTATTTTTAACATTGCATCCTTTGTGCGAGCTGCCACCAGTCTGGGATGACCAAATGTCCTGTTTTTCCCCTCAGGTTTTTCCTGGTTAAGTTCCATTCTTTTGTTCATGATAGCTCGAAGTCCTTTTGGGATGGCAGTCTGTTTTTTGACTGTGTTGAACCGAATTTCAAGCAAAACTGTGCCTTTGAAATTGTGTGGCTGAAACCTCTTTAAGAATCCCTGTAGTTAAGACAAACTGACCACAGAGAAAATGACCTCTGGTTCTGAAGTAGGGGACCAATTTACATGGGGTTACATGTCTCCTAAACCAGACACCACGACAGACCACTGTTTTCCTAGTGGTCTGAGGAGCTGCCGGCACCCCTCCCCACATCCCTTTTATCTTAGCCCTTATGCAGTATTAATAAATACTTCTGAAATGAGATTTTTAAAGCTTTCAGACCCACGGTGATGATGAAGGCCCTTTGTGTGTGAGCTAGTCTTCTGCCCCTAGACCCTGTATGTTCTCCTCCCCACAGGACATCAGCCTCTTTCCAGGGACAGAATTAAAGCATCTCCTTTTGCCCCTGTAGCAGTATATCAGTTTGAAATCATGACATTTTTTCAAACCATACTTAGCCCTTTTCCCTTTCTCCTCTCTTGGGTCCTATCTTTCTCTGCTGTCACCTATCTGCTCTTTCCTATTGTCTCTTCCTCATTAGCTAGGATGGCACTTGGCCCATTACAAGCACCTGATAAATGTTTATAACAAAAATAAGTGAATTAATAATGTATGTACCACCTTTTAACTGTTTTTTTTGCATTGCACCATGCATGCATTCATTCTATCAGTCTCTCATTTAGTCCACACACATGTATTGAGCGGCATCATATTAGGGACTGAGAATATGAAGAGGGATAAGACTTATTCCTAATGAAGCCCATGGTTTATTAGATGTGAAGGTAGTTGGTTCCTTCCTTTCTTATAAAGCTGGGGGCCATTTAGTACCTCACGTAGGTGAATGACCTACTCTGTTGTTTGACCCTTAAGTTGGCATCCCTGTATCCTGTTGGAATTGCTTGCCTCCTTCTGCCCTCCCCAGGTGGACAGGGGATCACATGACTGCATGTACCTGATGCTCTCTAGTCATTGCAAAGTGATTGATCAATCACGGGCCAAAGCACATTTGAAAACGATCTAAAGCGCTGAACATAGAGCTGATCTCATTCAGCACACAGCATATATTTCATACTCGGAGTTTTAGGCTAATTCAAAGAGCAGAAGACACCTCAAAAACTACAAGAAGCAGAATCACATTTGTTAGTTTTGAGACATATTTATGACATTTGGCATGCCATTTCCTTGATATCATGGAGGTTTTCACTATTATAATCCTGTGTATTTCAAAGCTAACTTGACATTGAGAGAAATGGCTCTATTTATTGTCTAAAATACTGGGAGTCAAATGGATTTATTTTTGGTAACTTTTACTGATGTAGTGACTTGACATAAAATAAAGACTCTTCCAGAAATTGTGAATTACTGCCCATGTGAATTCAACTTTGCAATGCCATTAATACTTTACTGCCACAGTGAACAAAGCTGTTAAATTTAAAACAAGAATTATTGGTTCCTTTTGGTAGGATGTTCTCTGTATTTTTACTCACCCCCTGTACATTTTTTTTTCCAATTTACTAACTTAAATCATGGTTTATGTTTATTTTGTGAGTATAGACAAGCTTTGAGAAAGGGCAAGACTGAATAAAAATAAATATGCTTGGAATATGTTACATGAGATTCCTTTAGCTTTTGTGTATAATTTGGGGTAGTGATTTTGATATCATTCCTCCTTGGCTTAATTTTATTTCCCCAGAAGGATCTACTTGCTTTGCTTAGAAGACAAACTGACAAAGCATCACATTATCATAATTATTGGGAGAATTGTTAGAACCATGATATCTTGTTTATCTTAACTAGCAGAAGGGATGCATGTGAGGAAAAGAAATATCATGTGGGTATTGTAAACAAATACAAAGAGAAGAAGTGTTAAGAGACTTCCTATCATCAGTGGAGTGTGGTCGGTGTGTGACCTCGAACTTTAAAACTTTCTGCCTGTAACACAGCACTATGGACGTTTAAGACCTGGTGCCTGCTTCTTTCCCACGGCTACGTTGCACTTTTGTCATACCCTCTTCCCGCTTCCTTGCAGCCCTCTAAACCTGGGGTGCTGTCCCAGGCCTGTTGCTTCCTGGAATGCTCATTCCTTCCAGTTCTGCCAGGTGACGTCCTACTTAACCTTCAAACTAGGCTCAAATTTCTCTTCTTGGAACAAGCCTCCCCTGACCTTTTCAGGCAGAGTCAATTGCTTCCAAGTCTAGATGTATTCAAGGGCTTGTTCATTTGGGGACGGATTCCCAAGGACTTGACACCAAGGGAATGGCATTACTGGTACGGATTCCCAAGGACTTGACACCAAGGGAATGGCATTACTGAAAGCCAGAGACTATGGCTATGTTAATAAGTTTGTGTTTTCACTGTCTTCCATTATAAAAGGTGTGATGGAGAGCTGGATGGTGAGTTAGGTGGCGTGGGTTCTAGTCTCCAGGCTGCTGCTAGTTTGAGGAGTTTTGGGGAAATTGCAACCTCATAAAAACAGGAATGCTGCTCAGGCTGTTTAGAGGTATCCACATAAGGATGAGCTAAAAAGCTGCTTGGGATTTTTTTTTTTTTACTTTTACTCTTGAAATAATTATAATTATAGACTCATAGAAGGTTACTCCTACATGAAGAGGCCCATGTTCCCTTCACCCAGTTCCCCCAATGATGACATCTTATGTAGCTGTAATACAGTATTGAAACCAGAACATTGACATTGGCATGTGCCTTGTTCAGTTTGTACATGTGCTAGTGTATATGTGTATAGTTCTGTGCAATCTAATCCCATGTGTAGATTCATGTAACCACCACCATAATCAGGATATGGACTGTTTAATCACCACAAAGGACCTCCCTTAAGCTTCGCCTTTATAGATTCACCCATCTCTCCACTGGCCCTGGCCTCTGGTAACTACTTGTCTGTTCTCCATCTGTATAATTCTGTCATTTTGAAGATGGTATCTAATTGGAATCATACTGTATATAACCTTTTGAGATTGGCTTTTTTTTTTTTTAAACTAAGCATAATGCCTTGAGATCCATCCAAGTTGTTGCACAGATCAATAGTTCATCCCTATTTATTGCAGAGTACTGATCCATAGTATGGTTGTACCAGAATTTGTTTAAGCATTCATCCCTTGAGGGACATTTGGGTTGTTTCTAGTTTGGGGCTATAAGGAATAAAGCTGAAATGAGTGTTCATATACAAGTTCTTCTTTTTTTTTTTTTATTGATTGATTGATTGGGTTTTTTTGGCTGCATTGGGTCTCCGTTGCTGTGAGCGGGCTTTCTCTAGTTGCGGCGAGCGGGGCTACACTTCGTTGTGGTGCGCGGCCTTCTTATTGCGGTGGCTTCTCTTGTTGCAGAGCACAGGCTCTAGGCACACGGGCTTCAGTAGTTGTGGCTCCTGGGCTCTAGAGCGCAGGCTCAGTAGTTGTGGCGCATGGGCTTAGTTGCTCCATGGCATGTGGGATCTTCTCAGACCAGGACTGGAACCTATGTCCCCTGCATTGGCAGGTGGATTCTTAACCACTGCGCCACCAGCGAAGTCCCCATGTACAAGTTCTTGTGTGCACGTAAGCTTTTATTTCTCTGGGGTAAGTGCTCAGAAGTACAGTTACTAGGTAATATTGTAAGTGCATGTTTAGTTGTATAAGAAACTGCCAAGCTGCTTTCCAGAGTGACTGTACCATTTTAATTTTCACCAGCAATGCATGAGAGGGCTCAGTTTTCAAGGTGGTAGTAATTTGTACACTAAGAAAGTCATCTGGGTACAGGATTCAGAATCGTCTAGGATTAGAGAAGGATAGTACTGGAATCTTCCCTTGCCAAGAGATATTAAGGAACTGTCTAAATTATGTGTTTATGGTGCTGTTTGTCTAATTGAATGTTGCTTTAAGTAAGTGAGCCATAGCTTAGGCTTTCTTTACAAAGACACGTACACATACTTGTTGGTTATATAATATTGATTTATTTTGTTCATATTGTTCAGTGTTTTCATTGGCAAACATTTAGTCTAATATGCTAGTATCAGACACCAAGGGGGCAACCTGATTTCATGTGTGGATATAGATTTGGCAGTGAAAGAGTTGGTGTTTAACTCACAGCTCTTCCCCATTTTAGCTGTGGTTATTTATCTGAGTTTTAGCTTCATCTTTAATTTGGAGATGATAATACCTAATTCACTGGGCTCTTGGGAGGATTAAACAGGATAATAGCCTGTTTTCCTGGATTATGGTAGGTACTCAGAGATTCTATGTCTTTGAGGATTTCAGTGTTATGCCTTTTTGATTAATTTTTATGATGATTAGAAATAGCTAATATTTTGATTAGCTCTAGTTTTCCAGAAGAGAGAAAAATTCACTGATAATTCTTTACAATCAGAATAGTGATGATGATGGACTTCCCTGGTGGCGCAGTGGTTAGAAATCCACCTGCCAATGCAGGGGATACAAGTTCAAGCCCTGGTCTGGGAAGATCCCACATGCTGCGGAGCAACTAAGCCCATGCGCTACAACTACTGAGCCTGCAGTCTAGAGCCCGCGCACCATTAACTACTGAAGCCCTCATGCCTAGAGCCCATGCTCCGCAACAAGAGAAGCCACTGCAATGAGAAGTGGTCGCCGCAACTAGAGAAAGCCTGCGCACAGCAATGAAGACCCAACGCAGCCAAAAATAAATTTTAAAAAAAGAAAAAATGAAAAGAATAGTGATGATGAGCCTTCCATTATTGGTAGCATATTGAGTGTGATGCCATGCTTGATGAGTGGGAATTACCTGTCTCATTTAAGCTTCACAGCAGATCCATGGCTAGGTATTCTTATAATACCCATTTTTCAGATGAGGGAAACTGAGGCATAGAGAGGTTAATTAACTTGACAAAGGTCACATATCTTGGGAAGCTGGAATTTGAACCTAGACAGTCTGAGTCTAGTTCTCTCATCATTAACCTGTACCTCTTCCTTAGTGTCAGTTGCTTTTTCAAATGCAGTTCTCTGCACAGTGTAGTGATAACTGAAGTGCCAGGTACACTCACTGCATTCATTAGGAGCCAACTCCACTAAGAAGTGCTTTTAAGCTTTGTCTACTGGTCGGTGGAAGCAACCACACATACAAAATCAGCTCACATTTCAGAAAGAAAAAAACAACTAACCTTAGTATTTTTCAAATAGCTGGTTTGGATTTTTGAGAGGCAAGATAATTGCTCTAAATGACGTGATAGAGAAGGCTTTGGGTCACCCTGTTGGGGGGGGGCAGGGAGGCATTGTCTGTAAAACATGATTTTTCCCCACACACTGTAATTTAAATCATAAAGATATTATAGAAAGTACTAGATATTACAATTACCTGAGAGTCAACTCACCCATCTTTTTATCAGGCACAGAACTTTTAAAATGTATAATTCACTCTTGTTTATAATTTCAAACTTGGTGGAGCTGTGGGCTTTCAGGTTTATTCTTTTCACAGGGAGGCCTGGTTTAACTCAGTGTTTTAGGGCTGTGCTCACACAGGAAGCTTCCTTAAGAAAAGAGGTTTTGATACTTGGTAAGCCAAACTCATTTTTGGTATGAATGTCTCATCTAAGTCTGTTCATTTCTTATCATTTATCAGCACGCTAATAGATTCAAATACAGCCTATCTTTTTTTTTTTAAGTGATTCAGTTATACATGTACATGTATCTATTCTTTTTCAAATTGTTTTCCCATTTAGATTGTTACATAACACCGAGTAGAGTTTTCTGTGCTACGCAGTAGGTCCTTGTTGGTTATCATCCATTTTAAATATAGCAGTGTGTACATGTCAATCCCAAACTCCCTAACTATCCCTTCCCCCCACCCCGTAACCCTAAGTTCGTTCTCTAAGTCCGTGAGTCTGTTTCTGTTTTGTAAATAAGTTCATTTGCAAACACAACCTTTTAAAAGATTGAGCAGGTTGTAGTTAGGAAAGTGACGGAAAAAAAAAGAATCTAAGTTATACATGAAATGTGTCAATGAAGGTATTACCTTAATGAATGTGGGTTTGTTCTTTATATTAAAAACAAGGAAATTGACCAAGTGTTGTTTATTTTTTAAGAAACAGTATTTAGTGAATACCTGCTATGGGCCAGGCACCATACTAGGTAGTTGATAATACATTATTTTATTTTATCCTTAAAACGATCTTATGAAGTAGTTGGTAATATTATATCCTCATTTTATAAATCAGAAAACGAGGTTTCCCAAGTCACGTGGCCAGTGTGTGGCTAAACCTTTCTTCATTTATTGTTCTTCTGTTTCCAGGCCATGATCTTCCCTCTGTTACACTGGAGGAAGCAGAAATAGAGCTGGGATTTGGTCCTTGGCCAAAAGAGGCTGGTGGAGTATCCTTTAATGTGGTCACGAGGTCACAGGTGGAATACTCTAACCAATTCATTTCTTATCTAAATGATAGTGACGAAATGTGTCCACGTTACCACTTCTCACTTATCCGATGTGTTACACATAAAAATAAGTTGTAGAGAATGTTGGTTTATGATGTCACCTAAAATGTCTTCTCCATGATCAGAAAAACGGATACCCTATTCTCATGATAAACTCTTGATTATAATTAGTACCAGGACAGAGCAGTAGGGGTGCCACCTAACTGTGGATGTCCTTTCTATTACTTCTGGACAAATTCCTTCTATCTAGACAGACTCCTTCTATTAGGATTTAGAATATATTCTTTAGTTTTTAAAGCAGATTTTCCTTCCCTGTTACAGCTGATTTAGGGGAGAATGAAAATTAGTTTGACTGCCTTGAATTCTAAGAGGAAGACATAGTAAGAAGATAGTTCAAGGGCATACTGGATCCAGAAAGTATAATTTACCATGAATATTCCATGGGTAAATGGTGGACACTTTATTGAGTAGATAATTGATACAGTGGGTAGAGTCATTTAGAAAATTATTTCCTCTTCTATACAGGGGTAAGAGGTTTCCTATCTTGATAGGTAAAACTCCAGATGCTATTTGCTTGAATTATAGAAATGATTGATGGAAACTAAATTTAGTTAACTAGACCTTTATTTTGATTTGGGGTCAAAGGTTTGTTCATGGTACTTTTTACAAAGACCATCCCTTCAGGTCACTCTTTTGTGATCCTAACTTTCTTATCCCGACTGTGAGACAACTGCAAGTGATCTTGCTCTTGATTGCATCATTAGAGGGTTTAGTGTCTATTTGAGAACTTAACGATAGCCCCCAGTAAAATAAAAACAAGATTTCAACTTCCAAAAGACTAAAGTCAATAAAAGCAGACAAAAACCTAATCTTTATAATGAAGTGGAAGATAAAGTCCATAGTGTATAAACACACAAAAAGGATTCAATACAATATCAAAAATAAATGCAAACATATCTGTCATCTTAATAAATGTATTTGGACTAAACACTATAAGGTTCAGACTTAGATTGGGTTTTAAAAAATCCAACTAAATACTGTTTATAAGACACAGTCTTAAAACATAATGACTCAACTCTTAAGTAATCAAATTCATAGAACTAGAAAGTAGAATGGTGGTTTCCAGGGGGTGGGGGGAAGGAAGGAAGGAATGGGGAGTTGCTGTCTAATGAGTATAGAGTTTCAGATTTGCAGGATGAACAAGTCCTGGAGATCTGTTTCACAACAATATGCATATACTTTACACACTGCACTGACACTTAAAATTGGTACAGATGGAAAATTTTATGTTGTATTTTTTGCCACAAGTAGACAAATATAATGACATGTCAAAATTAAAAATAAAAAGACCAGTTAAGCTTTATTAGCAGTGACCAGTGAGAATCAAATGTGACAATATTAATATCAGACAAAGCAGAATTTAATTAATATTGCTTGCAGCATTTTTTTTTTACTTAGGAATAAGTGTAGATCAAATACTAATAGAAGTAGATGGAGAAATTGATCAAAGTGTAGTAATGCTGGAGAATTTTATACTCTGTATTCAAATACAGGGTAACTTCATCTATGTTAAATAAGAGTTCAGTTTTCATTCTGCACCAGAACATCATCAGCAACTTTGGTGAGAGCAGTTTTGGTGGATGGGTGGGGTCAAAACCACATGCCTTATACCCTGAGAAAACCATAATTCAAGAAGAGTCATGTACCACAGTGTTCATTGCAGCTCTATTTACAATAGCCAGGACATGGAAGCAACCTAAGTGTCCATCGACAGATGAATGGATAAAGAAAATGTGGCACGTATATACAATGGAATATTACTCAGCCATAAAAAGAAATGAAATTGAGTTATTTGTAGTGAGGTGGATGGACCTAGAGTCTGTCATACAGAGTGAAGTAAGTCAGAAAGAGAAAAACAAGTACCATATGCTAACACATATATATGGAATCTAAAAGAAAAAAAAATGGTTCTGAAGAACCTAGGGACAGGACAGGAATAAAGACGCAGACGTAGAGAATGGACTTGAGGACACAGGGAAGGGGAAGGGGAAGCTGGGACGAAATGAGAGAGTGGCATGGACATATATACACTACCAAATGTAAAATAGATAGCTAGTGGGAATCAGCCACATAGCACAGGGAGATCAGCTGGGTGCTTTGTGACCACCTAGAGGGGTGGGATAGGGAGGGTGGGAGGGGAGACACAAGAGGGAGGGGATATGGGGATGTATGTATATGTATAGCTGATTCACTTAGTTATACAGCAGAAACTAACACCATTGTAAAGCAATTATACTCCAATAAAGATGTTAAAAAAAAACACATGCCTCACGGAGAGGAATGAAGGGGAACCATAAAGAAGGGACCCACAGACTAAAATATCTACATATTGGTCTGTGAGTCTTCCTGCCTAGAAGTACTCTCTACTGATCTGTGCAAATGCAATCTAATTTGTGAACAGTAAAGGTCTTCAAACAGTGTGTTTCTGTTCTCTCTCATGTAAGAGTAGGTGAGGGTTCCTAGACAAGGAGGATGAAATAACAGAAGTGAGAGGTTTCTGAAAGTTCAAGGGAATCGAACCTAATGCCAACAGGTTTGTGACTGTGAGAACATGAAGTGGACAAAAGGAGAAGAAGCGTTGCCCCCCATGGATTTGTAGGAAACTGTGCGAAACATTTTCTCAGTGTTGACGAAATGTCTGAGAGTGCGTGTGGACCTCCTTCATCAGTGCTTGGACCCTGTGCTCAGCAGAGCACAGAGGAGGACTCATTGAATCTAATCGCAGGATGAAGTCCTGCTCCTGTCCCCAGAAGGAAGAAGACCGCTTGGAGCTTAGAGGCTCTTTCCTGAGAGATACAGAAGCTATCATATATAATGTAGAAATGCTCTTTGAGACAGGAAGGAGGCATGAGATTTGGAGTCAGGTTGACCAGGTTCAAATCCCAGCTTTGCCATTTTCTACATATGTGATGTCGGACAAGTTACTTAATCTTGCGGTTTGATTATGAGGATAGAACATATATAACACATCTAGCGTGGTGTCTGGTATACAGTAGGTGCTCAGTATGCGAGTGCTGCTGGTTCACTAATCCATCCTTTGTAAGTTGACTGCCTGAAGCCAAGGCCGCAGAGGGTGGAGCTAGAAACTGAACCCATGCTGTCTGACATCAGAGCCCACACTTCATCACCGCTCTGACTGCTTTTATATGAAAGGACTGCGTTTCCAAAATTCATTTAGGATGCAGTTGAATGGATTTGGCACACAGGTTGCCGTAGACGCTGTGTTCTGATCAGTGTTAGGTTCTTGGGCCAGCCTTAACATTTCTGAGGCATCCAAGTGTCAACAGCACCGTAGATCTCAAAGCCATTCTGATATCCTGAGACAGTGTTTGCTTTTTCACTTTGGAGGGCCAGGAGCTACTCCCTCTACAGTGCTGTCCTGTTCTCAGGCATTTCTACCTTCTCCTGCACTCCTCCACCTACTGCCTGGGCTGGTGGTGGTCTACTGCAGCAGAGCAGTGGGGACAGAGGCTAAGGGCTCTGGGCTTTGGTGGGAGTGGGATATAGGCTTCTAACAAAACCTCTGGGATTCTGCAGTTCAGTCAATGTCCTGTCTTCCTCTGCCTTTTATTCTCCCCTGCGTTTTCTGCTATGGTTTCCACTTCTTCTCTTGAGTGGAATTCCTATCTCCTGTCCCGGGGCCTTGATGAACTGACATAACTCCTTGTCTGTTGTCTAAGGATGTTCCTACTGCCAACAATTGTTGGAAACAGGCAGCTAACAGGAGTGACTGTCTCTGGCCCCATCCCATCTCTTTTTAGATGCACAAGGTCATTAGGAAAAGATGAAGACATACGAGAGCCATCTGTGGGCACTGAACATTTCAATTTCTGGGGAAAGACACGTCTACATTGTGGGGGAAATGAAGATTTTGTGCAATCTTCTGGGTAGTCGTTGAAGCAGTTGGGCTGCAACTCCATGTACACAGCAGATGTAAAGTTTGGGAAGCAGCAGGAGGGGTGGAGTAGAGGACTGACAATTACCAGAGCTTTCTCCCCTCCTTGCCGCTGCCTGTGTTTGACAGATAGGCCTGTTTGATTCATAGGTTGAAGACAGGCCCTGGTCTGGGGTTCTAGGAGTTAGAAAAGATGATAGTCTTAACCTCTTGGGCTGCAGAGAGCGGGAAGGCAGGAGGGGAATTCGCAGTAAGCAGAGAAGTCCTAGTGGCCACCTGACTATGAGGTCTGGAGGAAGGCTTTTGGGGCAGTTATTACTGGGTATGGTGTAGAGCCATTGAGTATTTTTTACTCTACTTTTATGTGAAGTATGAATTTCATTTTACTGGAATATTTGGGTACAGTGCGAGGCTGATATGTTCTTCCCAAATTAATCTGAAATTTCTAATTGTCACCTTGCCTCTCTCTGGATGATTTTCATTTGAAGTAGTCCAATTAAGTCTTGTTAAGTGTGGCAATAAATTACTCAATAAATTCTCTAAAATTTAAGAAGGAGAAAATGGAGTTCGGCATAAGTAAGCCCCAGGGATTTTCAGAGAAACGATTTTTTAAATTTTGTGTCTGTGGTTCTGCTGTCATTCCTTTGTAAACAAGAGATCTGCAAGCAGATCACAGATTTTGTGGAAAACGGGGATGATTTGATAAGCGCGAAGAGTTTCTTCACACAACAGCACTGCATCTTGTGCAGGAGAAATCTTGCACGGATTTTTCTGACTGTGGAGGAGGGGGCCGTTCCTACTTATGGTGATGTGAAAATAAGTTTTAAAGTGAGTTGAATGCACTTCTAATAAGTGCAGTGACATCTTTCTTTGGATGTCCAGGACTGAGTCAAAGGAAGAAGCAGGTCATGAAAACTTGGTCTTGTGGATCCAAGCTTCTACTTTGAAGTAAAAGCCATCCAGTCAGTTCTGCTATAATGCAACTTCTGCCTTCCCCAAAATCACCATGCCGCACAAAGTTGCACAATCCAAACCACAGCACTTATGGGAAAAATTGGGACCCAACATTCAAAAACGTAATCAATGGCACATTTTAAAAAAAGACAGGAACCAAATAAAAATGGGGCATGGTTTTACACATGTTAAATGGTTAAGACATACATAAATACAAAAAATATGGCACTTTCACTTGACAAAGACCTGAAGTTTGCTTGTGAATGTCAGCGCCAGAGGGCTACAGCGTGGGAGTTATTGTGGAAGGAAAGATATGAGAACTCTGAGGGAAGTCATCGATGTGTGTGGCTTATATATATCATATATAATATGGAGATATATAAAATATACAGTTGACCCCTGAATCGTGGGGGTCAGGGCACCTACCTTCCACATAGTTGAGAATCCACATATAATTTATAGTTGGCCCTCTGTAGCTGGGTGCCTCCGTATCTGAGGTTCCTCATCCTTGGATTCAACTGCCAGTGGATTGTGTAGTACTCTTGTATTTACCATTGAAAAAAATCTACATATAAGTGGACCCTTGCAGTTCAAACTCATGTTGTTCAAGGGTCAACTGTATATAGATATACACATGTTGGCATATATACCATATCTCTGTATAATCCACAGAGACAACAAATTAGTGGTTGCCAGGAGATGGGGGAGGTAGGGTATGGGGAATGACTGCTAGTGGATATGGGGGTGTCCATTTGGGGTAATGAGAATGTTCTGGAACTAGAGAGTTGTGATGGTTGCAACAGCATCGTGATTGTACTTTGTGCTACTGAATTGTATACTTTAAAATGGTTAAAATGGTAAACTTTATGTGATATGTACTTTACCACACACACACAAAAAAAGGCAACAGCATATCTTTAATCTGTGTCCTGGGCAGGGCTCTGTCCTTGTCACTACAGGGAACACAGTGAGGAGTGTGGTGAGGTGCCGTCTCAAAGGATTGTTTGGCTTAGTTGGGAGATGAGATAAACGGAACAAGAGCTAGATTACAAGGCAGAAATGAAATATGCCACAGAGGGGGTGAGAATAGTCAGCTGCAGGTATGCAAAAAAAAAGTGCATCTGGGGCTTCCCTGGTGGCGCAGTGGTTGAGAGTCCGCCTGCCAATGCAGGGGACACGGGTTCATGTCCCGGTCCGGGAAGATCCCACATGCCGCGGAGCGGCTGGGCCCGTGAGCCGTGGCTGCTGAGCCTGCACGTCCGGAGCCTGTGCTCCGCAACGGGAGAGGCCACAACAGTGAGAGGCCCGCGTACCGCAAAAAAT